>NC_050445.1:102247515-102571960 GCF_903995425.1 Onychomys torridus | reverse complement strand
CATTGTTGTGGGGTATTCACCAGAGAAGACTACTTGGACATGGGTTTAAGCCAAAGTCTTTGTTAGCTGGCCCATTACTACACTGGGTGTTCAGGATCCCAGTGTAGCACTGAGCCTTTCTCAGGATGAGCTTTTGAGCACAAAACCATGTTCCAAGTTGACATACTTCACATAACAAGAACAGTTAGCCAGATGCGGAACCACGGAAACTAAAAAGCAAGGTTAGTACATTTAGAAACTTTCCCAGAACTATGGACTTTGATGGATTAGGCCTTTGTTTTAGTTTTGGCAGGTGCTGTCTATGTAATGAGTTTTACAGCCTGAATGGTAGGTACTTCCATCATGGAGTCAGTTGTGCTAAGGTCTGGGGGCCTGTTACACTCTATGGGGAGAACTGGTCCCCATTTAGCAGCTGCTTGAGAAGGATTTGGAAGTGTGGCCTTCCTGGAGGAGGGATGGACCTGGGGCCAGGCTTTGAGGTTTCAAAGGCTCCTTTTCTGTGTGTGGTTGGAGATGTGATCTCTCAGTGTCCACCCTACCTCCACAGCCTCTAACCCCTCGGAATCATAAGCCCAATTCAACCCTTTCTTTTAGAAGTTGCCTCGGGGCTGGTGTTTTATCACAGCCATAGGAAAGTAACCCATACACCTTCTAGTGACAGTTTGTCGGCTCTGTTTTCAGTCGGGATGTAGAAAGTGGGACCGAGACTTGGGAATGAGTTAACAGTGAGAGTGTTAAAGGGTAAATAGGAGTCTGCCAAGTGAGGGGAGGGGGTTGGGAGCTCTGGAGCAAGGCAGGAGCTCAGGAGACAGAACAGATGGATCCTGACGGAGGTCAGAGGCACACCAGAAGTGAGGGTGCAGACAGCAGTCTCAGGTGAATTCAGCTCTTAAACATAACGTGCTTGGTTATGACATTAAGACAGTGGTTCTCAATGCCCCAACACTGCAACCCTTTAATGCAGTTCCTCATGTTGGGGTGACCCCCAACCATACATTATTTTGGTTGCTACTTCATCACTGCAGTTTTGCTCCTGTGATGAATCGTAATGTAAGTATCTGTGTTTTCTGGTGGTCTCAGGTGACCCCTGTGAAAGGGCTGTTTGACCCCCAAAGGGGTCACAACCCACAGTTTGAGAACCACTTCATGAAGATCCAACATTTTAAAACTTGCAGATTTCACACCAGGTGTGGTGGCACTTACTTATAATCCCAGCACTTGGGAGATGGGGGCAGGAGAATCAGGAGTTCAAGGCCAGCCTTAGCTACATAGTAGTTTTAGACAAGCCTGAGCTACTAGAGACCCTGTCTCACAAAGCCCAAACCCAAACCAAACCAAACAGAGCTTTCTGCTGCCCAGCTTCCCTACTGTTGTCCAGAATGTTGTATTGACTCCTTTATTTCCTCTCCACAGCCTTGCCTGCCTTTGAGTTTGTGGTCTCACCTTTAAACATTAGCTGCCAGTGAGTGTCATCGTCTAGCCTGGGGCAGGTCCCCTAGAGATGTGTTAGGAGCAGATTTCCGGGATCCACAGTCACAGTTGCTGAGCCAGTCAGTCTAGAATGTGGCCTGGGAATCTGCATTTCTAACCAGCTCTCAGCTGATTGTGGAAACTGGCATGGGAAGGGCTTCCAGGGTAGCCTCCTTGTTCTGCAGTTAAGGAAGCCAAGGCCTATGTCTGCCGAGGGAATACTCTTCCCCAAACCCAGGTATTTGACCCAGCTCTGAATCCAGCTGCATTCAGTATACCAGCTGGGAGGGTCACTGTGTGTCCCACTCATACCTCTTCACCCCTGACTGTTCCGAGACTGGCTACTGCAGCCCACCCCATTTGCAGCCTCATTCCGTTTCCTCCGGCTACTTTCACAATAGCCATCCATTATTCTGCACTCCGATGCCTGTAGAATTTAATTACTTGCCCTGGCCGTGATGTGAATTTGATTGTTGGAAGCTGCAGCATTCTGGAAGAAGCGCTAATGAGGAGAGACTCTTAGCAGAGACGAGAGGGCATTTGGGGGGCCTGTGTTTGAAAGCAGCCATTCACTGTGTGGCAACAAGGACCTGGTCTTCAGTGAGTTTTCTCATCCCCGCCTCGAAGATGTCCATCGCATTTCATAAATAAATCAGGGCTTTTGTGTCCAATAATTGCTTTGCTTTGTAACAGAGATCAAAAGCAGCCATGGCCTTGGATTCAAAGCCAAGTTTATTTTTCATTTTTTTTTTCTTGCAGGAGAGAGTGAGGGTTTGCATGCTGGAGGGTCCAGCGGTGAGGTCTGCACTGGGGTGGGGAGAACAAAGAGATGAGGGACCTCAGCCTGTCTCCACTGTCTCCCAGGGAGACAGCCTGTGAAACAGGCCTCAGCAGCCTTTCCTACTCACTCAGTACACATACACTAGTGCTAGTATGATGGCAGATAAGCAATTGTAGCAAAAAACCATTAGTGAGTGCTTATTCTGGGCAGGGCCCTGAGCATTCTGTGTGCACTGAATTCTTCAAGTCTGGGAGGAAGATGCTGCCATTGTCCCATTTTACAGATAAGGAAACTCAAGAAGGTAGAAGCTGTAGTTTTACTTCAGATACGTCTAGCTCAGTGGTAGAGACAGGTGATGAACAGGACAAACAATTTAAATACAATGCCCCCCCTTGCAGAGCTAACAGGGTACTATAGAAGTTGAGGTAGATACAAAGAAATGATTTGTTTGGAAGCAATGGGGAGGGGTGGTCATCCCTACCCAAGTTCCTTTAGAAGGAGGTTCAAGGAAGGCATGATATTGAGGGTTCAGTGCTGTGGTGAACCTTGATGGTTAGAATAGATCCCAGCTTGGCTTCCTTGGGAAGCTGACTCTCAGCTGGAGATACAGTGCAGGTTGGGGTCCCACCTGCAGAAGAAAAAGGATGAGGAGCAGGAGGCATCAAGGGGCAAAGTGTGTGGTGGAGTCATAAAGAAGCTGAGAGACACGCCTGCTGAGTTATGCCTAGAGGTTGGGCCCTTGTGCTGATTAATTACTGCTTGTGGGTTGTCTCTACAAGGGTGTGTGTGCATGCTTAGGCAAACTGCTTCTTCAACCATGGTATCTTTGGACAGCATTTCCTAGGAGGAAGTTTGAGAAAAAGGCCTCAAAGCTCACCCACTTCCAACAGAAGGTGTGGCCCAGTCTGAGGATGTGTCCTCTAGCCTTAAGGTCTGGATTAAAGGCTTGTATCATCCATTCTCATCCAGCGAGACCACACTTCCTACAACAAGGCCACACTTCCTAATAGTGCCACTCCCTCTGAGCTTATGGGGGCCAAATACAATCAAACTACCACATATAACCTGAAAATGTTGTAAGCCATTTGCACACACAATGTTGTATGCACTTGAGAAGACTGCACAGAAGGGATGTTGAGTTTGAAGCCAGCATGAGCTAGAGAGAGCCAATCTCAACAGTCTCTTTTCTAACACAGAGCAGTGTTTTAGTAAAATGTAGATTCCCGGTGAAAATTGTATGTTTTTAGGCCCCTGTCTGGAATAAGGCCAGGTGACTGTAGACCTGTAAGCAGACACACCAGCCATAGAACAGCTGTTGAGGAATGAGGGGGAGGAAGGACCCAAGGATTTCTCTTGTCTTGGGAAAGATCCAAAGACTTCAACTGTCTCTGTAACAGTTTACTTCCTAAAGTAGTTTCAAAGGAAAAAGAGTGGCCCACATCTTAATAATTATTAAACTCAAGTAATGTGTTCTCTGCTTTCTGCATGTTTTAAGTATTGGGGATTTTGAAGTGTGGGTGGAAATCAGTAAGGGCAAGCTGGGTCAGGAAGGCTCTTGAGTGTCTCTGCCAGAGAGGTTTGGGTTGTATTTTCTAGACATCATTGAGCTGCTGGAACTTCTTGACTGAGCTTCATTCATCCAAGAATTCTGTCTCACTGGTGAAGTGCTCAGTGTCACGCTAAAGAGTGACTAATTTGCCACGTCCATTTTATATCTTTGCCCAAAAGGGGAAGTCACCTGTTGCTCCGTGTGTTTTTTACATGTAATTTATACTGCTAGTAGTAGAATATTCTCAGGGCCAGGATAGGGAAGATGACATAGAAATGGAAAGGAAGGAGAGTAGATGTGAGGTGGAATGTGGATAGTAGGTGAGTGGGTGGATGGATAGGTAGATGTGTGGGTGAGTCGAAGGATGGATGAGTGGGTGGGTGGATGAGTGGGGGGGTGAAAGTAGTGGGTGAGTGGATGAGTGGGTAGATGAAAATGGTGGGTGGATGGATGGATGAGTTGGTAGGTGGATGAATGAGTGGGTGGGTAAAAGTGTGGTGAGTGGGTGAATGGATGAGTGGGTTGGTGAAAGTGTGGATGTGTAGCTGGGTGGGTGAATGGATGACTGGGTGGGTGAGAGTGTGGTGAGTGGGTGGATGGATGAATGGATTTGTAGGTGAATGGGTAGATGAATGGTTAGGTACATGGATGAATGGGTGGGTGGGTGGGTGAATGGTTGGCTGTATAGATAAGTGGGTGGATAAGTGGGTGGGTGAATGGGTGAAAGGTGGTGAATAGATGAGTGAACACACATGTAAAGGCATGTTTGAAATGCCAGTGCAATTCTCATTCTCCTCCTGTCCACAAACCATGTAAGCAAACAGAAGATCATGTTGGAAAGTGATGGGGAGTTAAAGCAGTGTCTTAGGTCAGTGACTTAGTGGTAATACATGATGGAGAGAGTTCTGAATGGAGCAGATAAACCCAAGAGCATCCATAGGCTTTAAGTCAGCACTGAGAGGGAGAAAACCCCGAACTCAGACCTGAGGAGCTGGAGGGTTTCATCAGAAATTTGTCTTGCCTACTCCCAGGACAGGAAGCTGTCCCACTCAGGTATTAGTTTCTCATCTGTAAGAGATTCTAGCAGAGAAAAGAAAAGAAAATGGAAAATTGTCAGCCACCATCAGGACATAGTCAAGAAAGATTACTTCTGGCAAGTTCTATGCCCACAGAGACACAGCCCAGCATTCTGCACCATCTCTGCTTGCAGGGAGGCCGGGGATTGGGCAGGAACTTATTCACTGCTGACAACTGAGTCTACAAGCTGGTGCTGAGGGCTGGATGTTATCTGGTATTTACAATGATCTGAAGCAGAGCAAGGCAGAGGGACATCCATGTGCTAGTATTATCTTTAAATATTTCCAAAACCAGAAAACAAACAAACAAACAGAAAAACTGAGGCATCAGACTGGAACGGCCTAGAATGCTGTTATTATTTCAGTAATAGTGGGCAAATGATGTCCCTTTATTGAGTCTCTGCATCCTTCTCTTCAAAGTGGGGTCTGATCAGTGTCTCCCGCAAAGGGCTGATCTAGGCTTACACAGGCATCAGCTGAGAAAGCAGTTAGTGCGGTACTCAGCATAACATAGGTGGCCCAGGAACAGTAGCTAGTACTGTCATGATCTACAATGATAAGTACCATTCCTAGTAATAGCACTAAACACTGTTATGAGTGATGATGCAGGTGTTGTGGTTAATAGTAGTAGTAGCAGTACTAGAAATCCAGAAACTTCTATCCTGACCACGTTGGTCACTCTTTCATAGCTATGTTAGTTACTTTCTCATCCCTGTGACCAAATACCCACCAAGAAGCTACTTAAGAGAGGGGTTTCCTTTGGCTTACAGCTGGGGATGGGATGCAGTCTGTCATGCAGAAGGCTTGGCGGCAGGGGTCACATTGGACCAGACTTAGGAAGCGGAGAGCAGATAGGAAGTAGGGCTAGTTTATAATACTCTAAGACCCACTCCCAATGCCCCACTTCCTCCAGCAAGGTTCTGCCTCCTCAGGCTTCACAACCTTCCCTAACAGTGTCACCAGCTGGGAAGCAAGCTCAACTCCAGGAGCCTATGGGGCCTTTGCACAGCTGTAGGAATCTCTGGGTGTCCTTGGGTCAGTTATTGTAGCAGCTCTGAAAAGGAAGCTTTCAGACTCGTAAAGGTCCCCAGGAGAGACTGAGAACCACAGCTGAGTTGGAGGAGGAGAAGGTGGGGGTAGACTTGAGGCCAGGTTTGCTGCTGAAACAGGAATGATCACATTGGGAGCTGCAGCAGCAGGAACAGAGTTAGTTCTGAGAGAAGAAGAAGACCCCTGAGGGTGGTCACGACCAGGGAAAAGTCAACTAGTAGCAGGTAGAAGATTATCTAAGGTCGGGATAGGAACCAGGCTGAGGAGATGTTCTAAGGGGGTGAGGCAATAACACACAGAGCCTAGAAAGCTATGTTCAGGGGACCCTGACCTTCCAGGACAAGCAGGATAGGCCCATACCCTCTGGGACATGACTTTAAGCCTTTGCTTTGGACAAAAGAAAGAACACAGTGGTTCTGGGCACTGGCCAGTGCTCCATACTCCAGGCACCCACAAGTCTTAAGTTTGTGATTTGATGAGCAAACAAGCCAGAGGATGGGAGACAGTAGAAGGGTGCTCAGGGCTTAGGATGGAAAGAGAGGAAGGTTCCTGTTGTTTCATTGTATTTGTTCACTTTTGTTTATTTGTAACCCCAGGATGAGGAGGACTCTAGGATGGCCCTGGAGGTCACGGCATGAGAACATCTAGTCAAACAAAGACAGACGAGAGGCCCCCAGGGATGACTGAGAGTCGATCGAAGTTATTTCTCACCAAGAGTGTTTTAGAGGACTATTTAGAATGGTCTCCTTGGAGACGTGAAGGGAGGAGTCTTGTTATTTAAATCAACATTTACAAATGTACATTAATTGACTGGTGTATGTGTATGCGCATGTGTGTGCATGTGATAGCACTGTATGTGTGTGTGCAATGTGTGCATGTGATAGCACACATGTGGAGATCAGGGGACAACTTCTTTTATAAATTGTTTTTAATAACCCGCTGAGTCCAGTCCGTGCTGCCCACATGCACATGAGTATGAGGCCTTCCACTGGGCATGGACAACCTACCATGGCCTCGTCCTCAAGGGAGTGTGGCTCTCCCTTCCTCAGCAGGCATCAACTGCCATAGAGCTCCTTATGTAAGGGTGGGTCCTCAGGGCCCCTTCCCAGATCCATGCTGGAACCATGACTGCCTTGATCTTGTGGATGGTACTGTGCAGGTTACAACAGTTCTGTGAGTTGATATGGGCAGAAACCATGTCGTATCCAGAAGTCTTCATGCCACAACTTCCTTCCCCATCCTTTCTGCCCTTCCTTCTGTGAAGTTTCCTGAGCCTTGGAGGGTGGGAGGTTGATACAGACGACCCATCCATAGGTGAGCACTCACAGTTACTCATACGCGGTGCCTTGACCAGTTATGAGTCTCTGCATTAACCCACATGAAAAGAAGCCCTGTGACCAAAGCGGAGGGGGAGGGCAGCACAGATCTGTGAGTGTCAACAGAAATATTTAGAATGCAGCTTGACAGCAGGATCATTTAGTAAAACAGCAACAGTAGGTTGTTTCTTAGGCTCTGTGATCTCTTCTCTTGGGCTTTTAACCAGGTGCACAGTACCAAGCACAAAAATCCCTCCTATGGAGCCGGTTTCACGTTCAGCCAGAAGACTTTACCCCCATACCCATCATATCCCTATTGCACCAGTGAGCATGTATTTCCAGCAGGTCGGTATGGCAGCATGCAGGGTCCTGTGCTGAGTAAGACCATTGCTGGTTTTTGCACTCTCCCCAACTTACATAGCACCTTCGGTTACTATGTAAATTAGCCAGCAGGGAGAGTTTCCTGGTCAATTTGATGTTGATTTCTCTATGTCTGGCTCCTAAAGTGAATGATGTCTTCAGCAGTATGATCTAACCATGTAGTTCTGGTGGACAGCCAAGGGCAGTGGCAATGGCTGTGTTGTTTTGGAGCCTTTGGGGCCTTCCTGACTAATAACTCGTGGAGAGGTAGCCCATGCATGGCACTGAGATTTTCATTTATAGCCCATGTATTGTAGAAGTGGCACTGTCCACCCATGTAGGGTCCTTGTGTTCAAACTCCTTTAACAAATGCATATTAGGGCTTTTTCATGGATCCTTACTAATCCATCCCCTAAGCTCTCCTCTCCTCAATCCCCCTTTCTCTACTCAGGGGGTTTCTTCTGTCTCCTTTTATGACACTTGTATTCTCTTATCTACGCTAATTGAAATTTTTTTCTTGAGTTATGAGATTGTAGGTTTCCGTGTTTCCTTTTTCCATGCACCCTTCATTTTGGTTAAGCCTTCAGCCAACACCTCGTCCCTTCATCCTCCCATCCCCCTCCACACAGACCTTTCCTTGAACTTTCCAGTGTTCCTCCTTTTCACTTTTATTTTGCCTGTATTTTACTATTCCCTCTCTAGAAGCGTGCACTCATATCTAGTAGCCTGTTTCCAGTTTCCTGGCTTCCACATGTAGTACTGTAGGTTAAACACACAGAACAAAAAGGTTCAAAGCTAGGATCTTCATGTGAGAGAGAACATGTGATTATTGTCTTTGGGGCATAGGTGAGGCCTCACTTAACATAATTAGGCCATGCTAGTCTAGGATATTGTCCTAGTCTGTTTGTGTTGCTGTAACTAAAAGATTCCGAGTAGGTCATTTTTAAAGAGTTTAGGTTTGCTGTGCTCACAGTTCTGAAGGCTGGAAGTCCAAGGGTGGAGGATAACTAATGAAGGCCTCCTTGCTGGTGGATACTGCAGAACCCCAAGACTGTGCAGAGATTACATGGTGAGACAGCATAGGCAGCTCCCTGGGATCTCTCTTTTTGTAAAATGCCACTAATCCCATTATGGGGGCCCCATCCTCCCAACCTTGACCAGTCCTAACTACCTTCAATATTATTCCCACATGGCTTTGAAGGGTTAGCTTTCAGCATGGTTTGGGTGGGGATGAACACTCCAAAGGTAGGAGATATAGAAGATGATATTAGTGTTAGAAAAATGGCCTGTCTTTGACTTAGTTATATGGGGATGTGGACAGACTCCTTAAGAACAGAACTTTTTAAACGTACCTCATAAAGTCCTAGGGTATATTAAGGCAGGCCTATTTTGGGAGTTTTTATTTTTGGATGTGGTACTGGAGACTGAACCCAGATCCTCTGCATACTAAGCACTTATTCCACCTCTGAGCTATATCTCAGTTCTATAATAAAGTCGTAAGGGTTTCTCCCAAAAAAACATAATTAGCCATGCATTCAAAACCAAATCGAGTCACACATGGATCTTCATAGCAATGGAATTGATTTCACTCATGAACTGTGTCGTTACAAGAGAAACTCTGTCATTTCATCACATTGATGTAAGTTAATGTTTGCTTATTTTGATGAAGAAGGATAAAAATGGCCATCTTTTATTTCTCTCTAACTTTAAACTGCACCCATGAAAGTATCTGTGAGCATTTATAGAGTTCCTCTTGTATGCAAGTCTTTGTGAGCAACATTTCACAGAAAATGCCCCCAAGGAAGAATCTTCTTGGTTCAGCCTGGGCCACAATTCTTTCTGTGATTCCCATCCCTGCGATAAGTTTCCAGGTCACTCTGTCACAGCCAGTCCATGTCCAGTGGATCAGTCAGGCACAGACCAGTCCACACACATCTCATGTTCTCTTAGAAGGAGGGATGGAAAAGCAATTGGAACAACAACAAAAAAAGGAGCAGACTTTCTTTGAGGGTGGGGGCATGGCAATACCTGAGCAGATAGAGAAGGGATATCAGAGACATAGGCAGTGTCCTGCAACATTGGCCTTCTTCCCACCTGCCTGTGGTCTGGACTTGTGGCTACTTTTCACCTGTGTGTCCTCACTTTGCACTGAGTCCTGAAGAAGCAGACCAGGCTTTTGAGCCAGACCAACCAAAAGCTGATTCTGGGCTCTACCATTTTCCAGGTATGCCATCTTGGGCAAGATGCTCAAGCCTTCTGAACCTCTAGCTTTCCCCATGTGTCAAAGAGAATAACAGTAGTAGTTACCTTAAAGGTTTAAATTAGACAGTGCTTAGAAGGGACTCTGAACAGTATCGAGCAAATGGAAGATGTTCATAAATGCTGTTGCTAAATACTGCTTGAAAGCAGGGCTTTTCTGCTCAGCTTTGTCTGCGGTGCCTGGTAGAGGCCGGTCTCTGCTAGATATTCCATGCAGGTGTGAATGGATCCAAAGCTAGGGCGGAACTGGAGAGAGAACATAGACTCAAGCAAGGGCTTAGGGCTCTGTGAATCCACATGGGTCATGGGTCCCATGGCATGAGGCTGGGTTTCAGGTCTTCGCCTAGTGTCAACCTTTGACAGCACAATGATGGCTGTTCTCAGATCGAGTTTTTCAGCAATCCAATTTGGGTTGAAAGTTGTGCCGTTACTCTGGATCCTGGCAGCATCTGTCCTGAAGTCCGTTCTCATCCTAGATGTCCTGGCCCTGCAGCTGTCATCCTCACGAGCACCTGGAGGTGCAGATGGCCACTCCTTTCTAAAATGACTTCTGGTTTCTGAATCATAAATTGAAACACCTCTATGGGACAAGCCGAGGTCATGGCCTGATGAACAGAGGCCCTGGGCCCCATGGACAGCCAGAAGGCATGAGACTGCCATACTTGACACAGAGCTTGGAATACTGGACCATCTAGTCTTTCCAGAGTAGCTGAACATTGGAGTTTATGAGGGAAATATCTTGATTGTTAAATGCTGGGAAAGAGTTCAGACTTTCTAGAAGCACCAAGTGGCCAAGCAAAATATGCCTGCAGGCCAAAGAAGCTGCTGCTTGGAGGCCTTGCCTAAGACAGACAGTATTTTGCTGAGAAATGATTTTAGCTGCCCAGGATATTTGGCAAAGCCTAGAAATGATTGTGATGGTCACAACTTCAGGCTAAAGGTAGGGTTTTTCCTAGGAAGAGGCAGGCAGCCTGCCCATCATCTTGTCATCCATTCATAGAAATGTGTTCCAGATAAAGAGTTAGTTGTCCCTAAGTAAATTTAGCTGGGATTAGCTTTTGAGGAGAAAGAGTCTGGGGACACCTGCTTCATGGTGGCTGGCCCTTGTAACTGGCTAGCTTTAGTTTACTGTCAGTATGTCAGAAAGGCAAGATTGGGATGGTTGAGCCTTCTCTGGCCCAACCTTGTATGTGAAGGAACTGCCTTCCATCCAGTGCCCTTTGTAGGCATGAAAATAATGCAAAATATGTGGGCAATGAGGCCCGATATGTTGTCACTTGAGTCCCTAAGGTTTGGGTGTGGTGACCCATTGAAGATCGTTTTGGTTTTGGCCTCTTGTCCCTGATGGAATGTTTGGTTTGGGCTCATTACTCAGTAGTATTTGGAACTGTAATTGGGAATATTTCCCTTCCCTAACCAGCTCTGGCTAAAAAGGAAAAAAATAACAATAATAAAGATGCTTTGAGGGCTGCCTGCCAAGCATCAATTTTGTGGCTGCTCCGGGGAGGTGCCTAGGAGTTGATGAGCTGAGACTCAGCAGGTCCCATATGTTGGTCTACAGTTCTCTTGAGGAAATACAAGAACGTCTCCAGCCCCATCCCAACCCCTCCCCACAGTCCATACTTTATGCACATGTTCCTCTTCCTGAGGTATGACCCTAAGCATACTATTCTCCCACTCAAAAGCCTTCAGTGGGTCCCAGTTCCACTCTGAATGAAGCCAGAGCCTTATCAGCCTCCATAATATTACCCCAGCCTAGGCAAAAAGGCAGCTTCAGAGCCCTGGGTCTATAGTGAGGATGTCTTCTTCTAGGAATGGGTGATGGAAGATGAGGCTGTGTGCATTAGGATGCTCTAGCTACAGTAGCAGGAGAACGTAGGCTAACATGTCTTAAGCCACAGAAGTAGATGGAGACTAGAGGCTGGCTCTGAGTTTGGGGGTCAATCAGTGCTCAGATAGTAATGAAAGGAACCAGGCTGCTTTTACTCTGCCTTCCTAAGGCAGCATCCTCTTTCTGTCTTTATATGCCCGCTGGTACCAACTGGGGCTGTGTAGAATTTTGCTTGCACTTGGTAGAAGGGTTAAAATGTTCTCTTACATCATGCAAGTTCTGCTTCTCTGTCTAGTTAAGACAGCCCAGGACTATATGAGCACAAAGAACAATCCACCGTGTGGAGTTAGGATGAGGTTCCCTGGAAGAACTGGGCTGGAGGGACAAATGCAGACTGAACACATGGTTCTACTAGGAAGTAGGGAGAGTAGAGGTGGGTGATGGGAGGGGACCCCCAATTCCTGCTACACAGTATAAAGGAGTGAGCAGTTTGAAGGTAGGACATGGTGATAGATTGGATTGAGGAGAAGGGATAATTAAAAATCGATGAGGTAAATCTAAAGTTTTATCTTGACAGCCTTGGAAGATGTTGTCTCCTACTTCAAAATCACGAGGTTGGGTGTATGTGTGTTACTTTTGGGCGACTTGAAGGGACAACCAGACCATTTCTGTGTGCTGACATTTATTCTTTCATATTCCAGAGCAAAGAGATTGGCCTGCAGATGCATGAGGAGCTGCTGAAGGTGACCAATGAGCTCTACACAGTAAGTTCTACCCAGGACCATTGCTATTTGTTTGGGTCTCTTGTCTTTAGCACCCATATCTGGAGGGAGGCAGGTCAGAATTTGGAGTGACAGATGGTCATCAGGAAGGTATGACTCATGACCCCAAATCCTGATTACTTATGTTTGGAATGGGTCCTGGCCGTGTTTAGTAAGTTAAAAAAGTATGTGAGAGAGTAACATGATCTTCCAGACATATGATGTGTTACTTATGAGCACAAAGGTCCTGAAGTGGAGGATGGAAGAACACGGTATGAGGGCTCCATATCCAGAGGGCAGGGATATGGACTTGGCTGTCAGGTGACATAGGCTCCACTTAGAGACTATGGTCTTAGACAGGCTCATAGCTTGCCTAGATCCCTTTGTCTTTGTCTGTACAGTGGAACCCTGCTCTGAGAATAACTTGAAGTGAAATAGTGAGCATGCCTGTTTTTGGTGGAGAACACCACAGTTTAGCCCATGGCTGACCTTGTTGCCTGCTTTGGAGTCAAGGCCTAACCCACTTGAGATGGGCATTAGAACTGAGGAAGGCAGTGGAGTGGAGAACACACTGCCTAGACTTTAGGGCAAGAACAGACTTTGGCTTTCTTGGTGAGGAGTGTGGAGAGCCCCATAGATAGCCTTGGGTAACAGTAGGCCCAACAGGAAAAGTGCCAGGTAGACTGTTATGTTTATGTATGCAGGGGTTCTTTATAAAAGTCCTAATTTAACATGTGAATATGTACAGGCTGCATGAAGCCCTTTCTCTTTGTTATTACTATCTTTCTATATTTATACCCATGGTGGTAGCAATGGGTTCATCGGGGGCTAAGAGCCTAGGCTCAGGGCCTGTACTTCAGGTGGAAAGCCCAGTGTTGACCCCAGAAGCTCTAGGACCTAGGATAAGACTTTTATTTTTACTGATATCAAATAGGGAGAGTATGTTCCAACTTTGCTTCAATATAGATAGATAGGTAGATAGATAGATAAATAGATAGATAGATGACTGACCTTTGATCCCATCTACTTAGGAAGCTGAGGCAGGAGGAATATAAGTTAGAGGCCTGCCCAGGCTACAGAGTATGGGCAAAGCCTGAACAACTTATCTTATAATATATAATATATATGTCTTATAATATATAAAATATAATAATAAAAAAGTAAAGATAGGCCTGGGTGTCTAGCTCAGTAATAGAGCTCTTATCCAGCATGCCCAGGGCCCTAGATTCACCCCAATACCACAGAGAAAAGAGGTGAAGAGAAAGCAGACAGTCTGAAGTCAGAATCTGGGTCAAATCTAATTTTCAACTAGAAAGAACAGTGGAATCCTCCCACAGTCTCTGGAGGAATTGGTTCTTGAAAGCCTCATGGTTACAGGGATTCTGCAAATGCTCAGGTCTCTGTATAAAGTGGTATCATGCCATACATCCTCCCAGGTACTTTAAACCATCCCTAAATTGCTTACTACAGCCAATACAGCTTCAGTGCTACACAGACAGTTGTTATGCTGTGTTGTTTAGTGGTGAGAAAAAGTCTGTTCATGCTTAGTATAGATAAAACTTTCGTCCCCAAATATTTCCAACCTACAGTTGGTTGACTCCAGGGATGTGGAGAGCACAGCTATAGAGGGCCAACTGCACTGAGGGGGTCACACACACTCACACACACTAACGTTAGTACAAAAGAGTACACAATCAGCTAGAGAGTCTGTGTTCCGTTAGTCATGTCTGCCATTATTATATCACCCTCAATGGGTGTGATAGGCTGTTGTCTGTACTCACAGGGATGGGGTCAGTGATGAGTGTGTAAGGTTGGTGAATAAATGGATTGTCTAGCTTAGGATTCTGTAGAGGATTTCCTGACACTGGTCATTACCCAGGCTAGGCCTTTCCTATGCTCCTTCAGTCCCTCTAAGAATGGAACACTTTCTCCACAGCAGTCCTGCACCATAGCTCCAGGCACAGACTTCACTGCTCCTGCCTGGGTCTCTAACTTTCCCTCTATCCTCCATCTGGGAACCTCATTTTGTCTGTTTTTGTTTGCTTTCTGTCGCTGTGATAAAAAAAAAAAAAAAACTTGATCAAAAACAACTTGGGGAGAAAAGGGTTTTTTATTTGGCTTATACTTCCAGGTTACAATTCATCATTGAGGGAAGTCAGGGTAGAAACTCAAGGTAGGAGCTTGAAGTAGAAATTGTAGAGAACCACTGTTTACTGCCACATTCTCGGGATCGCTTACTTGCTCATACTCAGCTTGCTTTCTTATTCAGCCCAGGCCCACATGCCCAGGGAATGGTGCTGCCCAAGGTGGGCTGGGCCCTCCTACATCAATCATCAATCAAGACACTCTCACAGTCAATCGTACATGCCAGTCTGACCAAGGCAGTTCTTCAGTTGAGATTCCCTCTTCCCAGGTGACTCTAGGTTATAGTCAGCTGACAATAAAAACTAGCCAGGAGAACTGTTTATACTCTCCACCAGTACCTCCTCCTCTGCTTCTTCACTCTGCAGTTTCCTTTGCCTGTGTGGACTGTATGCTTTTATCCTCTGTCCATCTGAGTCAGACTCAGTTTAAACTTTAAACCCAAACTTTAACACCTTCAGAAAGATGCCACCTCTGGGCTTTGAGTCCTATTGTAGCCTTATAAAAACCTCGTGTTGTCTGCACCTGTTCCCTTGTGGTAGAGTGTCTTCTCCGGAGTCATGTCTTTGCTGATGAGTGAGTGACACTGTTAAATCTCAAAGACTGTGTGGTGTTGGCAACATGACTTCGCCTCTCAGTTTTGTCTGTGAAAACCAGGGCTGATCATTTTCCTATGGTTTGTAGACTCAATAGCATCAGGTGGTGTCAAAGGTTGAGAGGATAATGCCATCTCATGTCCCTCATGGTACTGGTGCCCTGAACCCAGCAGGTTCTGTGTATTTAGCTGCCCATTCTGTCCACAAGTTAGGGCAGCTGGACAGAAACACTATTGGCATCAGACATACACGTAGGTGGCTGGCTCACCCCATGAGGCTCTTTCTGCCATGCTATGCTCACAGTGGCCTGCTGGGGGTGCTCCAGGAGCTGGTGGAGAGGAAGGGCCCAGTGCCTCACAACTCTCTCTTCTTTGGGTGTGTGTGAAGAAGAGGGGGCCTCAGGTACCAACAATAAATACTCCATATTGCTAACTGTGGCCCCCTGTGTCCATATGAGTATTAAATACCCCCCCCCCACACACACACAAAGCTCATATGCTAAAGGCTTCATGCACCGATGCAGCTTTATTTAAAGACAGCATTGAGAGGTAGGGAAGGTGGGGCCTGATTGCAGGAAGCAGGTCACTGAGGACATGGCGTTAAAAGGTGTCTTGTCCCTGGCCCCCTTGTGTCTCTCTGCTTCGTGGTTGCTAGGAGGTGAGCCGCTTGGCTCTGACAAACATTCTTGACTCATTATGCTCTGTGTCACCATAAGGCATCAGCCAAGCATGGATGGAAATCTCTGAAACCTCTTTCAATTTCTCTCAACCGTTGCCATAGTGACAACAGCTAACTAACATACATAGGTTCAACCAACCTTGGGTCAAAAATATTTTTTTAAATATGGTATATTACCAAACACATGCAGCTATCTTGTTATTTCCCAAGTACTACAACACAGTATAATGTCCATTTATACAGTGAAACATTGTGTTAGGTACTGTGAGAACTGTCAAGATGATCTGAGTTAGGGAGTGCAGGGTGTAGGTTCTCTACAGTCACTGCACCATTTTATATAAGGGATTTGAACATCCACAGAATTTGGTATCTGGATATGTGTGAAAGGGTGTCTTGAAACCATCACCATAGATACCGAGGGATGACCACAGTTACTTAGAAATGCAGTTTAATCCCTAAATTCCAGGCCTCCCACTGTGGCAGCAGAGAATCTTTGCTGTCCAGGAACTGGGAACGACAGCAGAGAAGTTGGTCTCTCTCTGTCAGCATCTTTCCCATCCTTGATGCTCCCGTAGTGCTGGTTAGAGCAGAGGAATGGGAAACGCCATGCAGACAGTGAACGTCATGGATTTTGCCTCAAGGAGTGTTAGATTGGAGCGAGCAGGCAAGACTAAAGTGCATGGGCTCGTGACAGAACATGAGGCTGAGCATGCTGATTGCTCAACTGCTTCTTTAAAAAACTGCCTCCAACCTACCATGTTATTTGCTTGTGAGCCTCTGGGTTGGCAATTTGAGCTGGGCTGCAGCCAGTCATGTGGTGGCAGTTTTCTGGATGATTAAGAAAAAGGAACCCAAAGTGAGTGGACTCCAATACACAAACTTCTGCTAGTAACCGCTTTTGCTAATACCCAAAGCAAGTTACAGTAAAGCTCCCAGGTCCTGAGATAGAAAAAATACACTCCCTGTTTTTCTGTAGTCACAGTGCTAAAGTCATGCCTGAGCAGTGTCTGGCTGGCTGTCACAGCCACCCAGCTTCTGGGAGCGTTATGGACTTCCTGGACTTTACTGCTAGAAGTTTCTATTTAAAATCCTGGTTGCACGTATCTTCCCAGCTCCCTTTGTTTCCCCAGCCCTAGGCTCACAGGCATAGTGACTAAGGAAGGAATGAATGGGGTAGAGAAGAACTCTGCATTCAGTCAGCCCTATTCTTTTCCTTCTCAATGGTCCATGGAAGAGGTTGTCTGCTTAGGGGCCCTGCTGAGGGTAATGATGATGTCGATCAATTCTATCTGTCTGTCAACCCCCTACTTCTCTGAACTCCCATCAGCCCTCCACATTATAGTCTTTGATCACATATTGACTTGGAAGAAAAGGAGAGCACAGATCGAGATTGTGGATCATGGTGCAATCCTTCCAAAGAAACAAAAACAAACCGAAACAACAACTTCAGCTAACATTATGTTTAGGTTTTCATTATATTTCTAGGTCATGAGATACAACTGTTATTTTGGTAACTGATTGGTACCCTGGGCAGGCCACTTCAGCCCTCCCTTGTGCTCAGTAGCTCTGCTCTGGCTGCAGGAGACACCCTGTTTCTCTGTTGAGAGCAAAATGGGGAGGGCTTCATTCAGGTGCCCACACTAGCCGAAGCTAGTGGCTGATAGATGCTAACTGGAGTAATGAATAGGCTGTACCTTGTAGAGGTCAAACTTGATTTAGTTGTGTGTTAGGCTCAGGGTATGAAATCCACTCTGGGCCTCCAGGAAAATATTCGTAATGTTGTCTCTTTCCTGTGACGGTGTGTATGTGCATGTACATGTATGTGCACTCATGTAGAGGATAGCAAACCACCTCAGGCGTCGTTCCTCAGGCACCATCCACCTTCTTTGATACAGGATACCTCACCAGCCTGGAGCCCACCAGAGAGACTAGGCTGGCTGGTCAAGAGCGTCCCCTGCATCTTCTAGAATAACATTTAGGCACAACCCGTATCGTGTCTACATGCCATTGGGTCCTCTAACTCATCGAATACTTTCCTCTAAATTTTCCCTGTCCTAATTAATTAGTGGAAAAGCAGCCTTGTACACTAATGAAAACATGGGCTTTATAAGCCCCATCAGAAGAGCCCCTGATTCTTCTTCCTGGGAACACATGGTTATTTCCAGCTTCTCTTCTGGAGATGGATGAGGAGCTCAGTGGCTATCAGAGAGCTCTGGGTTTGATTGAGAGTCCCTGCCTCCTGGAAGGAGTGGGAGAGTGTTGGAGGATGATTGCTAATATCGACCTCAGGCTCCCATATGCTCACATATGCAAACATGTGTATACATACATGCACACCACACATACAATGGGGGAAAAGGCTTCATAAAAGTTTAGAAATAGATAATATGGATTCTCCATAAACAATAGAAACAACCATAATTAAACTGTTACGGAAAGAGGCATAGCAGGAAGTCTCTCCCCCTGCTTTGCCTGGCTTTCTCCCTGCCCCCACACCACCTCAGTTGCTAGGTTACTGGCGTCTTGTTAGTGGGGTCTCCTTCCATAGCTATTTTTTCCAAGTCGGTGCACATGTCCGCCATGCCTCACACACTCAGTTCCCATGAGTGGGAGCCACTGTCCCCACACACCCTTTCCATGGCCATTGTTTTTTCTCCTCCCCCATACGGTGCTGGTCACAGGCTAGGTGCTGGTCACAGGCTAGGTGCTGGTCCGTATGCTCCCGTTGTACTAATTCAGTCTTGTTCTCACCATGATCTTCGGAAGGAGGAGGCATTGTTACCACAATAATATGGTGGATGGTAGGTCTGAGGCACAGAAGAGTCAGGTGGCAAGCCCAGGGTCACCCGGCTGGGGAGTGGCTGAGCCTGTGCCAGAGTTCCTAGGTTCAAGCACCCATCCCTGAGGGACTTAAGGAAATATATTATCTAGTTACATAAATATATGCCAACTACATTTGTCCCAAGTAATTACAGGGGACTGGTTCCAGGATCCCCACAGATGCCAAAGTCTAAGAACACAGTTCCTACATAAACAACATAGTACTTGCATAGAACCTACACAAACCATCCCATATCCTTCAGATACACTTGCTTATGTCTGATGCTCAGTGCAAGGAGACCCTATGAAACAGTCATTATCTCCATTCATTAGGGGATAACAACAAGGAAAACAAACGTCCATGCTGAGTAGGGGTACAAATAGTTTCTGACTATTTTCGGTCTGCAGTAGATTGATCATGAGGGAGTGGAAACCTAGATACAGAGGGCCAATTGGATTTCCACAGGCAGGCTTTAGAAGGAGATGGTATAGTTCACCTGAGCAGCACAAGGCAACCTGGTATATAAGAAGCATTCTGCAACTGCCATGAAATGTAGCCTCACTCCGTTGTTGGGTGGCTGTAGGCAGAGACAAGCACTGAAGATGCATCAGTGTGAGGCTTAGTTCCCATGTGCACCAAAAGGGTCCCAGGAGCATTGAAGGGGGTTCATAACACACTAGGGATGCTGAGAATCACCTGGCTTACATGGAAATTTCTCCCCTACCTGTGGGGATGCCTTGACCCTACATAGTCAACTAGCCTGGGGTTCGGGCACTTGGAGGGCTTTTGTTTGTTTGCACTTCCCCTTTATGCCACCCTGCCCATGAGGAAACATGTGAGGAGTGAGTCTAGACTCAGAGGGAGGTGGCTCTGTCGGGCCATCACCTGCCAGCTGGGGTGTGGTCTCTCTCTGGGTGGCTTTCTCACCTCTCCCAGCTGTCCGGTGAGATGCTTGTTCGGCCACTGGTGGACCCATTGCTGCTTATCTGTGTGTGGATGATGAGATGTGGCTAGGCACGGAAGAGAACTCCTGTGTGGGGATCTGACACAGTGTGAGGGAATGGGAGAAGTGAGGTGGCCTGGTGAAATCTTTGAGCCAGAAAGTCAAGGGAGATGAGATGGCATTTGACAGAGCATGATAGGGAGGGGCACCTGGCCTCAAGAAGCAGCAGGGAGGCAGCTGCTGGCATGTGGGAGGGGCCTGTGCTCTGCCAGTCAGCAGTATTCAGAGCTGCCCTAAGCTTGACAGGTTGGGGTCAGGACTGATATGGGGAACTGGTCAATTGGAAGGGAAGGAAACCAGGAATCCAGCGCAGACAGGCTGTTTTAGTGTTTAGTGGTGCTATAACTGAGTATCTAAGACTAGGTAGGCGATCTATTAAAAATAGATGCTATTTGGTGTAAGGCTCTGGGATCTGGGAGGTTCATGAGCATGGCACTGGCACATGGTGAATGTTCTCATGCTATGCCATCTGGGGCAGAAAACAGGAGGCCAGGAAAGCGCCGCCACAGATAGTGAGAAGAGTCTGAATCTGTCTTATGACACATTAAATTCACGCTTGTAATAACCAACCCACACCTTTCAACATGATTGCACTGGGGAACTAATGTTCTAATGCCCGAACTTTGGGGCACCCATTCACACCACAGCACCAATTAGGTGAACATTACAATCTATTGGTGGCTCAGGCATATCTGGACCCACACACTTGTCTATCATTTCATGGTCCAGCTCATCAATACAGTGTGTACATTGAGGGCAGAGGGTCCCTCTGTCATCTATACTATGATATTTTGAGGGCATTAGGTATATTCCTGGCACACAGCTGCTTGATAAATATTTAATCACAGTGAAGTGTAGATCTCCTTCTCCTCCAACATACTCACTAGTTCTAAAGTGGGAGAACTTTGCCTCACTCACTCCTTCCTTTCTTCTTTCTTCCTCTCTTCCTTATTTTCTCCCATCCATCCATCCATCCATCCATCCATCCATCCATCCATCCATCATCCATCCATCCATCATCCATCCATCCATCCATCCATCCATCCATCCATCATCCATCCATCCATCATCCATCCATCCATCCATCCATCCATCCATCCATCCATCCATCCATCATCTGTAATGTACCCATTCACTGTGCATCCATCTACCTACCCATTTATCATTCCTCCATCCATTCATCCATCCTTCCTTCCTTCCTTTCTTCCTTCCTTATTTGGGAGCCAGCGTGTAGCTCCTTCTTTTGCCTTAGTTTTCCTCTGTGGGAACGTCTCCTATTGAGTTTTGTCCCCTCTTGACCTCCTACTCTCCTAATATCACAGTGCCACACTCTTCTTGGTATTTCACATAAGGTCTGCAGGGTAGCATCTAATTAGTCTGCCTTGGATTGTTAGCCCCCATCCTTATGACCAGATTGAAATGGTGTTTGCCAGTTGGCCAGGCCTGGCTCTCATGGCCACTGCCAGGATTAGAGGTCATGTCAGTTTCCCATGAACTTCATGGGACTGAGAATAATGGAGGGGAATTTTGGGGGTTTCCTCAAATAAAATCAGGAAGCTGTTCTTGGAGGGGGACTAGATGATCCCAGGCAGAGAAAAACAACAGATGTCCACTGAGGGGACAGCAGGGCGAGGAGGTGACGGCTAAGGCAGTATGGCTCTGATGACCAGTCACCTGCTATTTTTCTATGTATCAGTTATTCCTCAACTCTGTTCAGCTCCTGCTTCTCTTGAGCTAAAGTCTCCTTGTCTAAACCACCCATCCCTGCCCTGAGCCCTGAGCCCTGTTCATACAGATAACAACAATCCTTCTTCAAGGCTTGGTTTAGCTATCACTTCCCAGGAAGTTTTCCGGTAGTGCCTGCACGTCCCACATCACAGCTCTTACCACTTCCTGTGATAGTAACTAGTAACATTGTTCATGTTGCCACCACGGTGTATATTCTATTAGACTGCATATGGCTTATACTCTGTAGTATTTCCTGATAGAGTACCTAATATAGTACCAGCTACAGAAGAAGTATTTAATGATGAAGGATATAACTTCTCCTTAACTCCAAATAGTGTCATCAGATCAAAAGCAGTAGAATGAATTGTATCTTCCCCATTTTGCCTTTCTTCCATCCTTTCCTTTATCTTTCATCTCTTTCCCTTCCACCTTCTGCCTGTGGATCCCTCCATTCACCCTTCCACTTCTCCATCTATTCAACCATCCATCTACACCTGCATGCATGCATGTATGCATGCATGCACGTGTGCAGATATTCAGTGACACCTGATGGAGACCTGTCCGCTCTCTAGTAAAGGGAATGAGGTAAGGTTCTACCTCAGGACTTTACATTGGGACCAGACAGCCTATAGACATGAAAAATGAGCAAGTGAAAATAGAGATTAAGTTCTATGGGGATCGTAAGTCACTCCAGTGGGTGATCAAACAAATTGTAGAACGTCCCTTCTTTCTTAGATGTCTTAGTAACAGATTGGCCCAGGAGTTCACTCACACTCAAATGCTGCAGGCAGAGGTTGATGTGCCTTGGGCTGGCCCTACCCAAGGATCAAGGCACACCTGGACTGCATCTCTGAGAAAACGTTTCCTAACAGCTGATCTTCTTGATGCCTTACAAAGCATGTCTCCGTATGGATGCTATTGACTTCCAAGTTCTCTGTTATCTTTTGCATTTAAATGAGGGTCTAAAAGATCTCCACCACTTCCCTCCTTCAGAATCTGGGTATTTGGGAAGCCATGAAAGGCATGTGAACACAGCAAAAGGTAGCATGATTACTAGAAAAGACCAGGCCTAGGGGGCAAAAGACCCAGTCTCCAGTCTGTCTCTTTGAAGGAGTGACTAATACATCAGGATTCCTAGAGGACCTTCTGGCTCTTACATTCTGAGAACACACAAGTCCAAGATAGTGCCCCAACTTATGTGTTCTTTTGAGGTTGTTCCCTAGAACCCCCATGCTAGGATCATGTGGGATGGAGGCCTCTGGACCACACACATACACATGCCCTATCCTAGTGTACAGCTGCCAAAGGCCAGTCACTTTGCACCTCCTCTTTCTTATATCTACCCCTGTCTGAACATCACCAGGAGGGCGTGAATACATACATCCTCTCCATAGACACCTAGAATGTAGTAGGATGGTTTAGACTCCACATTCTTCTGAAGCCCTGTGAGCTCTGGGATGCTGACATCCCTTTGTATGGTAGAAGGAAGTGTACCAAGAAGGAGCTACAAACATGTGCCCATGATCCCACAGTGGGGTCAGCCATCTTGGCTTTGAACCTTGACTCTACCTGTGCTAGCGTTTTTGACCTCAAGGAAGCTGGCTGAGCTGTTTTTAGGTCCTTGCGTATAAATCAGAGATCACAGGTGCCTTTATCATGGGCTTTTTGTGAAAAATAAATAGTGTGGTGTATGCAGAGCTTAGATCAAGGCTCAACATGGAGGAAATACTCAGTAAATTTTAGGTGCTATTGCTTTTTTTTTTTTTTTTTAAATTTTCTGAGACAGGGTTTCTCTGTGTAGCTTTGGAGCCTGTCCTGGATCTCGCTCTGTAGACCAGGCTGACCTCGAACTCACAGAGATCTGCCTGCCTCTGCCTCCTGAGTGCTGGGATTAAAGGAGTGTGCCACCAGCACCCGAGCTATTACCATTTTAATTGATAACATACTGCCTCCTAGGGTATGCTAAGGATGGTTTGAAATGCTCCTTCAATAGAAGCAGATAATTGAAAGATATTTGTAAACTCTGAAGTACCAGATAAGCTTAAATATGACTTAACACATCCTGAATTGGCAACATCAAGCAGACTCTTCTAGGCTGTTGAACTGAAGTCTTTCCTTGATGAAGCCTGTGTTTCAGGTCCAGCTGGCTCTGGGTATCTGTCAGTTCTGCATCTGTGGAAATATTCAAGAAACTTCAGGAAATATTCAGAAAAAAATGTCTGTACTGAGCATGGGCAGACTTTCTCCTTATAATTATCTCGGCATAGTATAGCATCTATTATGTAACATTTATTGCCAGTGATGCAGAGATGACTTAAGGTCTACAGAAGGACACACTCAGCCTTTATACAGTTATGGCACTGTTTTATATAAGAGACTTGAGCATTTGCAGATTTTGGCATCCGTGGTGAGTTCTGAGAACCAGCCCTTCATGAATACCAAAGGATAACCGTCGTTAAATAAAGGCAACAATAGAGGGCTCTGGTATAAATAAACTCATTTCAGAGAGGCCTCCAAATAAACTCCTCAGCAGCAGCTGCCTGACGTGTCATCCTGTACAATCAAACCCCCTATCGACCTGGGCTCAGGATTCAGTGGGATCACAGGCAGTTGGGCCCCAAGTTTCCGGGGCTCTGTTTTTCTTCGTGCATGGGAATTTCAGAACAGTCCAGGAAGTTCGGGTTGTAGGGCACAGAAGGAACACCGTGTGGCTCAAGAGGAGTGAAAGAAAAAGGCAATGTGAGGGGAGAAACTGAGGCAGAGGAAAACATGGGAAGTGGGGACACCCAGCTGGGAAGCCACCCTGGAGCAGTTAGACAGAGGCACGTGTGAATGATGGGGCCGATGATTTAGGCCGTGGTTCTGAACCCTCCCGATGCTGTAACCTTTTAGAACAGTTCCTCATGTTGTGGTGATCCCCAACCATAAAATTATTTTTGTTGCTACATCTCAACTATAATTTTGCTACTGTTATGAATTGTAATGTAAATATCTGTGTTTTCTGATGGTCTTGGGTAAATCCTGTGAAAGGGTTGTTTGACCTCAAAAGGGTTGGGACTGACAGGTTGAGAATCACTGATCTAGACACACATAGCAATGCTTCTACCACCTACATAAACTACTCAGTACAGATGATAGATGGTTACTGAGATGAGCACGCTCAGAGAGCTGGAGTAGAAAAGTTAATGTAGCAATCATCACTAAACCCAGGAGGGGTGTGTGTGTCTAGATCCAAACAGCAGCAGCCGCAGCGTGTCAGCAAAGCCACAGAGCTGAGTACCTCTGAGCACAGAGGGATGGAGGGACATCACAGGGGAAGGTGGGAACCCCAAAAAGACTGCAGTAGACACTTCCAGTTCTTGACCGTATGCCCTTTCTGTCAACTATGGCCTAATGACCCTTGGGAACAACAGGACGTCTTTGCTCACCTGTTAAGGCTGCAGTCATTCCATTTGGCCACTAGATGTCAAGCATGTTCCAGTAAGGATACTTTATGGGCTGTGGGGGTTTGCAAGAGTTTCCTGAAACTGGCATACTGGAATGGGTGAAATCAGGGAGAAGTGGGTTCTTGTGGCTTTGGGGAAAAACTGCAAGTGAGCCATGTGGGTGGGCTGTAGAGAAGTCTCCACCAAGATCTGAGAGGAAATGCTGACTGTATGTCTCATTCATAGGACACTTTGCAAGTTTGGAAAGGTTTCAGGATGAAACTTTGGGCTCAGAATTCCCCGTTATAATCATATCCTGTTTTGTTATAGGATATGAGTAGCAGAGTGCAATTTGCTTTGTTGGAATTCTTTGTATAGCCAAGGTTGAACGTATTCCAGGGACCACAGAGTATCTATTAGATTATATAACAGGGCAGTTTGCAAAGCCCGTTTTAAGGGCTTTTCCACTGACTTGGGAGTAAAGATGGGAGGTAGAATATAAGGGTCTCAGCTAGCAGGACTGCAGAGGACAGCTAATGAGGGCCCAGCTTGCCATACCACCTGTGGGTTGTGATGGCTCTTCTTAATTTCCCATCTACTAGCTCATGCTTGACACTTAGTAGAGCCTCAATGATGTTGATGATGATGAAGAAGAGGGTGATGATGATGTCATTCATGATAAAGTTGGTACACCTGAGGAGCATCTTCATTTCCAGCCCTCAGGGAGTCTGAGCAGAAGTAAAAAAAAAAAATTAAGATGAGTGGATGACGGGAAGGAAGACAATTATGTGGAACTTGGGGTGGGGCCAGGAACAAGATGTACCACGCTGAGCCATAACAGGCTACTGGTTTCTTGTACGCATGTGTCTCCAGGTCATGAAAACCTACCACATGTACCACTCAGAGAGCATCAGTGCAGAAAGCAAGCTGAAGGAGGCTGAGAAGCAGGAGGAGAAACAGTTCAACAAGTCAGGAGACCTCAGCATGAACCTGCTTCGGCATGAGGACCGGCCCCAACGTCGCAGCTCTGTGAAGAAGATTGAGAAGATGAAGGAGAAGGTGAGTGGGAGAAATGGGACAAGGCACGAAGAGGAGAGCCATGCACTCAGCTACAGACTTGCCTTCCCCTTTGCATGAAGGATAAAGGGCCCTGTCCTGGTTCCATTTGTGCTGCTGTGGTGAAATATTCTGACAAAAAGCAACTTGAGGGAGAAAGAGTTTACTTTAGCTCACTGTTCTAGGTTACAGTCCATGACAGCAGGGGCATCCAAGTGGCAGGCCCTGAAAATGGCTAATCATAACACATCCATAGTCAAGAGCAGAGAGAAATGAACACACTTGAGTGCTTGCTTATGCTAAGCTAGCTTTATTCACTTAACAAAGTTAGCTTTATTCACTTAACAAAGTTCAGGACTCAGCCAATGAAATAGTGTCACACATTCAGGGTGGGTCCTCCCATTTCACTTCACTCAATTAAGATAATTTCCTAAGTCCCAGAGTCCAACCCCTGTAGACAACTCCCCACTGAGACTCTGTTCCAGGTAATTCTAGGCTGTGCCAAATAACATCTAAAGCTATTATGGGCTCATTGTAAAACTGTCATGGCCATGTCAAAGACCGAAGCTTCAGAATCACTGTGGATGGGTGCTACAAGGCATTTTTGTAGATGAAGTAGAGAGAGCTCAAGATTTGGAGTCTGATAGCCTGGGGTTGGTTTGTTCATTTACTTATGTATGTTGTGTGCAAGTGTGTGCACATTTGTATGCAGGTGTGCTCCTCACCTGTGTGTAGGTATGTAGAGGCCAGAGGCTGACGTCAAGTACCTTCCTCTATTGTTCTCTCTGCCTTACTCTTTGAGACAGGGTCTGTCTCTGAACCTGTAGTGCACTGACTGACTAGATTGGCTGGCCATCAAGCCCCCAGGAGTCTCCTAGCTCTACTCCTTCCCCAGCTCTGGAGTTACAGACTTGAGTTCAGTTTTCACATGGGTGCTAGGGATCCAAACAGGTCTTTATGCACACACAGCAACCACTTTACCCCTTCAGCCCTCTCCCCAGCATATAAGCTGGGGTTTTAAATGCTATATTAACACCTCTCCCTGAGCTTCTGATAAATAAGTCTTATTGTTCATGTTGGCTCTGATATATTGATAGTGGCTGGCCAGAGTGCTCTGTTGAGGATTCTGAAGCTTTATCAAGGCTTAGTTGAAAAGGTACTGAGATCACTTAATGATGTCTGCTATGGCCAGGGAGTTTTGAAGGGCAGGACCCATCTGTGACTTCCCTTTCTTCTTCAAAGGCTATGATCTTCTTGCTGAATATTCCATATCCATGTACTCCCCACAACCAGGAAACATTTGCAGAGTTCTTCTGTCTGCAAGCCATTGCGTCAGATGTTTATCTGCTCTTCTGTGGGCCTAATTCTATGATTACAGGATCCTTTAGCTCTGAAAATTATAGACTGGGTAGGAACAAAGCGTAACAGAACCTGGGTAACTGGGAAGCATATAAAAATGTGTTTGTGTGTGTGTGTGTGTGTGTGTGTGTGTGTGTGTATCCTGGTATAATTTATGAAAGTGAGGAAAATCTACTCAAAGACTTGATACCAAATGGGCAGGGAATTTGAATAGACTGTAGCAGGAATCTCAACAGGTCTTATTAATAAAAATAAACCTGGAGCCAGGTACTGGGGTGAATGCTGGAAGATCAGAGAAGCAGAACAAGCCACAGCCACCTCACCTTGCCAATTCCTCAGCTGATCCTGTTTCCTCAGACTGGAAGCCTCTGAGTCCTCATCCAGAATCAATCTCAGCTGAACTGCTTCTCGAAAGCCTGAAAGTTTAACCAGCCTAGTTCCTGGTCCTCATGCCTTATATACCTTTCGGCTTTCTGCCCTCACTTCCTGGAATTAAAGGCATGAGTTACCATGCCTGGCTGTTTCCAGTGTGGCTTTAAACTCACAGAGATCCAGATGGATCTCTGCCTCCCAAGTGATAGGATTAAAGGCATGTGCTACCACTGTCTAACCTCTATGTTTAATATTGTGGCTGTTCTGTTCTCTGACCCCAGATAAGTTTATTAGAGTACACAATATTTTGGGAAACACAATACCACCACAAATAGACATTTCTTTTTTTTAAAATTATTTTATTGTATGGATGTTTTGTCAGTATGTATGTAAATTTTCCACTTTTATACCTGGTACCCTAAGAGACTAGAAGAGAGTGTTGGATCCCCTGGAACTGGAGTTAGAGACAATCTTGAGCTACCACATGGGTGCCAGCACTCTTAACTGCTGAGCCATCTTTTAAAAGAGACAATTCTTTTTTTTTTTTTTTTTTTTTTTTTGGTTTTTCTAGACAGGGTTTCTCTGTAGCTTTGGAACCTGTCCTGGACTAGCTCTGTAGACAAGGCCGGCCTCAAACTCACAGAGATCCACCTGCCTCTGCCTCCCGAGTGCTGGGATTACAGGCATGTGCCACCACCACCCAGCCTTAAATAGACAATTCTTAAGAACTTGTCTAGGTGGTCCATAATACAGAGCAATCTGATCAGCATCATTGGCAATGAAGGAAATGCAAATGAAAACCACAGCACAGTAGTACTTCACAGCTACCCAGAGGACCAGGATACAAAGGCTGGCAGGAAGAGGCAGGGATGAGGATATGGAAATCAGAAGATCTTGCACTGCTGTCAGGGGCAGGTTGTTTATGTGAGTGGTTCTGTCACTGTGGAAAGCCATCTGGCAGCTCTTCAGATGTTAGATATACAAGGACCAGGCTACCATGTGACTTAGTCATGCCA
Organism: Onychomys torridus; assembly: GCF_903995425.1. Classification (NCBI taxonomy): domain Eukaryota; kingdom Metazoa; phylum Chordata; class Mammalia; order Rodentia; family Cricetidae; genus Onychomys; species Onychomys torridus. The sequence goes on along the minus strand of NC_050445.1, from coordinate 102,543,311 downwards.
CTCCTGAGTATTTGCCCCAGAGGCATGAAAACATAATTGTATAAACATTTGTATGTGAGTATTCACAGCAGCACTGTTCACAGTAGCCAAAGACTGGAAACAACTCAAACATCAGCTACTGAAAAACATAACTCAGCCATAAAAATGAATGAAGTCCTGATATATGCTACAATGTGAATGAACCCAAATGATATCATGCTAAGTGAAAGAAGCCAGACACAAAAGGCCCCAAACTATACAAATTAACTTACATAAAACGTCCAGAATAGACACACCTATGGACACAGGAAGTAGGCTGTTGGTATTCCGAATCTGAGGAAGAGGAGGATAATAAGTGGCTGCTCAATGGTGCAAGGTTTCTCTCCAGAGGAAATGCTGGGGTGGAAAGATACTGACTGGGATTCTAGAGGCTCCTTCCTGGTGCAGCCATATGCTAATTAGCCACTTGGCTCATGGACAAGCCACTTTCCTTCTTCAGCTCTCATTTCCTCCTCTATAAATAGATGAGTTCAGCTAAGATGCCACAATAATTATAAAAATTATAAAAATGAAGTCAACCCAGAAAAACAGTCTCAAGGTCATAATGGGCCCCTAGATAGGGTCAGGAGTGTTCAGACTTTCTGCAGATAGGTGCCTGGCTGGCACAAAATGTGAGTTCCAGGAGACATCTGCTGAGTGGTCCCAGAGTGAGAGGATGTAAGATGTCTGGGGAGAATTAAAAGGTTGGCAGTGGGACTGGTCTGCTCCAAAGCTGGCTTTCATGTGGAATGAGAAATTGGAAAGAGCAGTTAGCTGAAGGCATGGTTTCTTTAAAGACCCAGTCAAGACTCATCATCCGAAAGGGGCGGAGGCATTGTCCGTTGTGCCTCCTCCCTTCTGGGCTAGCCCAGGACAAAAGCTGCTTTGGCAAAATTCTGGATACTCTGCCCCACTCCTCCTGCCATTTAGACCCAGACTCTTTCCTTTCTTTTCTTCTTCTCTTCTTCCTCCCTTTCCCCCTTTCTTAAAAAGACCCAAGACTTACCTTAGTTGGTCTATTTTGAGTGCTATGGATCCACCACCCACAAGCAAGGCAAGTCATGGCACCCACTTCATGGAGTTCACTTTCTTGTGGGGTACCAATGGTCAACACATAAGCAGAGAGCTTATGAAAACGTGGTAGGGCAAGGGGAGAGTAGTAGAGATGCAGGAGACCAGACAAGGCCATCATCAGTAGCTTGTGTGGCTATCACTCTGGGTAAGAACCTGAGTGACATCAAGGAACCGACCACATACAAGTTCAGGAATGTGACTATGAGGATTCTGAAGGACCCAAAATAGAAATAGACTTGGTCTCTTGAAGATGGACAAGAGGTTAGATGAGAGAAGGGGAGTATACAGAAAGATGGGGCTGGAATGGTGATCTGGAGTGGTGGCTAGACCCCATTTCTTGGAAGACCTCTGGGCCATTGAAAACAGTTTGGGAAGCCCATGGAAGGTACTGAGGGTGGGGTATCTTATCTATAACCCACCTGGTAGAGACCACACAGAAGCTGCTGTGTGACAAATGACATCATTGTTGGCTGCAGCTGTGCTAGATGAGGTATAGTGCTGAGTTCAGGATCCAGTGTGCTCCCTTGGCACAGAAGCATCTCATCCCTGGAAGGTGAGCCTCACTGTCAGACAGTTCCTGTGGAGATCATAGGTCCTCCCTCTGGCCGGCTTGGCTCTGATGTCTCCCTCTTCTCCCTCCAGAGACAGGCCAAATACTCTGAGAACAAGCTCAAGTGCACGAAGGCTCGCAATGACTACCTGCTGAATCTGGCAGCCACCAACGCAGCCATCAGCAAATACTACATCCACGATGTGTCCGATCTCATCGATGTGAGCAACCTGGGTTGCTGGGTGGGGAAATTCTCCTGGGAGGAATGAGTTTGATCACTAAAGAGTAGAACACTGACTCTCTGGGGAGCTGGCTGTGCATGGCTCCCTGGAGAACACCAGGCTGGAAGAAGGATATTATAAGTGGCAGTGATGGGAGACTGTGTCACCTGCATTAGCACTGGGACGGTTTCTCTGTCTCCCCTTCCATGATAAGTGGGGGATCCAGTCCTGTAGGCACTCAGTAGAGGCTGGGTACTGGATTCTCTTCCTCTAACCCTGAATATCCTATTCTGGAAGTCATAGCGTGGGGGTGGGGGTGGGCGGCAGTCTGCTCAAGCCTTCCAATGGCGTAAAGCCACCCCCATCTTACCTTGCTCTCAAATGTCCTTTTGGCCTTTTCGTCTGTTCACTTGCCAAATGTTTACCAAGCACCTTACTGTGGTCTAGGACTTGAGGCTCAGTGGTGGGCAAGAGCCAGCATGCCCCATGGAGCACACCTGCCTATGGCAAGTTAATAGACAATTATAGTGGCATGTGGCCAGGGTCACAGTGAGGGAGGGAGGGGGGGCATGTGGATCTCTGCCCCAAACTTGGTATGGAGAACATCAAGGAAAACTTCCAGAAGGAAATGACCTATAAACTAAACAGCAGCTGGAGAACATTCCAGAGAGCATGGATGGAGAAAACCTGGAGATGAAAGACTGTGTTGGGCTTGGGGAGCAGAAGTGCTCGGTTTGTCCCCCAGTCTCAGCTCTCAGCTCCCTCTGAGGGTTTGCTATGGCTTATTCCGAACTCCAAAGTGCTGGGGACTGAAAGGTGACTGCGGGTCACCGCCCCAGCCCTCACCTGCGCCCTCTGTGCTTGCCTCTCCCCAAGTGCTGTGATTTGGGCTTTCACGCCAGTCTGGCCCGCACCTTTCGGACCTACCTCTCAGCAGAATATAACCTGGAAACCTCTCGGCACGAGGGCTTGGACGTCCTGGAGAATGCCGTGGACAACCTGGACTCCCGGAGCGACAAGCACACAGTCATGGACATGTGCAGCCAGGTCTTCTGCCCCCCACTCAAGTTCGAGTTCCAGCCCCACATGGGGGATGAGGTAGGCTTCCTGCCAGAACCCTGCTTGGGGGCTAGCTGTATGAGTCCGGCTTCCATTACCACATGGAAGGACCTAAACCTGAATAACCTAGAATAGAGCCGTGGTTCTTAACCTGTGGGTCGCGACCCCCTTGGCAAACCTTGATCTCCAGAAGTATTTACATTATGATTCATAATAGTAGCAAAATTACAGTTAGGAAGTAGCATCCAAAATAATTTTATGGTTGGGGGGGTCACCACAACATGAGGAACTCTATTGTTAGGGTATTGGAATAGCAGCTTCTTCAGCTCACAGGGAGGGAGGAAAGCTAGGATGTCTAAAAGTATGGTGCCAGCATCTGCTTGGCATCTCACGAGGGCCATCATGATGCACAAGGATGTGGTGTGGTTACCACATGGCAAGGCAGAGCAAGTGTGTAGCTCCAGTCTGTCTTCTACTTCCGATCAAGCCATTAATGCCATCATGGTGGCCTTACCCTCACCACCTCATGTAGTCCTAATCACTTCCCAGCAGCCCCACCTCCAAATGCCATTTGTACATGACTTTGAGAATATGTTTCCCATGCCTCAAATTTGGAAGTAGGGCATGTTAGCGTCATAGCTACTATTTCGGTTCTCTCCCATGCTCCTAGAGCATTGTGGGAAGAGAAAAAAAGCCTTGAGTACATATGCCATTAATTTACCGCAGAGGCTTAGGGTCAGCTCTTAATTCACAAGCTTCTTCAGGTGATCATCTTGTCTTGTTGGCTAACATCCCCACGTACAGAACTGTAGGACGTTGGCCTCCCTTAGGCTGCCTCTTAGATGTGTTTAGGAGACCTCAAGGATGCTCCAGTCTGCCTAGAAATAGTCTTCTATCTCTTTAGACCTTAGATGCCCTCATCTGATGCCCTCTACCGTACCATGAGCCTTTCACACACCAGACAGCTGACTTTCCTGCCATGCTCATGCTGCTCAGACTCTTCCTGAGGTCTGGAGAGGGAAACAAAGGAAGTGTGCAGATGACACTATCTCCTGTCCCCATGTAGAATTTAGCTCCCTGTACTTTCCTGGAACATTTTCCCTCTGGGAGTTGGGAGGCAAGTGGGTGCAGAACCACAGGAGAGCAGAACCAGCCAGCCCGCCCCGGAAGCCTAGGGGGAGCTCAGCTGGGCCACATGTAACATCTGCTTCTGGGGAGGGACAGAGGACATCTTAGAAGATGACAACAGCGGCCACTCTACATGACTTTTCCCACTTCCTTCATTTGCACAAGAGAGGACTTCTACAAGGTGACACCACTCTTCCTGAGACATCCCACTGTCCCAGGTCTGCGCTTTGGCCTGTCATCTATTCCTGAAGAGGTTACTGTGAAGCTTGGACCACCTAGTTAGCAGTTAACAGTGAATAACTAACTCAGCAAACAGCCTTATTATCTCGCGTGATCTTAGCTTGTGTTTCTAGAACGGTGAGAAACAACAGTGTACCAGGTAGCCTAGCCCACAGTGGTAACAGCTTTGGAAGGGAAGGTTCCAGAAGAATAGCACAGCTGCTCTTGGTATCTGTGGGTGACTGCTTCCCCATGAGCACCTTATGTAAAACTTCACAGTGGTTACAAAGAACCTGTGCACATCCTCCTGCATACTTGAAATCATCTCTGCATTATGGAGCATACCTAACACTATGCAAACGTTGTGCATAGTTGTTGTACTCTATTGTCTGGGGGATGATAAAAGAAAATGCCTGCCCATGTTAGTCCAGGTGTTTGTTTTTTTGTTTTTTCCCCTTCCTATGTACACTTTAAGTTCTTGGTTGGCTGAATTGTGGACATGAAACTTGTGGACAGAGAGGACCAATAGTGTGATAGTCAAAGTCATCTCCCTGATACATCTTTATGCATTCCTGTGGTGACAGGGCCACTTGTCAGCTGCTTCTGCTTCATTGTACTTGCTACGGGCTGTTCAAGCAGTGCTTTCATTCCACAACTTCCTGCCTTGCAGTGGATTCATTTGGCTTGCCAAGATTACGTTCAAGGTCTTTATTAGCCCACAGTTACTGTGCAATTGTAGAAGATTGTGACTGGGAAGCCACATGGGCCACAGCAAGAGGGTAGACTCTGGAGTAAGAGGACCCTAGCTCCCATCTGGTACTGCCTTTGTTGTGTCCAATGTGGGTGACCCAGGGCAGACCACTCTGCCTTGCTAGACCTGTGTCCTGGGCTCTGGGTGGAATGTCAATGATAGCCTCCACTCTGGCTCCATGCAGCTGCAGTGACAGAGTTTCTTTCTGTAGGTATGCCAGGTCAGTGCACAGCAGCCCGTCCAAACAGAGCTGCTTATGCGGTACCACCAGCTGCAGTCGAGGCTGGCCACTCTCAAGATTGAGAATGAGGAGGTGAGTGAGCTGCTACCCTGGGTCTAGTTCCCTGGGTCTTGTGTTGGGGCGGGGGTCTCATGCCCTGGAATATATAGGAAATGGTGGTTCACTGGTGGGAGGCTATATAACCACACAACCTACCTGCACTAAAAATCTTTAATGGCCTGAAGGCTGCATACAAGATCTCAAGAATGTACAAGAATGCATACAGGAATGGAAAGAAAACGGGAGGAAGTAGGACTCTATGTTTAGAATGATTGCGGATCTGCAGGCATAGAGAAAAGCCCACAGGAAAATGTTTCAAAGTGTGAACCTTGGCTCCATCTCAGCTGTAGAAGGATTGGTGCTTACCACTGACTCTGTGCTTTCTCACCTCATTCTCGGCACTCAGTTTCTGTGGTTATCATCAGAAGTCAGAGCAAGTATTTACAATTGCACAGTGAACTAGATAGCCCAGACTGCCCTAAATGTATCATGGATGTGAAGCCCCGGGGGATGGGTCAGTCTCACTAGCTCAGTATTCCTCCCATATTGCATCGTGCTACAGCATCACACTGGGTGGGTCTGTTCTAACATGGACTGAAGAGGCCAGGTAGGCTGTGTCCTACTAAGACCTAAATACCCCACCCAGAGGAGGAACACCAGCCAACCTAGGGCCCTGGAGAAAGGACCTCAGCATTTGGGCAGTGCCACCCAAGGTTGTGTGACAAACTTATGCCCAAGAAGTACAGTCATGGTGGAAAGTGAGAAGGCATGGTCACTGTCTTCAGATGTCATGCAGGCTATCCTGGACAGTAGGGACAGTTGTGCCTGGTTTGTCTATAAAGGGCAGAGCTAGGACAGAGCCGAGATAACACAAGTCTAAAGCATGTCTAGGGAAGGTCATAAGAAGACAAACTGACTCGTCTTTTAACCTGGCAAGAGAGAGACAGGAGCTAGGCAGAATGCTTGCTTGCTTGCTTTCTATCTTCTGTCTCCCCACAAAGGCTTTTAAATGGTTCACATGGATAGTGCCATTAATGGAATTTAGATGGAAATCAGGGCCACAGGGAGGAGAGTGAGGCACCCAGCCCTCTCTGTGGGCTGTGGATGGGCTTGGATATGCTTGTTCTTGAATCAGCTCCTATTGGTCTATGTTGGAAAAAAGAATTGATTGTGATCTATTCACTCATTCAACAAGTATTTTATTATGTAATATTTATTCACATAATACATGCTAAATATTATTCTAGGTAGAGAATAAATCAAAGGAACACAGCCCCACAGTTCTTCCTCTTTCTGATGAGAAAACACCAGAAATGAAAACATAAAGACCAATGAGTGTCTGCATATGGGAAAACATTTGACCATGAATGGCTAGGGAGCCTGACAGCATTAGAGGGTGATATTCCAGCTGAGGAGCAGTGGGACAGACTTTGAGCGACAATGGTCTTACAATAAATGGAGTCTGGTTTTCTGCCAGTGATTTCTTTTGGACTGACCTACCTCTGGGATATAGAGCCTGCCACTGAGATCCCACTCGTCCCAGGGCTTCTGTGAGGCTGGGGTCCTCATGCTTTTGGAGTCTCTGTGATATGTGACTTCACTGGACCCAGGATGGAAGCTGGAGTCCCAACTAAACCCTGTGACAGTAAACTAACTTCCTGTCCCAGCAGACCTCTGCCCTCCCTCAGATGCTGCCTTCCTCCTGAAATGAGATAAGACACCAGAGCATGTCTGCTGACTACCATGCCCAAGTGACCCACAGGGGGAGCCTCCTTTAGGCTATCTAACCAGACCAGGGACACAAGCCGAGAAACTTGACTCCATTAGCCTCATGATATTCCCAAGGTCCCTCAGTCAGTAGCAATCCAATAAATGACCCTAGAATGGACAATCTGGCTTCTCACCCTGCCAGCTATTTGGTCTTGGACCAACGACCAATTGGCCTCACTACCTTTGAGCAGCCATCTTGTCCTGCCTACCTTCTAGAGACATTAAGTGAAGGAACAAAGTGACTGTCAGGAAAAGGACTTAGTGGCGTCAGAGGCATTAGGAGAATAAAGGTGTTTGTGCTGCTTTTCCTTAGGTTAGGAAAACCCTAGATGCCACCATGCAGACCTTACAGGATATGCTGACTGTGGAGGACTTCGATGTCTCTGACGCCTTCCAACACAGCCGATCTACAGAGTCTATAAAGTCAGCCGCTTCTGAGACCTACATGAGCAAAATCAACATCGCCAAAAGGAGAGCCAACCAGCAGGAAACAGAGATGTTTTATTTCACAGTGAGTAGCATCTGGGACCCAGAGCCAGTGTTGACTCCCTGCCTGTGGCTCTGGAAGCAGCCTGAAAGAATGAGAGAGAGCCAACAAAATAATAGGACATAAATCTCCTAACATGCTTTTTACCATTAGGTTGCCTGGCTTGGTTTTCTGAAGTGTAGTGGGTGGTATTAACGTTAATCTTGAGTGATGGTCACTGATACTTTTGGAAGGAACCAAAGAGTTTTATTCAGTTGGATTGGAGCAGTGATTCTCAACCTGTGGGTCATGGCCCCTTTGGTGGGGTGGTGGTGGTGGTCAGACAACGCTGTTTTCACAGGGGTCTCCTGAGATCATCCTGCATATTAGATATTTACATTATGATTTATAACAGTAGTAAAATCACAGTTACAAAGTGGCAATGGAAATGTTACGGTTGGGGGTCACCACAACATGAGGAACTGTATTAAAGGGTTGAGAACCTCTGGGTTAGAGGAACATGGTGAAGGAGTCAGGTAACAACCTAGAGTTCTGTGTATGCTATTGTCTTAAATTGGTGACTGAGCTTTGAAAATGAGGACCTCATCTTTGCAAACAAGTTATTCATGAGTTGCTACCTCCCTCCTGTAAAAATCCCAGTTACAGACCTCCATTTTGGCCAGAGGCTAGGAGGAAAGTGGGGAAGGGAAATTGAGATTTTAGTTCATATTGGGCTTATTGAACATGGAGATTGGGGCTGTAAGGGACTTACCTTCCATCTGGTGCACATCCCACAAAAAGCTCATGGAGACTCTGCTCAAATGCCCAGGGCGAAAAGCTCTCGTTCACCCACATAGTTCTTCTGCTTGAGTTGTGGCTGACATCTTTATTATCTTTGGAAAATGTATCACCCTAGGATTCCTGGCCACTGGTCCTGATGCTGTTTTCCTTGGTGACCAGAGTGAAGCTGATGCTACCTAACAGTCTTTCCCTGGCTGTAGAAAGCTGAGATTTTTCCTTCCTCCAGGCTGAGTGCCCTGCTTCTTCTAGCCCTACCTTATAAGCTTTGGTTCAAGCAGCCTCTGCACTCTAGTAGCTCCTGAATACTTCTCTTTGTAACACTCACTGAAGATGTGTGCCACCACACCTGGCTCTTGTTTTATTTTTAAGCTAAGGTGGTATCAGCTGACACTTCTCTGTGTGTAGCCAGGTCTTCCCCAAGCTATGCTCTTGATCGATTCATGTCACAGGTCTAGACTGTCAGCATCCTAATCTAATCCCTAGACCTCTATGCTCTTTTCAGATCTTGTATGATGTGCAGATTCATGGAGCATGTCCTCCAGTACCTTAAAGGTAGCTAATAAGAAAATGTAATGGCTGTGCCAGGCTACTGCCAAGGCTGGCAATCAGGTCACTAGAGACACACAGCTAGGCTGATGTTGACTGGATTATACTCATAGAACCTGTCACAAATTAACCCAGTTCTAGCATACAACTGTAATTGGTAAGCCTTACTCAAAACCCTGCTACAATCCAATAGTTGACATTCATTTCTTCCATCAGTATTCTTTGACCTTGTCAAGAAAGGAAACAAAGCTAGTCTTCATGACTCCTGGCATCTACTACTCCTGTTAGAGGCCTACTGTGTTGACAAAGAGAAGTTATTGTCTCTAGGGAGCAGGGAGTGCATATAGGGATAAAAAGAAAGTCACTTCAGTAGTAGAACAAAATCTAGGCAGCAGAAACAGAGGAAGGGGTCCAGCCTGCTTGTATTTAAAGAAATCTAGTGTCTTTGACCAAGATCAGAAGATGTTGTGGGGTTTTTTGTGTATGTTTTATATACATATGGATATGTGTATATGCATATATAAATACATATATGTATGTATATTTTCTGGAGGCCAGACAACAGCTTCAGGCACAATCAACCTTTTATGTGTACACCTCACCTCTGTTTTTTATTAATTCCTAGACATGATGAAATCAGAGGAGGGTATTGTTAGACACCTCCCCCACCAGCCTATAAGTCAGTATTTACTAACTGAAGCAAAGGTGTGCATTACCCAGAGCCAGGGCACTCAGTTAAAATTCAAGTATTTCATCTCTCATCTTCCTCAGCAGGGCTCTGAAACTTGGAAGTGTAAGGGCCTCTGTGATTCCTCCCCAAGTAAGAAATGAAGGGTTAGATTCAAGATATCTTGAAATGGAAATTTGCATGTTAACAGTCTTCCCAACTGGTGATGAAGTTGCTGGTCCTCTGTTTCACATTTGGAGAGACATCCTAAATCTATGGTTGGCTTACCTTGAGGAGCTAATGAGGATCTAGATATGGGAAGGGCTGCACTCTAGGCTGCACGGCATGGAACCCAACTCTAGGCTTCTGTTTCTTTAGAATAAGTACAATCAAGCTTTCTCCATTTGTCCTCCGAGATCATGGAGAGGCTCCTTTCTCTCTCTCTCTCTCTCTCTCTCTCTCTCTCTCTCTCTCTCTCTCTCTCTCTCTCTCTCTCTCTCTCTGGCATTTGGGACAAAGCACTTTCTGCACACCCCTTTACCTCATCCTCCCAGAAAATCATGTCTCCAGTGCATTGATATGTATTGATAAACCTTCTGATGCAAGGTTTCTCAGTGGCCTGCACAGCCCTTCCTCATTTGGAAAAAAAAAGTCTCATCTTAAGTTCTGCTCTGATAGCCCTTGGCCTTAGCTGCAGGGCCTCTGCATGGCTCTCTTCCTATTGCTCTGGTCCTAGAAGCACAGTGGAGCTTTGGTCACCAAAGGGCCCTTCACCTTGTGCTGCCCACAGCCCTCACTGGAGACGTGGCCTCTACTGCTGCCATACTCTCCTGCCTCTTATGTGCCCAACCCAACCTACATGGCCCAGGGATCCCCAAGATTTAGATAGGCACTTGGAATAGCTCAAAACAGGTACAAAGTCCTGCTTGTCCTCCACCAGGTCCTGGATAGCCTGACATCTACTTGGTTTCCCTGCTGGGAAGATGAGTTTTAGAATCAGAGACCCCAACATCATTTGGCTGTGTGGCCTTTAACTTCCTTATGCCTGTGTGTTTTACAGAAATTTAAAGAATATGTGAATGGCAGTAACCTCATCACCAAGCTGCAAGCCAAGCATGATTTACTCAAGCAGACACTGGGTGAAGGTGAGTCGGTGGGAGAGAGCCCAAGGGGCACTGCTGTGTGGCCCAGAGCTGCCGAGCCACTTTAACTCAAGACACCCAGCACTGGGCAGAGAAAACCTGATGCTAGCCCCTGTGCCTTCACTAGGCGGGATGGGAAAACCACCTTGGTACAGGGGCTGGGATGGGTTCCATGTGGCTGCAAGAAGAGGCAAGGCCAAGTGGTGGATGTATCCCCATAAGTAGGAGGTGGGAATCCTGTGGGTGACCAGACCCACCTTTTACAGGGTTCCTGTGAGGAGGAGAGAGGAATAAGGAACTTGTAGATAAAATGATAGGCTTAGCCGAGAAGAAGAAAGACAGAAACACAGGATAGCTTTGGGAGGACCTGGGTCAATACCCAGATCATGATCTATAGACCAGGCTGGCCTCGAACTCACAAAGATCTGCCTGCCTCTGCCTCCCAAGTGCTGGGATTAAAGGCATGTGCCACCACTGCCCAGCTCAAAAGGGCTTTTTATAGCAATACTGAGGGGCAAGGCAAAAGACCTCCCCCTTACTAGATACAGCCAAGTACGGACCCTTCCAAACACCTGGTACCCAGGCCCGTGTTCGAGTCATGCTCTTATGCAGTCCTACTGGGTAAAGCAAGCTCAGATTTCACTAGGAAACCACTGTAGGCTCCCACAGAATCCAAGGACACATGGACCAGCATTTCTCAGCACACACCAGGGGACCTATTGGAGGGTCTCACCAAGGTTCTAGGTCCAGAGAAGAAAAATACATACATGGTAGGGTTCAGGCCATAAGAGATCAGAAAACTAGGCTGGAAGCCACCCAGAGGCTTCCAGTGGCACTGGAGTAAAACCCCAGATATCCAGAGCACACAAGACCCTCTGCCTCCCTCCCTGACCCTGTCCATCATCCTCCCTTCCCTTAGTATGCTCCAGCCAGGTTGCTGTCTTTGAATGTCCATGTAGAAACATCACCCAGCTGGGGATAGAAAACATTTCCATCAGCCTCAAGTCCCTTTTGTAGTCAATCCCTGCAGCCTGCAAAGTGCTAGGATTGCAGGTGTGGAGAAGTTAGCTGCATTGACTTCATCTGTTAAGTTCTGCCCATCCTGACATCTCAGTATTGGGCCAGTATTGAGAGGGGCAGCTACTAGTGCTTTGGAATTAGATTTCCAAGTTTAGAATCCAAGTACTTTTTGAAAATCCAAGGTCCTGGTTGAGTCCTTGGTCTATGGGATTTCCCTTCCCTGTTCCCCTCTGAGTGCTAATCTATTACTGCCCTTGTCTGCATGGCCTCAATTCGATCATAATGTTTCGGCTGACATAGCTCCTGGTCTATTTGTTCTTCCGGGTTTTATCAACCATGCCTCACTCGGAGATGGAGTTTTGAGCTGGTTGGCCAGAAGAGCTCTAGGAAAACATTGCTTCAGAAATGGAGGAGCAGCTAAGAGGTACCCAGAAGCCCCACTGGGTCTCATCTAGCACATCAGACATAGAAAAGCCCAGTGTACTTCCTTTGACCATGGTGACAGATCTTGGTAGACTAGTCAGTTCTAGGGAAGATTTTCTTCTTCTAAATGAATATTTTATTTAGAATGGGTTTTAATTTACATGAAAGTTTAAAAATTGTAGAGTTCTCATACGGTCCATCCTCAATTTCCCTTTATTAGTCCTATGTCAGTATGGTATACCACAATTAGTGAATATAAATACATATTTTGTTTTTTTGAGACAGGGTCTTATGTAGTCTAGGCTGGTTTCAAACTTGATATGTAGCCTGGAATTCAAGGATAGCCCTGAATTCTTGATCCTTCTGCTTCCCCAGTGCTGGGGTTACAAGCGTGGGCCACCATGCCTGTCTTTGATACACTATTATAAACTAAAGTTAATAAACACCGAATTATTCAAAACACAGAGACTGAGTAAGTTTACACCAAACCACTGTTTATTTTACATATGTATGATCCAACAAAGGTATGTTATGGATTCTTAGGACATTGAGTAAAGCAACCAGGAGAATTTGAGTTGAGCAGGGCAGCCAGAGCTCAGAACTTTATCAAAGCCATTCTTCTAAATTTTTGTTTTGGTTTTTATTGAGACAGGATCTCACTATGTAGCTCTGGATGGCCTGGAGCTTGCTGTGTAGACCAGGCTGGCCTTGAACTCACAGAGATTCACCTGCCTCTGCCTCCTTAATGGTGGGATTAAAGGCATGTGTCACCATACCAGACCTATTCTTCTAAATTTTAATGCTGGGTTAACCTTACCCCCACCTGAGCATTTGGATTCTTCACTCAGTAGGTGATGGTCTAAGTGCAGGCTTAGTGTATGGTTATACCTCGTCTCTGGCCCTCTCCTGTAGTCAGAGAGCTATTTCATGTTGAGAGGGATAAAATGAAAGAAAGAAAAAAAAAAGGTTAAAAACCAATGAGAAATAGAGTCCCCAGGGAATATCCAAAATGATTTGAGCTGGTTTTTTTTTTAATTTGTTTGTTTTATATTATTTTGTTTTAATGATGTCATGTGGTGCCTCTGTTTCTCCAAAGTATCACTTTGAGAGAACCTGCCAGTTAAAAGAAGCACAAATTCTTCTAGGTCACTTCCATTTACAAGCGAATTTCGAAAAGGCTGCTGGGTACCAATCAGATTGGCATTGCTGTTCTTGGGAGCACACACTCCCAGTCTGATACTGGCTGTGTGGTAGTCATTTCAGTGCCCAGAGAATTAAGTTTGCTGTTGTCCCTGAGTCTTTTTCCTGTGACCTCCCTGTCACTCTGGGCATGGGTATTCTGTAAGTTCCAATGTTTCTACCTGAGATACTTATCCATTTCCACTTTGCTGAAGGTCTTCAAGTTTGAGTAGTTTAATATCTGTAACAGAGATGGAACAGGGCCTTATCAGGTCCAAGTGGTCTGGCTTGTCATAGAACTAAACACCTAGGACTCAGGTACCAACAATATTTTATAATATGTTTTTAAAACCTCAACAGGTCCCTGAGGGTTAAGGACAGTGCTTTAAAAACAAACTTTTCTGATATGTGTTTGAAGTGATAATCCACATTCATAAAGCTGTTGGCAGAGAGAGCGAGGAAGCAGGCAGAAAGCTGAAAGGTAGGGGGTGGTATTCCTTGACTGTGTGTTGGCACCCAAAACCATGCTCTAAACCTTTGATTCCTACCTCCTCCCTGCCCTCAGATGTCTCTCGTATATCCAAAAGCACAGACTCTGCAGGCCTGGAGGAGGGTGCCATGACACACAGACAAATGATGTCCCATCCTCATAGGGAAGAACTACCTCTTGATCATGCAGTCAGTCAGCTGTATGCAGGCATTATGTAATGATGAAGATATCCTCTGAGAAATATATTAGGCAATTCTGTCACTGTATGAATGTCACAAGCAGCTCTGACACAAACCAAGGCTGGCTACACCCTTGGGTCATATGATACATGTGTGAGATCACAGCAAGAGATTAAGTCAAGTAAAAGAGAAAATGATGTGATCAGGAGACACCCAAGATGAGGGTGCTGTTGGTATAACACACCACACTGTGTCACAGTTAACCCATGGTTTTAGGAGTAGAAAGAATGTTATCTAATGTAGCATAAATAGTAGAAATCACATCAATAAAGTGTTACATGCTGCATGTAATTGTATGTGCTCCACGTGTATAAGGACAGGGTAGTAGGCATGTTTACATCAGGGCTGACTTCAGTGTCACCACCAGTGTGAGAATGTGTTACACCGTGGTGACCTGTGATGCCTGTGTTATCACTAGACACAGGTTTTCAGTTTCACTCTCACTGATGAGTTCACCATCATATTTATGGCCCGCCTTGTGCCTGAGAAGGTGCCATCTGTGTGAAAAGACTGGAAGGAGGGGTCAGGACAGAGGAAATAGTGGTGAGTTGGGAGAAATGATGGATGACAGTGTGACTGGACCAGAGCGAGCCCAAAGAAGAGTGGATCGTTTGGAAAACAAAGGAAGGATCAGAAATGCCCTTACAGACTACTGGGTACTCGGTGAGCAGCTGCTGCAGCCCTGAGGGAAAGGATGGGTGTATGACTGGCCTTCCTTCCCTAGAACAATCCCAGGCCATCATGAAGCCTCTTCGAGGATGCTGTGGGCTCTCACAGGCCTCCATCTGCGTGAAAATTTAGCTCAACCCAGAGCCAGACACACGAGCAAACTAAAGAGAGCAAATGTGTTTGCTTTACCTGACTTCTCCCCTGCTTGGGTCCATAGCTTCAGTTTAACCCTCTGCAGTTAGCCCTGGCCAGGGACTGAGGAACAAAGTCAGTTTGTTCACTGCTCTATTCTCAGACCTCAGGTTACCCCCCTCCCCCGACATTCCTCTTTCTGTCCCTATACTGCCTTGCTTTCTATAGAGGAAAAACATGCTTAGGTTCTTTATTACAAACAAACAAACAGTATGGGCTGGGGATTAGTTGGTAGAGTGCTTGCCTAACATGCACAAAGCCCTGAGTTCAATACTTAAGGCAGCATAAAAAACAGCTACTGTAATCCTAGCCTGTGGAAGGTGGAGGCAAGAGGATCCAAAGTTCAGGGTCATTCTCCATCATATAATGAGGCTAACCTGTGCTACATGAAACTCTACCCCCCCCCATCAACAACAGTAAAACAAACAAAAAAACTTTATCCAAATATTGAGTCAGATTCCATCTAGAGCTGTATCTCCAAGGTGAAGGCCTTGGACCACATTGGCCATTGAACACTTTAAACATGGATTGGTCGTGTTCATTGAGATGAACAGAATGAACAAAATCTGAAGGGTTAGCTTACAGGGAAGAGAATATAAAGTATCTTGCTTGATAGTGATGTATGTGTATGTATATACATACATACATATATATGTTGTTGGGGGGTTTTACTCTTTTGGGGGGTCCACCATCCAACTCCCAAATAAATCACACACGGAGGCTTATTCTTAATTATAAATGCCTGGCCTTAGCTTGGCTTGTTTCTAGCCAGTTTTTCTTAACTTTAAGTTATCCCGTCCACTTTTTGACTCAGGGTTTTTCTTTCTTTTGCTTCTATATACCTTTTTTCTCTTACTCTGTGGCTGGCCCCTGGTGTCCTCTCTCCTTTTCTTGCTCCTCCTTCTTTTTCTCCCAGATTTCTCCTCCTATTTATTCTCACTGCCTGCCAGGCCCTCTTATCCTTTCTCCTGCCTTATAATTAGCTGTTCAGTACTTTGTTAGACCATCAAGTATTTAAGATGGGCAAAGCAACACAGCTTAACTCATAGAGTTAAATAAATGCAACATAAAAGAATGCAACACACCTTTGCATCATTAAGATGTTCTAGAGCATAAACAAATGTAGCACACCTTAAAATAATATTCTATAACATATATATGTGGTGTGGTTTTTATATACACACAAAAAATGACAATATTTTGATAACTTGGGTCAAGCAGGATACAATTTTAAATCATCAAGCACTGAATTCACCTTGCCTGTTTCACTTTGCTATTTTGCCCCTTGGCTTCTAGAATCTGTGACTTGCAGTACATTTCTGTTGGCAGCACTAATTTAAAGGACCTCAGGTGGGGAGTTTTATTCTCCTTGGGGTGTTGGGGAAATGGGGGCCATTTTTAGACACTGATGTGCCAGGGGAACAAATCCCTATTATTGCTGTTCAGCAAGTGAAACTCATGGATGTAAGCATCCACAGTTCCCGAGTGGATAATGGATGTGAGCATTCACAGTGCCTGGGGATAATGTAACCGATGATGTCAAGGCCCCCCCAAAAGACAGCAAGCTGTGCAGGATCACACGGTGACTTGATAAAACTTAGTACAAGGACTTGGACTTCTACATTGTCAGTGCAGTTTAATGGGAGAAGGAGATGCTGTTTCTCTCCTTGTTTTGAGCACTTCATCCCTACTTAGGGAGCATCTTCTAAGGTAAGGGATCTCTGTAGCCCAGAAGGAAGGGATACTATTAAAAACTAAGTACCACCTTTAGAAGTCATTGGGTTTGAGTCAAATTCTACTGCAAATATCTGCTTTCACCCACCTGTGAGTGTGGGTGGAACCAGGTTTGCAGATGTAAAGTCAGACAACCTATGTTGGAATCTAAACTGCCCTTTAGCAGGGACTGGAGTAAGTCACTCTGCCTGCTCTGATCTTCTTGCTTGTGTGTTGTTCTGGGGACGGTATTCCATGTACACTGGTGTTGTGACACGTGTTCCCCTATTTCAGGATGTATTTGTTTGTAGGCTATTATAGTCACTTATCAAGGAGCATCTTGAAGGTGTGTGTGGGGGTCTTCCTTCACTTACCCATTCAATAAACCTTTAATGATTTCATACTTAGTGCCAAACAATATTCAAAACCTTTGTATTTAGCAAAGGTGTGTGTGTGTGTGTGTGTGTGTGTGTGTGTCGCACATGCATGGTGCTAGAAGTTTCCCTGTCTCCTGCCTGGCCTGCGGTTGGGACAGATCTCTCACCCACAGTCCCATGGCCTTTTATAAAATAATCACACAGAGGCTTAATATTAATTATAACTCCTCAGCCATTAGCTCAGGCTTATTACTGACTAGTTCTTACACTTAAATTAACCCATAATTCTTATCTATGTTTAGCCACATGGCTTGATACCTTTTCTCAGTTCTGCCTTGTCATCTTGCTTCCTCTGTGTCTGGCTGGTGACTCCTGACTCAGCCTTTCTCTTCCCAGAATTCTCCTTGTCTGCTTATCCTTTATCAACCAATCAGAGCAACACACATTCACAGCATACAGAACAACACTCCACAGCATGTGCATATATGTGTGCAGGTACATTTGCCTTTGCATTCATGTTTGGAAGCCAGAGATCAGCATAGTGTGTTCTCCACTTCTATTTTGAGACAGAATCTCTCATTGAACCTGGAGCTTGCTGTTCGTTAGCCTGGCTCCTGGTCCCCTCGTATCCATCCCCCAGTGCTGGGCCTCCAGCCACATGCTGCCATACCTAGATTTTAAGTGTGTGCTGGGAATCTGGACTCGGGCACTTCTATCAACCCAGCCATCTCCTATCCCCTTTAGGAGTTTTAATAACATGGTGGTACACACCTGTAATCCAGCACCTGGAAAGTGAGAGTGGGAGGGAGGGTCAGGAGTCCAAGGCCAGTGTCAGCTACATAGTGAGATTGAGGCCAGCCTGGGCTACATGAGACTTGTTCTTCACCACCTCTCCTGGTGAACAGATGTGAGTCTCTCATAGAACATGGTGCTTTTTAATGACAACAGGCTGGCAGTAAACAAGTGAAGCTTCAGTGAAGACAGCGCCAACAGAGGAACTCTGGGGAAACCCTTGTCTACTGCAGATGGAGGAAGCTCTGCTCTGGATCCTCCTTTTCAGCTGAGATGCAAAAGGCTAGCAAGAAGCAGCCCTACAAACGTTAGGGGCAAGATAAGCCCTGCAAACAAGCTAGGGACCTAGCAGGACTCTGTGGCAGGGGCTTCAAGGCCAAAGGAAGAAGAAGTCTATGTACATGTAACAGTGGCTTGAAGAGCTTATGGATGCAGAGTATGAGGCTTGTGTTCTATTCTACATGTGACAGGGGGCTCTAGAAAGCAAGAGGAAGAAGTGACATATTCTGTTCAAAGCTATTTCTTTGGCTGCTGAACTGTGAATAGATTGTAGTGAAGTAGGAACTCCACTTTAAAGGCAAGTGCTCCAGCTAGAGATGATAGGAACCTGGGCTGAGATGGTGATGCCAAGATGGAGGGGAGTGGGCCACTGAAGTTAAAAAGGGCAGAGAGCTATGAAGAGCTGTTCTCTGACTTCCAATTGAAGTGATCAGGTGAGGGGGTCACTTATGGAAATGTTGAAGACTTATATCAGAATAGTTTGGGGACATGGGAAGAGCATTTTGGGGAACATTTAAAGGATGGAGATCCTTGGGGGGCAGCATTGTGTGACTTACCCCATATAGGGATACCATGACAGATCAAAGTCTGACTTGGTGAACCATGAGTTTTATTGGGGTTACTAACAGGAACATGGGTGAGGGGTTACTCACAGGAACAGACATTACTCAAAGACAGCTGCATCAACAAGGTCCACCACCAGCTCGGGGAAGAGGTCACAAAGCTGGAAACCTGGAGCACACTGCACTGCTCTCAGGCAGCTGAATAAGTTAGAGGGTCCTTTCCAGGTGCCTCAGTGGGTCTAAACCTCTTCCAGGGAGCTCTGTGGTTTCTGCTTCTTCCAGGCAGCTGGTATGGTCTCAATCAAGTCCTCTTTGCAGCTTGGCTTCCAGTCTAAGAGGGACTCTCAGCTTTTATATTTACTTTGGCCAGGGTCGGGGGTGGGTGGGGGGTTGGCTAGTGAATCTATTCAGTTTCAGAGACTTCCTGAAAGTACTTTGAGTTGTTTACCTTCCTGCTTAAGGAGCTTCCCTGCAGGATACAATGCTTCAAACTCTGAGGAACCTGTTATACAACAGGTGGGTAAAGAAACTGTGGTCTGTCCACACAATGGAATATTATTCAACCATAAAAATAAACGAACTACTGAATCATGACCTATGGATGAACTGCAGACAAATTATGGTAAGCTAAAGAAGCCAGATTCAGGAGAGAAACCACAAGGAAAGTGATTCTTTTTCTATGAAATACCTATCAAACCTGCAGAGAGACAGAGCGATTAGCCGTTGCCTGAAGCAGGAGGCAGGAATGAAGGACTGTAGATAGACACATGAGTTCATTCTGATATTGTTGTTGTTTTAAGGGAAAGAAAGTTCTCTGGTGAAAACCACAACCAAAGCCAATTAACCATCAACATGCAATTTTGTTTTCTTTCCCCAGGGGAGAGAGCAGAGTGCGGCACAACCAGGTGAGAGTTGGGGAATCTTGGGTTCTTGTACTGGCTGCCTGAAGTCTAAGAGGGTGTGGTGGGTGGGTAGATGTATAAGGTGAAGATAGCCTCTCGGGAACTAGGGGAGCTGGATAGTTTTCACCACCTCTGGGGGCTTTGGGGTGATGGGGGAGGGTCCGGTGGCTACTGAGGCAGCCTTGCTTGTTTTCGCTTTAGACTGGCAAAGCCACGCTCCTGCAGGCTGGCCACAGGGAGGGGGCTTTCATAGCTGCTTTGGGACAGTGGGAGAGGTCCTGTCCAGTGGGAGGGTAGTTGATCCCAGGGTGTCTAAAGGCACTAGCAGAGGCCACAGGCCATAGGGTGGCTGTTTTCTCCTCTTGGATATATTACATGGCCACTGCCCAAACTTCCCTATAGGTGGTCCAGGTCCAGCCTGGGAACTCAGTTGCTAAGGCTTTGGCTGATACTGTGCACAGATGGCCACGTGCATGCTGCATACACATGGATGTGTGCCCAGATTATGCGCCCACCCCCGCCCCGCTCCCGCACTGCCCATCATACATTGGCTTGAAGTTCAGGGGGAACTGGATGGACTGACGAGGCCAATCATATAGGCAATTCATGCTGCCTTCTAGCTCCTTGCCCACCTCCCTTTGTGCTTTCCCTGAGCACACCAGAGCCAGTGAACACACACTCGGCAGCTTTCAGCCTTCCATAGGCTTTAGATGCCTAAGCAGCCAGCACTGCCCTGGCATCTGAGTGTTCACCATGAATCCAGCAGAGGCCCAGAGGTCTGCCCTCTATCATGTGTGGCTACTTTTTAGTTGAGAGCTATTTTTTAACCTCATGTAGTGGGGCTCAGTGACTCAATGATATTATCTCCTTCCAAACCAATTCTTCCCAATGACTCAGAATCCTGAAAAGCTGACCTACTTGGCAAGAGCAAAGATGACCCTTCAGCTCTCCCCTGCTCTTGGAGAAGCACGTAGGCGTGGCAAAGGCTTGGGAAGCTGTGGAGTTTAATATGTTGGACCTGGAGATTTAGGGCTTTTCAGGAATCCAGCTGTTTATCTGGGCCCAGGCAGTTTGGGAACATGGAGATGATTCACAGGCAAGGACCCTCCCACATGTGAAACAGCAGATGAGTAGGCCACTCTTGAAGAATCCAAATTTGTTACTGTTTTTTTCTGGTAGGAGAATGTTACTATAGTCCTAAGAGGACAGAAGCCATTTTACACCAAAGTGAGATGAACTGGCGCACTGCCTTTTAATTTCCAAAATACAAGTAGAAGGAGCTTACTCCAGCAGAATGATGGGAACAGGGGCCTTAATATATCTCTTGGCCCAGTCTCAGGTTCATCCCTCACCCCTGGAAAGCCCAGGATATCTCTCTCTCTCTCTCTCTCTCTAGAGAGAGAGAGAGAGAGAGAGAAAGAGAGAGAGAGAGAGAGAGAGATTTAAATACTCCCTCTGAAATACTATCTTTCTTACCTGCTTTGGCCTAGGGCCTGAGAAATCCAAGTTCAGGTTGCTAGACCTCCCACTTAGGCAGCCTGTCTTAAATTTCAGACCTAGCCAGATACTTTCTGGCTCATTATTAAACTTGTGGACCTCATTGTTCAATCTGAAAGTGATTTTAAAATGAGTCTCAGAGGTCCTTGGTGATGTCCCTGCACCTTGGCTGTGCCAACTGTAGATTCTCAGACACGGTCAGGGTCATCTGGGGCCATCATCAGTGCAGGCTCCCTCAGCCAACTTGCTCTCGCCCCTGTCTAAAGGGCAGTTTTTTCACACTTAAAAGCTGTATTTTTAATGCCCTCAATTCATCACTGCCCTGGGATTCAGGCTGACCAGAGGTGCTAATGTATTTTGAAGAATTGCTAAACATAGCAAAGTGGGATGTAAATGCCAGTTGTTAATCATTGTGCATTGAAGAGAGGTCAGCCTCCTTAACCGGGTCGACAGGAGGGTCTAGTCCTGATTAGAGGGAGCTAGTTGATGTCATGACCAATCAAACACAGCTCAGGGCACATCCAGCCCCAGCTTCCGAGAGCCCACCGCCACTGAGCATCAGTGCCACCACCATTTTGGATACTGACACCCACATCTGTTGGGATGTTTAGGGGAAATTCTTAATCACTCGCTTTTTGTCACAGACTAATTCTGAGGCCACGCCTGTGTTGCCAGCAGATACTAATTTTCCTCCCAGCTGAAAGGCAGAAAGGGGACATTGGTCTCTGGTTTCCTTTCCCTCCCCTCTCTCCCCTCTGTGGTCTTCTCTGTTCCTGTCTTCCCGGCTTCTCTCTCTCTTTCTTTCCTTTTTTTTTTTTTTTTTTTTTTTTTATTTGCTCTGCAACTGAGCAGCAGAAGAGACGGAAGGCTTAGGCTGCCCCACTTCCCCTGGCTGAGCTGCCCCCACCCTCCCCACCTTGTGTCCCACCCAGCCTTCCAGTAAGTGGACACCGATTTGATGTCATTCAAAGTTGGGATAGCTATGTTTCCTTGTCAGAGATTCCAGGCAGTGCCCAGTGCACCACAGGGGGACAAAGGGACCAACCAATATGACTTCATTTTGTTTTACACTCTGGATTTGGCAGGGAAAACGGGGAAGCGTACTCTACATTTATTTCCTTTTATTCTACTCTGCAAATAATTAAAAAATTAATTAAAAAACAAAACAAAACCCAGGAATCCCTATGAGATCTTTTATGAAAACCCTCCACCTGGGTTCTCTAAAGCTTTTGATTCTGCATTTTCAGTACCTATGCCAAGGTCCCCATTCTTGCTGGCCACGAGAGCTTAATAGGCAATTGGCAAAATCATTCTCTCAACCTCATACTTGTGCTGGAACCTCTAGTAGGAAGAACTACACTCAACTCCCAGCTCTGAACGGATCCCACCTGTGTAGCCTTCGGCAAAGTTTTAAATCTCTGTGGCCTCCTTTGCCTCCCAGGCTCATGAGGAGGTTAATCCTGCAACGTGAGATAAAGAAGTGACCCTGGAGTCCAAAATACTACGAAAACAAATGGATATTGTATCCTCCTTATTCTTAACCCCTAAATTTGGATCCTATGGCTTTGTGTCACATTTTTGACAATCATGTTTTGGCTTCTACACTTGAAAACTCAAAAGCAGATCTACTGTATGCAATTCCCCTCCCTGTTTTCACACATCCTCAGAAAAAGATGTACTGCATTTTTAAAGGCAATGACATGGACTTAGCTAACCAAATCCACATAGATCCAAGATGGGCTGGAGATAATCTTGCCTGTTGTTTCTCTTCAGAATTTTGGTTGTGCTTTTCTTTTGGTTCTCTTGACTGGGTGGCATGCTATTTGGACTCAACTGTGTCTTTGCCCATGCATGTCCTGGAGTTAGCAGCCTTTGCTCAACACTTAAACATCCAGGAGGACTTGGCTAGATTGTCCTGCATGGCTGGACTGCTAAAGGACTTGAGTACAGTAAACCCACAGGAGAGAGGCAGGGCAGCCCTCATTCATCTGCATTGGTTCCACAGTCCATATGATTCTTGCCTGTGAGCTGGAGATGCACCTTAGTTGATAGAATGCTTGCTAAGCATGCGTGAGGCCCTGAGTTCAATTGCTAACACCATATAAAACCCAGCATGGAGGTGCATGCCTATAACCCCAGCACTGAGGCAGGAGGATCAGGAGTATGAGGTCATACTCAGCTACATAGCAAGTTTGAAGCCACCCTGGACTACATGAGAACCTGTCTCAGAAACAAACATACAGAAGATTCTTGCCCATATATAGAAATCAATCAAGACTTGGGGAAGGGGCAGGTTTTTGCTTCTTGTATATGACTGTTATCTGCCTGGCTGAGTATATACTTGTTGCTCCTAAAGTTTGAAGCAAACCATTTGAAAATGAACTGCCTTATTTGGTGAGGGTGCTTCCTTCTCATTTTCACCTTTCTCCCTGAGAGCCAGCAGCTTTGAGTCAGGCCAGTTTATGTAGTGAAATGAGCAAATAAGCCAACCCAGGCCTATGCATGGCGAGCAACTATGGACACAGGTCTGGTGTCTATGGCCATTTCATTGTTCCTCATGGACTGTGGTATAAGGTTTCCCCTCCCTGTGGATAAAAGCAGAACACAGGGAACAGAGATCTGAAAACAAAGCAAGACACTTTCAACCTGACCCCTGTGACAAGGACTAATGGGACAGATGAGAGTCTGTCATTAGAAATGACAAGGTGTCCCAGTGCCATGTCCATGACTTGAAATTAAAAAAAAAAACAAAACAAACAACCCCCCCCAAGAAAACCCAAAAAACCTGAATTTGGAGGGAAAGGGGGATGGAGGTATGTCTGACTGATGCTCTCTCTGGGCCTTCCTTTCTGTAGATAGAACCATGTGTAATGGGAAGATACTGGGTTAAGTGTGATAATGGATTTGACAATGCTCCAATCAAAAGTGTATTTGATTGATGAGTGGGATAATAACATCCCAGGCCACCTACAGATCCTAAAGAAGCTGCAGCTTGCCTCCTGGCATCTAGCTATCTGGCTCTCAGATCTATGCAATAAACATGATTCATATGCTTTTGAAATGCCAAGAGGCATTAGGAAGACAGTGCCCCCAGTACATTGGGAGTTGGGCCTTGGTGATAGATGCAAGCCAAAATTATGAAAATTAACCCTCTCGGTTATGTTCGAAAGTCTCTTGCTTTTTTGGACTACAGATGACACTCCTTTCCCCTGACCCCCCTCCATCTGGTCTGCAGGATGCCATCCTCTGGTTGGCATTGCAGGAGCTTCTTGGATTCATCCCATCCCCTGAGAATGTAGAATGCATTTGTGTTTTGTGAGTGTTGTTCCTGCTTGACATTGTGGTAAACTAAGATCTAAACCATCCGGAGGCCTTCAGATGGAACATGGGAAACCAGTGTATTGAGGGCCCAGAGGCTCCCCTCTGTGTTTTGTGTTTTCCTCCAGTTGTGGGTTTGAAGAGCATCTCTCCCAGTGGTATGTTTATGTTGGTTGCTTTCTTGATTTCTTTTGTTCCGTTTTCCTTTAGGCCCCCCTGTCTTCCCCCTAAACCACAGAAAATGAGGAGACCTAGGCCTCTTTCAGTGTATAGCCATAAACTCTTTAACGGCAGTATGGAAGCATTCATTAAGGTACTTGCTGGGGAGCCGTGGAGTCCGCGAATGAGTCCAAAGTAATGGCAGCCTCTCTTCTCCCTGTCCCTTAGCCAGGCCCCACGGAGCTAGCTTCTCACTCTAATCTGTTCTTGGCTTCAGTGAAGCATTCCATTGGAGAATTCTGCTTCTGACTAGTGGTCCCTAAGTGGCCACTCGTCTCAGCTGTAAGGGGAGGGGTCTGATCATGTAAGCACAAAGGAGGTGGACTGTCAGCACAGTGGTCCCAGCCAGCTGGCCTCATTTGCCACAGGGGCTGTAGTCCTAACACCTGAAGGGCAGCTGAGGAAACTCCACCCCTCAGCTTCACGCCCTCCTCCCACATTAGGAGACTAATTGAGAACAGCACAAAGGGAGCCCCTGTGGGTTTCCATACAAGACAACTACAGTTTGTTGGCTAAGTATCTACGAGCATGGGAAGCCCTGGAGTTTTCATAAGAAGAGTTTCATCCACTTAATTTGGCTTTTGGTAGTTGGTTTGAACGGTGGGAGTACCGTTGAGGTAGTCCTTCTAAGTGTTAGCTTAACCCTTGGCATTGAGCTGAAGTTAAAAATTGAAATGTTTTAGCTGAGTTCATTTTTCCTGTCCCTACCCGCAGTGGGTACAAGATCACGGCATCCAGGATCAAACTGAACAAGGCAAAGGTGGTGTTAGAGTCAAGATGTGTTCTTGGGGAAAAGGGAGGGTAGGTCGTCACCAGTTGTTTGAAAACCCACCACTAGCCAATGAAGACAATTTCTGCAGAAAAGAGGACTACTGTAGGTAGGGAAGGGTAGAGTCTCATGGCGTCAGTCATGATTTTGGAGTTACAGGGGCTGCCTCCATGCACAAGCTTTCTGGCCTCTGGCCTCTGTCAGGATGTAGCCAGACCTGGAGGACAGAGAAGGGCTACAGACATGCCCAAGTCAGCCTCGAGGATGGGTTGGGTAGGCAGGGCCATCCAAAGTCAAAGGACTACCTCTGCCTGTAGACTGAGTCCTCAGAACAACAGCACAAGAGCTGGAGAAAGAGGAGGGATTTCCCCTGAACAAGGACAGTGGGGGTGCCTTAGGATGCCTCAGGGGACTGAAGGCCACAAATTAGAGGTCCCCCAGGAACTGTGTGAGGGTCACGGCAGGTGGGGCTGTGTCAGAAGAGTGCTGCATTTCTTCATCATCCTCTGTCTTCTCCTGTGCCTCCCTCCCACTCAGCCTTGCTCCTGGCTGATCACTTCCCGTCTTTACAGAGCCTAGCCCTGGGCCGAGAGTGCAGGGGAGGCACGTGGGAAGTCCCACAGGAACATGCTGTTGCAGTTCAGAGCAGAAGAGCTGTGAGCTGGGGCCCGGGTGGCCTTGCCAGGGGCTTGGAAGGATGTGGGGGGTGATAAAGAGAGGATCGGGAGAGAAGGGGTCCCTGAAGGAGGGAAAGATGCAATGAGATCTGAGATGGGACTCCTCCCCCGAGTGTCTCTGAACTCTGGAAATGGGAGATCAGTTAGTGTACGCGGAAGAAACTGACTCTTATTTGACACTATTTCAAAGTCTTATCTTTAGTGGAACTCACTATCTTCCTAGTGCGACAATAAAGCAACTTAACAGTGTACCTGATGGACACTTTAGACATTCTTCAACTCTGTGTTTGTTGGCCCCTTCAGGTGGTTACTTTGGGAAGCCATCTTGCTACTCTACTACATCACCATGCCCCAATGGTATTTTGGCTAATCTTTAGAGCCTGGTACACAGCCTTTACCGTTGGTGCCAAAACTTCCTGTTAGAATGGATACTTGGTCTGCTCCAGGGCTGAGGTGATGGCATGGCAATTATAAGGTATGGCCTGCAAGCATGAGGACATGAGTTCAATCCCCACAACCGGTGTTAAAAAGCTGGGAATGGCAACACACACTTGGAATCCTAGCGCCAGGGTGTCAGATGGATGCCAATGGCTCCCTGGCTGCCAGCCTAGCCTAATTAGAAAGTTCAAAATCAAGGTGGCTGGTGCTTGAGGAATAACTTGTGAGGTTGACCTTTGGCACATACACACATACACACATACGTAGGACACACGTGTGCATGCGTGCACATCCTTCCACCATTATCACTATGACACACACAAGCTTCAGTGGAAGCTCAGCTTTGTGGCGCCATTGAGGTATGAAATGGCTAGAGGAAGTATGGTATAGTACACGGGCCAACCGACTTGGAGAGAAATCTCCAAAGAGGGATGACCCAACTCTGTTGGAGTGAACGTCAGACTACTTGGCGGAATAATAGCCATTTGCCTAGGGAGCAGAAGGTGGTTTGTGGTACACGACAGCATGCCCTAATACTCCCTCTGTACTTGGGCTACCTCCAATCAGTGAAGTTCAACAACTTCAGCTGCGGACATACTAGGAACAGACTCGCCAGAGCTCCGCACGGCACAGGTTTACTCCAAAGGATCCCAGAGTCCAGAGAGTGAAAGGCAGCATCTATAGTCATCACTCCTTCAACTGCTGAGAGTAGAACTGAAGTTTCTATTCTAATTTTCCTGTGTCTGAATGTGCAACAGAGTCCTCAGCTTTAAAAACACAGGCCTATGGACAGAGTTTTGGTCAGATAATCCCACCGTGTTGCTGGGGTTGTAATGCCCTAGCAGACCAGAGAGGAACTCCAAGTCAGTTATGGGGAAGCCTTTTTGGAGTCAGACTTAGGAACTTCCTGGACTCTACCTGAGACAAGCCCTTATAAAGACCCAAACCCTTGTGTTTTTACCCTCTCAGACTTAAGGAGACCCCATTTATATTATAAGTCCATGGTAACGCCTAGAAGGCCCACCTGTAGGGTGGGTGGAGAGTCCCCATCTGGCTTCTATAAAATGAGAGGAATCTTCTTCCCTGTGGGTTTAGGAGAGCATAGAATGAGCTGACACATGTATGTTCCTAGAACACTCCTGGCTCTGTGTAAGCCTGATCTATTATTCATTTTAGGACACCATCTAGAGTCCTTTGGACCAGGCTGTTGCTGGGTTCTGGAAGTCATGTGGGTTTAGCTGACATCATGGCAACTCAGATCCCAATTGTTGAGATGGCAAGACTGGACATATTGTGCCCCAAGAAGTCACATGTCCCTTTAGTCAGCGTGGCTACTTCACTGAGCTTGGGTGTGACTCAGCTCCGGCCTAGACCCTTAAGTCACTGCCCACATGACCAGGAAAATCAGGCAGATACTCCCAATGTGGGAAGAAAGGCTTCAGTGCACCCTCAAGGTTGTAAAGGTATTCCAACTTACTCTCTCGCTCATCTTGATCCTTCCCAGCTTCTGTGTCCCCAGAGGGTCTCAGTGCCAGGATGACAGTAGAGAGCTGGGAAGGGGAGCAGAACCACGCTTCCACCCAGAGAAGGATGTCAAGGTGTGTTTCGAGTCTGGAATCTGGTGCAACCTGCTGGACCGTGTCTAAGATTTTGTGAAGTAGAGCATCTGTCCAAGAGTGGAGATTCCAGAGGTGAATTCTAAGAGCAGCTTGCAATAGACATGAAGGATCCCGTCTGTGGGCAGATGGGCTAACCATGTAGGTCTTCTGTGGACTTCTGCTCATTGGTGAATGCCTTGTGTTGAGGAGAAACTAGACATAGATAGGGAATGATGCTGACACACATTTCCTACATTTTGACAAGGACTGAAAGAGGCCCCTCCATCACTGATATCTGGGAAAGAGGCTAGGCAGCCCATTAGAATGCTGGCTGGGACTGCTCCGGAAGTCCTAGGAGGCCCAAGGCTGAGACCCCTCCCCATGGGCAGGCTATTGGGCAAATGCCCCAGGACCATTGCTGGCTGCCATTGCATTTTGGCATTCACGGACTCTGAAGGATCTGCATACTCTAACTGATCTTACTCCTGCATAATCTTTTCTTTTTCTCCTGCTTTGCTGCCTGTCTCTTTTTCTTTTTTGTTATCAGAGGAAGAAGAAATGCTCGAACCAGGAACCAGGTATTTACTAGATAGGCCCACAAGCCCCATGCACCTAGTAGATCAATGCCTTCTAGAGCAAGGTCCACGTTCCCTGTTGCTTAGTGGGCCTGTCTCCTATCCTACCCCCAGATGCAGCATCAGCGGGGGTGGGGGGTGTAGAGCCAAGAGCCCACCAAGTTACTAGCTTCTGGGGAGGCTAGTGATTTAATGTAGCCCTTTTAAAAGCAAGTTTTGTTTTGTGTTTTAAATGGTACTCATGATGTGACCTGAAGTAACAACAGGTCACTCAGCTTTAGAACCCTGAAAGAAAATTGACCCTTGCCCAACCAGGAACTGTAGACTTATCTAGAAAGGTGTAATTGAATGTCCTTTCACATCCTAGGTACAACTATTTAAATTACATCCTATTCAGCTTTTTAAATTGTGGTTAGCCACCAGATGGCCAATGTCTGATATTAACACCTTCTAGAACTTCTCCACATACCATGCTTACTGTTAAGCAAAATATGTACCTGGGTATTTAAGTTGCAACAGTATGAATAAGATTTACCTTCCCTTCTCACAGGGCTTGTAAGGGCCAGGCCTTCTTCACCCACAATGTGTTCTCAGTTCTGACCTGAGACACCTTAGTAATAGAGAGAGGTATTGATCTGCCTCTTCGTCCCCAAGCCCTGGGAAAAGATGCTGAGTTTGGGCAAAGTGGAGGTGGGAGTAGGAAGGTCATCCTTCAAGCTCAGACTCCAGCCACCTCCACACACTGGCTTCCATCTCTCCTGCCCTCAGTCTGCCTGTCAAGCTGAGCCCAGTTCCTTGGCAGCTGGGTAAGAAGAGAGAGCATTTCTTTGAATTTATCCTATGCCTTCCTTCTTCTGCACTTAACCGAAGGCTGTATGGTAACTATTCCTGGAGACTAGAGTGAGCAGTTCCTTGCTTGTTTTCCTACTAATCACGTGGTACTAATCTTCTGGCTTGACCTGATCATCATGTTTGCAATGTCTTTTGCCTGTGGCTGGATGCCAAGCCTGATAAAACTCCCATTTCTTTCTTTCTTAAGGATTCAGGACAAGCTATACCACTTGTAGTCGAGAGCTGTATTCGATTCATCAATTTATATGGTAAGCGCCTTCTCAGCTCACTGTGTTCAGTTCACTGTGGAATAGGTGCTGGACTGTTCTGGAGGAAAATGATATTCTCCATCATCCTGGAAGACTTCCTGTCCTTGCTCTGCTCCAGGGAATGGCTGGTACCTGGAGCACTGTCTTTGGAGTCTGCATGTCTGGGGTGAGAGAAGGAAGGTTGTATGAGGGGCCCAGCACTTCAGGTCACAGGGGAGCAGCTATGGAATGGACAGAAGGACTATTCCAGCTCTGTCCTCACTCAGAGTCATTCGGGTTGATACACTGTAAGCGCCATGAAGGGAATGGTGTTGGGAATTTGTTAACCATGGTATTACCAGAGGGCTACTTGTGTTTAACTTACTCAGTCACCTCAAAAGATAGCAGGCTCCATTTTGGCTGTGAGGAATGCAGGAGCGATAGAAGCAAGTACCATGTCATCCCTGCAGGGTAACAGTCTCAGGACAAGGAAGTCCATAGCAGGAAAAGAAGTGTAGTAAGTACCCTTTAGCATCTCTAGGGATTTAGATCTAGAACACTGCAGACCTCCAGATCAGCAGACTTAAAAGTCCATTGTATAAAATACCGTGGTTTTTACATATCACCCATATAATCTTCCCATAGATAGCAAGCCACCCAGAGAGACAGATAGGACCAAATCCTGTGGAAATGGCACAGAAATAATCATGTTGTCTGGCACTAGTAAAGCAGTAATCTATACATGTCTAATACAGATGCAACTTTTTCTTGAATTTCCAAGCTGCTGTTAAAGTTGAGTCACTAAACATAGTAGCTCATGGATAGAGTAGACTATAATGTAATGTCTCATAGCGACACGGCCATGGAACTAATTCAAAGGAAGGTAGATGGTAACTTTGGGGGTAGGCTGCTTGACTGGAGTGGGAGAAGAACCCCAAGGAAAGCAGCCATGCAACTGGGGTGGGGAGAATGGGGGATGGCAGGCAGAAGGAAGGGCAGTGGGGTGGTTAGGGCTAATGACCCAGAAGACTGGGAGAAGACTCTGGGGTGGTAAAAATGCTAAGCAAAACCGCACTCAAAAGTGACTGTGTGTGCTTGCCATGTCAGCATTAGGGAGACTGAGGCAGAAGGATCGTCAAGAGTTGGAGGCTGGCCTGGGCTACCTTGTAAGTTTGAGGTCAACCTGGACACATCATGTCACAACTTAAATATCCAGGTGCATACCTTGTTTAACAGTAAGCATGACACATGAAGAAAATTTCGAAGCTGTTGGTATCAGTCCCTGGCCATCTAGTGGCTAGCCTCGGTGGAAAAGGCTTAAATAAACAGACAAAAACCAACCAAAGCACATAGCATGCCCATGCCAATGTCCACTGAACCCTTACCTTTAAGGGGAAACAATAAATTGTAGCATGAAGAATTGTTCTATCCAAAACAACTGAGACGGGGGAAGGTACAGTGTCTGCAGTCGTTTTCATTTGGAAGAGGCGGGTCCTCTGATTCCTGCAATTGTGTGGGTCGCTGTTAGGTCCTCACAGCTCCACCTGTCAGACTCCACGTTGAGCAGCGTGGCTGCTCTTTAATATTGAGTCCATGTTCTTTCTTTTTTCTTTCTTGGAAAGGGGTGTTATTCTATAGCCCAGGCTGGCCTTGAATTCTGAAAAATCTTCCCACCTCAGTTTCAGCTTCGATAACGCTGGGACTATAATATGAGCAATTCTGTCCAGCTAACCAGTTTATTGTATTTATTATTAATTTTTGGTGCTGGAGACCTAACCCAGGGCCTAGTGTCCACAAGACAAAGCACTCTGCCCCTGACCTGTGCCTCCAACTCTCTGATTCCCCAATCCCAAGTCAGAATGTACTCCGAAGTTTAGGTTTTCTTAAGAACTTACTCAAGCGGGAGGGAAGAAGTAGTTGGCAACATTTTCCGTCAGAACCAGGAGAAGTTCACAGACATGAAACTCTGCACGTGTCTGAGTATTGGGGCCAGCTGTAGTTCATCGTCAATGCTCGCTTGGGGTTTCAGCTAGGAGCTGTCACCAGGAATGGCTGTTATAAAAAATGAAAGGTTAAAGAGATAAGCATGGGAGAGAACCGCCAATAATTCCAGGAGCTAGATGAACTCTAGGCCTTGTGTTACTTACATTTACTGTTTGCTTGTGTTATTTCTTTTGTAGGACTCCAGCAGCAGGGAATATTCAGAGTTCCAGGGTCTCAAGTTGAAGTCAATGACATCAAGAATTCCTTTGAGAGAGGTGAGTGTGGACTGACCATCTCAAGCTTGTGAGGCAGGAGAAGCCAGGGTTAACACAGGTCTCAGAGGCAGTAGTGCACAGGGACCCTGGGCCCATAATGGCTTTCAAGAGCTGTGTGTTCATATTCTTCTTCACTTTGCACCCCATGACACAGTGATGGTAGCTGGAAATAGCCATATTGGAAGTGTTTACGCCATAGAAACTGGCAAACCCCAAGATCCTTCTCAACAGTCCTCCTCTGAGCACCCAGCTCTCTCCCTTTTTTTTTTTTTTACCACACGCTGAGCATTGCTAACCCACCTTCCGCTTCCACACACTGAAGCGTTGGTGTAACACACAAGTGCAAAGTCGCACACTTGACTTCATGGAGCAGACACAGCCAAAACCAGCTGCACAAGTGATACCTTGTCAAAGAACCATCAGGCTGTGTGTGCAACTCAGGTGGATTTTTATATGGATACTTGCTCTCACTCCAAGACACCAAGATTCTAAAATCCCAAAGCTTCTGGCCCCACCCACTTTAGTGTTTGATACTTTTATTGCTTTATTTTTCTTTATTTTTGAGATAGTGTCTAGACCAGCCTTTGCTTTATTTTACTTTATTTTTGAGATAATGTCTAGACTAGCCTTTGCTTTATTTTACTGTATTTTTGAGATAATGTCTAGACTAGCCTTTGCTTTATTTTACTTTATTTTCGAGATAGTGTCTAGACGAGCCTTAAACTCTGGCTGATACTCCCGTCTCTACTTTCCAACTGCTGAGATTACAGGTGTGAGCTATCAGACCTGACTTTCCACACATGGTGTGTGTGTGTTTTCATGACTGTGTGAGTATACATGTATGTACAGGTATACATATGCACTTGTGTGTGTGTGTTTGTGTGTGTGTGTGTGTTTGAATGTGCAAAGCATATGGCTTATAGAGGCCAGAGGTGTCATCTCACACGTGCTGCCTACCTTGTTTTTGAGTCAGGGTATCTCACTGGCCTAGAGCTCACACACTGGGATAGAATGGCTGGCCAGCAAACCCCAGAGATCTGACTGCCCTTACCTCCTCAGCACTGGGATTTCAAGAGCATGCCACTGTGCCTGACTGGTTTTGATTTTATTTATTTATTTATTTATTTGTTTGTTTGTTTGTTTGTTTGTATTTTTGTACATTTTTTGCTGCTTTTTATTTTTTACACAGATGGATTTAGGGGCTCAAACTCAAGTCCTTATGTATGTCAAGAACTTACTTCATCAACTAAGCCATCTTCCCAGCCTGCTTCTTGTTATGTTTTTGAGGTCGAGTCTCAGATAGCCCAGGTTAGCTTCTAACTCACTACATAGTTAAGGCAGATTTTGAAGTTCTGAACCTCCTGCCTACAGGGATTGCAGACATGAGCTACCACCCTGGGCCTCTCATACCCTGTTGTCTTAGTTAGGGTTTTATTGTTGTGATAAAACACCATGACCAAAAGCAGCTTGGGGAGGAAAGGGTCTGTTTCAGCTTGCAACTCTCAGGTCACACTCCATCACTGGGAGAAATCAGGGCAGGCACTCAAAGCAAGAACCTGGAGGCAGGAACTGAAGCAGGGGCTGTGGAGGGATGCTGCAGACTGACTTGCTCAGCCTGCTTTCTTCTACACCCAGAACCACCTACCAGGGGTAGCATCATCCATAATGGGCTGGGTCCTCCGCATCCATCACTACTCAAGGTCAATCTTCTGGAGACATTTTCTCTTCCCATATAACTCCAGCTGTGTCAAGTTGACGGATAAAGGATGCTCACCCTGAGTTATAACTTCTTACTGGTAACTCTCCAGTGGGCTTTACGATGGTGTCTGGGCGGAAGAACCTGGAAAGAAGTTTGGCATGTTTCTATGTATAAGGGAAACTACACCTTAGGAAAGTTGGGAGATGAAGAGTAGCTTCTAGACTAGCCCAATTCTTTGTTTTTCCAATGCACTATTTTTTTTTTTTGTTGTTGTTGTTTGGGGGTGTTTTTTGCAACTTACACAATAGGAGGAATCAACCATGTATTTTCCTGTCCCCCTCCTAGTTCCCACTTTAATTAATGAAGGATATGACACAGAGGTGGTAAGGACAGGACAGGTACAGATGATTGACTGAGTGCAGCCTCCCTTGGCCTCAGAATTGCTGACGAGGACAGGTGGCTAGTGACAGTGTCCCTGAAAAGGAAGGACCCACTGTGTCATGAGAAGCTCACTTCTCAAATGCCCTCCTTTACCTGCACAGTGCCCAGCTTACTGCCATAGTAGAACTGGAAATTCAGGCCTCTTTATTCAAGAAAACACATTCAGACATCTCAATCCCTGGTTCTAGAGTCAAGCCCCACGCTGGTCATCCCACATCCTCAGTTCAGGGACAGTTGAAAGAGCTGGGTAGCAGGCAACCCAGACTGAATCCTGGCTTCCAGTTTCATGCCATTTTGGAAAGACATGTAGTACATCCCTCCTCATTCTGACTTCCTTATTCTCTGGGTGGTTCTGATGCTGAGGACTGTGATCCCAGAACACTGTCCCAGCAGCACATCCCATCCCAGTGGCAGTAAGTAAGAAACACACATTGTTTTCCTTTTCCTTTCTGCATACTCAGCTGGCTGGGAGCATGCTTCATAGCATTGAACTCTTCATAATCTTCCTACTTCAGGCTCTCCCGGTCTGGTTAGCAGGCACTTTCTGATCTGTTTTTATGGGAGCCTCCTTGGCTTAGGAGTGTAGGGTGTAATGCCATTAGCCGAGCTCTGAGCGAGTCCCTGTGAGACTTGTAGCCATCCAGTTCCCACATTTATTATCTTCCTTGAAGGTGTGAAGCCTCTGTCCACCAGACCCTCAGTTCCACTATAGAGCATGTCTGGCTTCAGGGTAGAGGAAACAGTCTGTGGTTTGGGGTATTGAGAGCAATTCTGACTGGCTGTGGCACCCAGTGGCCTTCTCGGGGACAGGGAAGCTTCATCTCTGGGGAACATTCCAGAATGCCGGGCATCTAACACCAGAAGGCCCCCAAATGCTGCTGTTTTTTAGCAACTGTCAGTCATTTGTTCACTCAGCAAGCATGCAGCAAGAGCACTGTAGGAGACTGTGGACCAGGGCCTGGAAATAGAATCTAAGCAGAACTGTCCCTATGAATAGGGAGGCCAGGCTAATGAACAAATGGTGTGTCTGAGCCAGAACGGAGTGAGTACTGGTTACTATGGGAGCCCCTGATCCTGCCTGAATGGAGGAAAGGAGAGAAGAGCCAGGGAAGGCTTCCAGGGAGGAAGTGCCTACGCTGAGGCTTGACGCATAGGGCCAAGGGAAGCAAAGGGAAGGGAAGTCATCCAAGCCAAGGGAACACCATGTGCAAAGCCAGGAAGTCAGTGTCATGCCTCACTGCCCCGACCTCTCCTGATGTCCAGAATCTACTCCTCACCCTTTTCGACACCACAGTGACCTTAATCCTCAGTTTTGTAAATGGACAGAACACTGTTCCAGAACCTTCCCTGTTTGCATTCTCTGGTGTGCTCCTTGGAGAGGACCGGCACCCTGGCAGGACCTTACCCCAACCTTTCCCTGTGTTCTCTTTCTCTGTTGGTGAGCTTGTGGCAATGGGCAACCACCCTTTCCCCAGCTCTCAGCTAAGGCCAGCACTTCCTGACACTTGCGTGGGTACCCGTGTGGAGGTGACATGTGAGTGAAGAGAATTCCCTGCTCTTGTCAAGGCCTGGGTCCCCATCTAGTGGGAATCTCCTGACCCACATCACAGCCACAGATAAAGAAAGAAAGAAGGAAGAATGAAGAAAGGGAGGAAGGAAAGAGAAAAAAGAAACAAAGAGTTCTCTGTTCTCCTCCTCCATATTTGCAGTTGGTTCCTCTCCTCCCATTCCACAATGGTTCTCCCTCTTCCAGCTGCCTTATTCTTTGGAGTTCAGTCCTCCACAAGGATTCATTGGTGGGACATAGCTTTCCATCAGGCTTACCTGGAACATTGGCTCTCCTTCTCCTTCTAGATAAAGCCATCATCTGCATGATCTTCAGCTTTGAATTGTCATTCCTGACCCAGATAGACTGGTCTTGCAGAAGACCAGAGGCTTGGACTGATGGTAGGGAACACCAGGGTAATTCCATTCAGGGATTAAGTGCCTTCTGGGAAACAGGCAAGAAATGATGATGATGGTGATGATGATGATGATGATGATGATGATGATGATGTGTGTTTGTATGTATGCATGATGTATATGTCTGTGTATATACACATATAGAAAGTTAACATGTTAATAAAGCAGTTATTTTTAAATGTGTTCTTTCTTCCTTCCTCATAAGAAAGTATTAAGGGAGAAACATTCTCGCCTCCTTGGTGGGGACATCTGAGAGGTTAACCTAGGGAACACCAGTGTCTGGGCTGCCACATATGCTTATTCAGGGCGGGTGGGAGCTGTCTCTGGCTCATGCTCTATAAGCTGCAAGCCCCAGTACAGAACAGGAGAAGACTTTCTCTGATTGGCACTCAAACACATTGCGACTAGAAGAGGCTGCCGCTGACACACGTCCACTTCCTCTGAAAGCAGAGGAAAGAGATCCAAGTTGGGTACCAGATCTGTTCATGGCTTGCCAGGTGTTCTGGTTGTTAGTGCAAACCTCCCTCAACACCTTCAGGGAGGTGTTAGATTACTGTCTGCTTCCTTTCACTTCCCCCAGGAAAATTCCCAGTAATAGAGCAGCTTAGCAGTCCTCAGTTAAACTGCAGAGAGCCACTCCTCTGAAATGCCATATTTCCCCATCCAACTGACAAAACTTCAAGAGATTGGCAATACGCCTTGGGCAGAGCTGGAGAAGAAGCCTTCTCAAGAAGTTGTCATTAGCAGGAGTACAAAGGTGTGGCCCCATGAGAGGGCTTTGACTATAGGTGAGGAACCTCACCCAAGATGACCCAAGCTGCCCACTTCCAGGAACTGAGAAGAGACCTGTCTCCACAAATACAAATGCACACATGCAGGGTATTCACCATGGCAGTGTTGATCACAGCAGGAGACTTAAAGAAGTCAAGTGTGCGGCTGGTGATATGGCTCAATGGATATAACTGCACTTGTTTCTAAGCCTAATGACCCAAGTTTGAGTCCTGGGTTCCATAGGGTAGAGATAATTGACGTCTGCAAGTTGTCCTCTGACTTCCAGGTGTGCACCTTCTTATAGACATACAAATAGCTAAATAAAGAATTATAGTCTAAAAATTAAGTTAAATGTGGACCTGTAAGAAGTCAAGGGAGTCAAGTGTGGCCTCCCTATGTGACAGGGTTCTTCATCACCATTAGAGAGAGAGAAGACTTCTGGGAAGTAATTTGGAGAAATTTCCAGAATTTGTTGACGCTAAGGAACAAGTTTATGTAATGACATTCTGTGTAGAAGTAAGGGTCTAAAGAACATAAACAGCCATTCCCATCCTTAGAGCGCTGGCTCAAGAACTACCCTAGAAGATAGAAAACCAACAGTGCTCAGTGCACTTCTGAAATGTAGCATTTTTATTGACCCCCACACAGCAGGCACATCCACCCATCCTCTGTAGATGACTCACGATGCTCAATGCAATAGAAACGCCATATGTGGTGATTAAACTCTTGCTTAGGGAAGAGATACAAAAGACAAGTTTGCATGCGTTCAGTGCAGACAGGGTCTCTTGAGTGTGTGTGTGTGTGTGTGTGTGTGTGTGTGTGTGTGTGTATGTGTGTGTGTGTGTGTGCCACAAGTCAACATTAAGTGTCTTCCTTCTTTACCTTATATGTCTAAGACCCAGCCCCTCACTGAATCTGGAACTTGCTGATTGGGCTAGACTGGCTGGCCTTGGAACTGTAGGGGTTCTCCTGTCTGCCCCTCCTCAGTGCTGGATTACACACACTACCACATCTGTCTTTCTATATGGATGCTTTGGATCAATGTGCTGTGCAGCAAGCCACCTGCTGATCCATCTCCCTGGTTCCCAGGGGCAATCTTTTCTTCAAAATATCTTCATTCGCTTTTGTTGAATCCACAGATATACAGCTTATGAGTAGGGAGGGATGACTGTTGAATCCACAGATATACAGCTTATGAGTAGGGAGGGATGACTGTACATACATTTGCTTATCTGCTGTAAAGGAAACACAGCAGGCAAGTCAGACTGAAGAAAATGGTGATGTGTAAGGTGTGAGAGAAAGGGTAAAGTTGGACCTTCTCTCCAAGAAACTTTAAATCTGATTTGGGGGGCTGAGGGGCTGAGGGCCTGAGTTCAGATATCCAGCATCTATGTAGAAGGCAGGGGCAGCAGCAGGTTTCTGAAACCCCAGTGTTGGGGAGTCCAGACATGTGGCTGTCTGGAGCTCCCTGGCCAGCCAGGCTGACTGAATCAGTGAGTTCCTAGGGTAACAAGGCAAGACTGGAGATGGACTCCATGGGGTGTGTCGTGCTGGTCACAGGGACTCAGGTGGGCGTAAAGGGCCCGGACTTCTAGTCTCACATCACAGGTCTCATGTTTGTTACAAAAAGGAAATACCTTTGTGGTGTTTAAAGAAAAAAAAAGGGGGACTAACCCCTTAACATGGTGTTCTGTGTCACCAGTAGCAGGGCACATATGGCATGTGTGTCTCTATTCTTGCCCAAAGTAGTCAACCTGAATCGCGTCATGAGGAAAATAAGAGAAAGCCAGAATATGAGGCAACTCTGTCTTCTATAAGACAGAAAGAACTACATCATCAAACACAAACTTAGCACTCAAAGAACAGTGGTGTTCATTTTATACTTATGAAACCAAAGAGGCAGCCATCATGCCAGGCACATGCCTGAAATCCCAGCATTTGGGAGCAGAAGCAGAAGGATTATCCCACATTCCAGGCCATCCAGGGCTACATGGAGACCATGTCTCAAACAAACAAACAAACAAACAGAAAGAACAACTACCAACTCCTACATGAATTGTGGGACCTTTCATAAATGGTGCTATTATTTTGAAAACACAATTCCATGACAGACAGAGTGGGTGGGGTTTGAATGTGGGCTGTGTACGATGTTATTTTTGGAGGGATTGTCTATTTCTTGAGTTAGATAAAGTTATTATTAGCTGAGAATCTGCTGATCCATAAGAGAAATGTGTTATGATGTCAAAAGTTCTCAGATCTCTAAGCCATGGTGTATATAATAAAGAGAAAACTCAGGAGAGGGGAGAGTAAAAGGTGATGGACATTTATGATTGGATGCTTATCCCTTTTCTGAGGATTTGAACATTTTCTAATAGGAAATTTAAAACATGCTGAGACTGAGGATCGCAGGTTCTCAGGCTTTTCTCATACTCTTTTTCTCCTGTCCAGGCTGGCCAGGTCACCTCCTATTCCATCTGACAACAGAGTATCTTCCAATATTGGAGAGAGATTGCCTTTTCTCACCAGGCTAAAACATTGTCTCCACACAGGTGAAGACCCCCTCGTGGACGACCAAAATGAGCGAGATATCAATTCAGTTGCTGGTGTTTTAAAACTGTATTTCCGAGGACTGGAAAACCCACTCTTTCCTAAGGAAAGGTTTCAAGATTTGATATCTACTATTAGTAAGTATTTTCCAGGTGGAACGGCCCCTTGCTCCACAGGTCTTTATAGAAATTGAAGTGCTGGCTCTTCCTCCTGTCAGGCACAGGAGAGGGATACTAGGAGAGAAGTATGGGCCTCAGAGAGCTTAAAAACTCAGCTGTGTGAGTGGCACGATGGACTAGTGGACATGGTATGCTCCCTAGGTACAACAGAGTGAAGAGGAGAAGCATAGGGAAACCTAGGGTCAGAGTAGACCTGGGTGATGTGAGCAAGCCTGCCAAGAAGATGGGAGCGGGGTGTGGGGGGAGGACCTAAACGGGTTGGGGGCAGTGGACCACTTGGGTCAACAGTGCATGGTGCAAGAGGTTTGGTGCAATCAGGTGTAGCAGAGTGTCTTTGAAGGACCACACAGCTTTGTGCCTTGGGTGATAGGGATCCATGGAAGGGTTAGGGATCAGGTCAGCAGACAAGCAAAATGGTGGTAGTTAACTGCCCGGGAGATTATCTTCACACTGCTAGCCATGAGAGCACTTGACAGAAGAGATATTGGCAGTCAGGATGTGTCCCGGGAGTGGGACAGAAGAAGGGGCATGCTTAAGCTCCCATGTTCTTTCTTGGTCCATCACCTTCCTCAGTGTTTCCTTCCTGCTCATCTTTTAAGATCTATGCCAAACTCTAAACCAAACTCTGAACCCCAGGCCACAAAGGCTCCATCCTGTCTGAGCCCCATGTCACTGGCTTAGCCGGTATCATTAGACCACATCCCCATAATTCAGGTCCTGTGCAGGGCAATGAGTGGATAAGGAGTCAGGCCCAGCATGGGTCATGACTGTGCTCGACCAGAGTCACATGGTGTGAGGGTCTTTTCTGTTCTGTCCAGGGCTATGAGTATATCACAGAGAAACCTACACACATCAGCCTCCTTCCAAACGCAATGGCCAGGGTCATCTTCAGAAGTCTTTGTAAATAGAGTCTACCTGTAATTTAGTGGCACCCCATTACATTTATTGAGCAATAGACCCCTCTTCTGTGCTTTTGATTTCAAAAGTTACAGTTACCCCCAGTTAACTGCAGTGTGGGGGTTTTGAATGGGAAATCCTAGAATTAAAATCCTAGAATTAGAATTACTTTAAATGATCTTTATCTTGTGTACTGCTATAACTGTTCCCTTTCATTATTAATTGTGTGTCTATTTCATGAGGTAAAATTTACCAAAGATGTGCATGATAAAGGATATGGTACAGACGGGGTCTGACACTATCCCTGCCCTCAGCATATATTTGAACATATCCCCACTGTTACATATTTGTACGCCACCTCCTAATTATAACAAAGGGTTCTCCTTTTTTCTCAGAACAGAGTGATATGAGTTCTTTTATATATATATATATATATATATATATATATATATATATATATATATATAGAGAGAGAGAGAGAGAGAGAGAGAGAGAGAGAGAGATGGGCTAGAGAGATGGCTCAGAGGTTGAGAGCACTGGCTGCTCTTCCAGAGGTCCTGAGTTCAATTCCCAGCAACCACATGATGGCTCATGACCATCTACAGTAAGATCGGGCGCCCTCTTCTGGAGTGCAGGCATACATGCAGGCAGAACGCTGTACACATAATAAGTAAATAAATCTTTTTAAAAAATGTCTTTAAGAATACAATGTAGTTAATAGCCACAGGGGTTGTACTTGGCATGGATGACTGACAGGAGGGCCTGGAGGACTTGTAGAGGAGCCATGGAATTTATTTATGCATAAAAAACTGACTGTGATCTGACCTGGGTGAGGCTTCCTCCAGTCAGGTCTTGAAGGTGAGCTAGAGGGATTGATCACCCTGTTGAAATTTAAGGTTGGCAACATCTATTTGCGTGCCCTCCATAGTCAGGGCATGTGGGTGCTGATGCCAGAATGGACTTCTATTTGCTATACATACCCACACAATGCCTTGTCAGGAAGCAAGAACCCCAGCTTTGACAACAGCAACTCATGGAGAAGCGTGACTCTAGACAGTCTTCAGACTCCAGGGGAGAATGGTGGCCAGGAGACGAAGCAGGCAAGAGTGTCTTTAGCTCTGTCATGTTGGCTGCTGAGGAGAAAGAGGGCTTTAGAAGGCTGGGGCTCTGTGAGGAAAACATCACTGACAATGTGTGGCTCGTCATTGGCCCAGCACACTGAACTGGCACCTCACTTCTTATAGTCCAGGTTGCTAACTCCATAGGTACTACTCAGCCTGCCAGACCATAATACCAGCATTTGACTCTCTAGGATCAACCTGAGAACAGATCTCAGATGAGATCCTGGGCAGGTGCCAGCCATCTAGTCAATAGGTTACTCAAGAGAAGCCTATGTTTGCACTGTTCTTTGCTGAGTGACTGTGGTATGCCAGGCCTGTGATGTGGCTGGTGCCTGTCACACTTTACTAAACCACCATCCCTGCCTGTGTCATCAGGACTCCAAGGCTGCCAGTGACAGAGACTATCTGAGTCCATAAAAAGAAGTATGTCAGTTCCTCTACCAGGAAGCTGGAGAGCCATCCGTTTTGGACTTTCCATGTCCATTCTAGGTTTGTGTCACTCCTTCGGTCCTCAGGCAGAATGCTCTTTCCTGGCAGTCCCTAGCTGCTCCAGATTCTCTGCTACCCAAATTCCAGGCACCTCGCTATAGGTTTCTCCACCATCTCAAGACCAGCTCGAAGCG
Organism: Onychomys torridus; assembly: GCF_903995425.1. NCBI lineage: Eukaryota > Metazoa > Chordata > Mammalia > Rodentia > Cricetidae > Onychomys > Onychomys torridus. The sequence continues at coordinate 102,501,113 of NC_050445.1, read as the reverse complement.
GTTCAGAGTAGGCTAACCCCCAACCTGTCTTGTTCTGATTGGCTCTGGCCAGGATCTCACACAAATCTCAACTGAAAGTAGAGCCATCTTGACTGGTCCCTATGAGGCTGATGGAGGAGGTGAGGCCTGGAGATAACCGCTGCCTTTTTCTAAGGGTAACAGGCATCCTGAACCCCCTGTGCCTTACAGAACTGGAGAACCCAGCTGACAGGGTGCACCCAATCCAGCAGATCCTCATCACCCTGCCCCGCGTGGTCATCGTGGTCATGAGATACCTCTTTGCATTCCTCAATCAGTGAGTACCTGGCCTGGGGAGCCCTCTGGGACTGGCCTCCTCTGGGAGGGGTGTCCCAAGACTTTTATGAGTGCTACTGTTATAAATTGGAATATAGAATATTCCTGCATTTGAGTCAAGTCCTTCCCTCCCCCTCAAAAGAAAGAAACATGGGAGAGGATTTGCCTTGTGGGTGAACAGTGGGTACCTGCTCTCTCCTAGCCTTTCCCAGTACAGTGATGAGAACATGATGGATCCCTACAACTTGGCCATCTGCTTTGGGCCCACCCTCATGCACATCCCTGATGGGCAGGACCCTGTATCCTGCCAGGCGCATGTCAATGAAGTCATCAAAACCATCATCATCCACCATGAAGCCATCTTCCCCAGCCCGCGGGAGCTAGAGGGACCTGTGTACGAAAAATGCATGGCTGGAGGGGAAGAATACTGGTAAGGCGCCCTTCCTCTTAATATTACCATTAACATCATCCTGTTGTTGTTAAGAACAGTCAGAAGCCTTCCAGTTTTCTCATGACACTAGGGTCCATTCATCATACATAGTTTTTCATGAGAGCTTCACAGCAGTCCCACACGAGAGACAGAGATATCAGCCAAGATTGTGTAAGTTTCAAGGAATGAAACACACCTCCAGATAGCCTAAGCCCATTGTGCATTTGCAGCTTACTTAACTGAAGTATGTGGCGCTGTGTCTTCAGGTGTGGGTCCAGCGGTTCGGCGGTTGTCAGCAGGACCCAGCCCTGCAGTCTCAGCCCCTTGGCTTTGCTGCCTTGTGTGCTGGCTTCCATCTCAGACGGCCTCTCCCTTAGTGGCTGTCAGAAGGCAGCCAGCCAGCGGTTCCATTCTTTGTCACCCATTCTCTGCAGAAGAAGAGCTTCTCTCTCCCAGGTGTTCCTATAGGAAGTTCCCAGGAGTTGTTTGGGGACCCCATTTGAGTCTAAGGAGCTCTCATAATGTTGTGGCTGGCCAGGTATCACAGGCCTATCTCAGGAAGCGGAGGGGTGGGTGTCTCTCTGTGAACCTCAACAGCTGAAAGTGATACCCATCACCAACCTCTCCTACCCAGACGTTCTCTCTTCCAGAGACTGTCCCACCTCAGGTCAACGATCATTAGTTGGTTAGCTCTCTTAGCTGTTATGGCTCTCCCTGTATCAGGAGAAATAGTCAAGAACATTTTTGGAACCAGGCATGGCTACCTTCCCCAAGCTAAGCCTGCAAGAGTGAAGATGGATGTGTTTAATTGCAATGAAGGGCCACAAATGTTGTCTGGTCACAGTTCTCTGTCCTAACACTGTACAGGCCCCTTATGCAGCTAGAACACACAATTTCAGCACAAAGAGAGGTTAGACACACAAACTACACATGTACAATACACACTTGCAACTTTTACACTTTTCTTCACTTCCCATGAGACTGGAAAATTAGCAATTACATGGTCATTGTGAAGGTATTTCCAAAACTAAAAAGGAAGGTCTCAGTACAGTGGACATAATCCATTCATTCAGCAGTCTCCCCCACCCCCACACTTATTCAGCAGTGCCCCCCATGACCACACAGCATCCTCTGGGGACTGCATCTCCAGGTGACAGGGATGGTACCTGAGCAAGATTAGCTTCAGTGGGAAGATTGTTGAGAGGACAGAAGCAAGCTGTTTCAGAAGGGGCCTCTGAGCCAATCACAGGCCATCAGGAAAGGCTTCTCAAGGAGGTAAAGAAAGATCCAAGTTAGCAACTTAAACTGGGGCCAGTTCACAGAGGACGAAGCTGAGAAATTCTGAGGCCTGCAGCATAGAGTGACAAGTGGCTGGTTTGTTGGGATGGGGTGTGTGACAGGAGGGTGGTGAGGTGCCAGGCTACACAGGTCAGCTGGAGGCCGGTTCTGATGGCCTTGATTTGGATCTAATCCTGGTGGCGATGGGTAATTATTCACAATATAGTCTGTTTCTTTTTGTCCTTTTACAAACAGTCCTGTGTAGCCTGGACTGGCCCCAGACTCATTATAAGTCGAAGCTCACTTGAGCTTCTGATCCTCCTGCCTTTACCTACTGAGAGCTGGAATTACAGGCATGCACTACCGGGCCAGGTTTGTGTGGGGCCAAAGAGAAAAGGCAGGCCTTTGTACGTGCTAGACACTACCAGCTGAGCTGCCGACAACCATTTTTTAAATGGCATCGTAAATGTCACCTCCTATTAAAAGCCATCCAGATCACTCTATGTTGGTCCCTCTGCTGCTCTCATGTCAGCCTGGTTCTTTCTTATAAATCATTATTTCATCTTGCAGCTGTTTTATGCACTGGCCTCATTACCTGGGCTGTTTTCTCTCCCTAGAATGTGAACAGTGAGGTCAGGGACCTGGTCCATTTGATTTGTCATTGTGTCCTTTCTACTTAATACAGTGGTATGTATTAGAACCCAGTCAATATCTTGATGAAAACCTAGTGCACACACACACACACACACACACACACACACACACACACACACACACACACACACCATGAGGACAGCCCTGGCCTCCAGACGCTTGTGGTTTCCCACTGCCATCTGAATCTCATTGAACACATAAGCATTTCAGCCTATGTCTGCTACTGTACTTGAGACTGTGTCGTCTATAATGAACTGAAATCTGTGTAGCTCAAGGTTCTGAAAACTAAGAGGTATACTACATGCAGCAAGGACATTCATGCTAAATCATCCCATGGTGGAAGGCAGAGGGAAAGAAACAGTGAGAACAAGCCAGATAGCCCAAAGGGGTCAGGGCTAACACAGGAAGTCTAACCTCGGTCAACACCAATTCATTTCTGATGACACAGGCCTTGTGGCCTAATCACCTCTACTTAGATTGTACCTCCAAACAAGGTGGCATTAGGGATGATGTTTCTAATACACGCGGGCCTCATACTCAAGCATTTGACAATCTAGTCAATTCCAGAGCTAGGGGTCACTAAAGGAGTATTCAGGAAAGTCCCCAACATGATCTCTTCCTATGTTTGCTTGCAGTGACAGCCCACACAGTGAGCCAGGGACCATTGATGAAGTTGACCATGACAATGGCACAGAGCCTCACACCAGTGATGAAGGTGAGTAGAGGGGAGGGTCTAGGGCAAAAAAAATCTCCCAGGGACCTCCCATGCCTACTGAAGCCAGCCACAGGGCCAGTCTCCACAGCCCCACAGCTCTCCAAGCAGCACAGTTGTCCTTCAGCATAGAGAAGCACCCAGGAAAGCCTTAATACAAGTCTTGGGCCCAGCGTAGGCACATAGAGCAGATCCTGGTGGGTGCTGTGCATTTACTACATACCACTCCTGGCCCATGTCACCTGCTGTGTGTCCTGCTGGGTTCAATACCAATCCCCAGAGACAAGTGTCTAAGAGAAAAGTGTCCTGTCTCTCTGCTATCCCTGGCCCCAACTCAAGGATATGCTCTGCATCAGGCCTTTGCTGAGACCTGGGACCTGGTGATGAATGAGCTGGGTCCTCAGGGAGTTCCTCATTTCTCAGCAGACCTCAACAGATTGGAAGCAGCTCCTCAAGAACAGACTGACAATGTGAGATTACAGGGATGTCCCCCATGTACGGGCACCTGAGAATTGCTCCAGTAGTGAGGAGTGTGGAGAGAAACAGAAGTGTGTGTGTGTGTGTGTGTGTGTGTGTGTGTGTGTGTGTGTGTGTAGAGATGGGGGGGGGGACCCATCTCCTTGATTCCTCTGCTCTTGCCAGCTGAGAAGTCATGCTAGTTTCTATGGAAATCGGACCATCCAGATGAGCAATCTGAGTAAAAGGGGCTCAGGCCTTCTTACGCATTAAGGCATAGTGGGCAGAGTCTAGGTCTAATATCTCGCAGGGCTCTCCTGCTTACTTGAGCCCGCCATGGGGCTAGCCTCCACACATGGGGCTAGCCTCCACAGCCCCACTGCTCTCCAAGCAGCACCACTGCCCTTTACTACCCGAGGACCCATGGTGCTGAGGGATGTCACTAAACTTCTATCTCCTGGGAAAGCAGCGGTAAATATTCTGCCTTCAGGTCTGTTGCCCATTTTAAATTTGTCTTTTTAGTATTGATAAATACTAAATACTTTATAGTATATATAAATATAAGTTGCTTATCTCACATATGATTTTCAGATGTTTTCTTCTATTATAAGACTTGCTTATTGCTTTCCAAATGTCCTTTGAAGCACAAAAGGTTTTAATTTTGATGCAGTCCAATTCATCCAGTTTTTATTTTGTTGCTCATTGTTTTGATGATATTCATGAAGGCCCTTGTCTTGCCTTCTTTCTTGTGAGGTGTCTTAGTTTATATTACTGTAATAAGACACCATGACCAAGGCAACTTATAGAAGAAAGAATTTATTTAGGGCTTACAGTGCCATAGGGTTAGAGTCCAACATCTACCCCCAGTGACACACCTTCTCCAACAAGGCCACACCTCATATTCCTTCCCAAACAGTTCCACTAACTGGAAACCAAATATTTAAACATACAAATCCATGGAGGCCATTCTCATTTCAAACCACCACACAGAGAAAGCAGCCAGCATTTTACCACAGGTATAATTTTAGCTGCCAGGGCTTTTGCTTTCTTTTTTTTCGTGTTTTCGTGTCTGTGTATATGTGTTCTCATGCATATGTGTACATGTGTACTCATGCCTGGCGCACACAAGAAGATAAGAAAAAAGTTATTGAGTGCCCTCCATGATCACTATTTCTTTGAGGCAGAATCTCTGAACCTGGGCTCACATATTTTCAGCTGGACCAGAATCCAGGAAGCCTCAGTGACCTTTCTGTCTCTATCTGTCTCAGAGCTGAGGTCTCAGGTGTGTGACAGATGTCTGACTTGTCTTATGGATACTGGGATCTGAACTCCAGTCCCCTGATCATACAGCAAGTGCTCTTAATGGCTGAACCATCTCTCCCACACAGCAGTAAGGTTTTCAGAGGTGCATTTATCAAGTCAAGGGAGTGTCTTTCTGTTCCTCTTCTGTGGAGTGTTTCGTTAGGAAAAGATGTTGATCTTTGCCAAATGCAAACTGTTGAGATGATTATGTCATTTTTTTCCTTTTTATTTTACTGATAAGATTCATTGAAATTTTAGGTGTTAAACCAATTTCACATTCCTGGGATAAATTCTTTTCAGGTATAGAGAACAATTCCTTTTACATACCCCTGCATCCAATTTGCTAATACTTTGTAGAGAAAAATTTCATCAGAGATGTCGGTCTGCAGTTTTCTGGTGATATATTCCAGGTTTTGTGTTAGATAATTCTTGCCTCATGAAATGTGTTACCAAGTGTTTCCCCTTCTTGTGCTTTTTGGAAAACTTGGTGAATAATTATTATTGTTTAAATGTTTGGTGGAATTCAGCAGTGAAGTCATATGGGGCTGGGCATTTCTTTCTGAGTAGTGCTTTGATGGTTGATTCGTGTTCTTGGAAACCCATTCAGGCTTTCTATTTCTTTTTTAAAAATGTATTCTTAGCATGTGTGTGTGTGCATGTGTGATGGGCAGGCACATGCATGACATGGCATGCACATAGAAGTCAGAGGACAACTTTCTCCTTCATCTTGTGGAGGCAGGGTGTCTCTTGTTTCTGCCCCTTCATGCTATAGGCTGTCTAACCTGTGAGCTCCTGAGTGACTCTTTTGTCTCCCCCTCCCATCTTCCCACAGAAGTGCTAGATTACAGATGTGGACCACTGTATCCAGCTTTTTTTTTTCTACAATGTTTAATGCAAGAACTGAGGTCATTCGATGTGTACATCATGAGCCATCTTTCTGGCCCCAGATGTTCAAATTTTGTTTTTTACATTTGTCTATTGTGGGGGGGGGGTGCCTATATCGTGGTTTGTTCTTGTGAGGTTGGAGGACAACATGCAGGAGTCGGCTCTCTTCTTCTACCATATAAGACTCAGGGGTCAAACACATCTTCGGGCTCCATGACAAGCCATCCCACTGGCCCCAGATATTCTGTTTCTCAAGTCAGTTTCAGTAGTCTACGTTTTTAGGAATGTGCCCATTTCATCTGACTTACCTAATTTGTTGATATATAATTGTTGGTAATATTTCCTTATTATTTATATTTCCTTCCCCTTTTTCTTCCAAACCAATGACCTTAATGTTCCTTTTCCATTTATGATTTTATATTTTATTAATGTGATTTTTCTATTTTATTTTCTTAGTTTATTTAGCCAAATGTTTGTTAATTTCCTTGATCTTTTTCAAAGAAGCGGCTTAGCCCTCATCTTTTCCCCTAGTCTCTGTCTCATTTAATTCTCCTTTAATCTGTCCGACTCCCCCCTCTGCTTGCTTTAGCTTCTGTTTGCACTTCTAATGTCTTTACATTTTTTATAGTTCATATATATTTTATGTATATGAGGTTTTGTCTTCATGTGTGCTTGTGTGCTGTGTGCATGCAGTGCCCATGGAGGCCAGAAGAGAGCGTTAGATCCTTTGGAAGCTGAGCTGAGTTGTAGGTGCTGGGAATCAAACCCAGGTCCTCTGGAAGAGCAGCCTGCTCTTAGCCACTGAGCCATCTCTCCAGCTCCTGCACTTCCTGTTTGTTAAGGTGGAGGTAGAGGTTATTGGTTTAGGATTTTTCTTAGCACAGTCATTTTCTACTCTAAACTTCCGTGTAAGCAGTAGCTGCACCCATGAGTTTTGATTGTGCTGTGTCCTTATTTCCATTCACCATTTGGCAGCTGAAGAGCCACTGAAAGTATTGTGAGTGAACAGAGATGGGAATCTAGCCCTGCAGGCAGTGTGTGATGCTTATGTGTAAGTGGACAAGAGAGAAAAGGACTCATGGGAAAGTGGGGGTAGAATTATGCTGAGGTGTAAAAGGAAACAATGAATTTCTTCAAACATTTACACACACATTTGATATGGGGTCCATGTAGCTCAGGCTGGCATCAAACTCCTGTTATCTGCCTCCACTTCCCAAGTGCATGGATTATAGGTAGGCATTACCACACTTAGCCAAACTAGTTTCAATAATCATGCAATGGGAAACAAGGAACTGGCATGCCTGCTCCCTGTGGAATTTTTGTATTTGTTCATTTATTTAATTTTTTATGAGATAGGTTATCACTATATAGCCCAGGCTGGTTACAGACTCAGTCTTCTTGCCCTGGGCTCCAGAACACTGAGATTCCAGGTCTACGCCACTGCATGGTACTCACTGGACATTCTAAGAAGTTACATAGATTGCCTAAGACTGAACAGCAGGGAGGAGTTTAAACCTAGGGTACTGGGGTCCCAAGCCCCAGCCCACATGTGCTCATCACGCCTGCCACCCATCTTCCTCACTGAAGCTCAGGCTGTCTGAGTCTTGGGACACCCCTCTGACCTCACAGATGCTCTTTCTCTTTATTTTCTTTCAGAAGTGGAGCAGATTGAGGCCATTGCCAAGTTTGACTATGTGGGGCGGTCCCCTCGTGAGCTGTCCTTCAAAAAAGGGGCCTCATTGCTCCTGTACCACCGTGCCTCAGAGGACTGGTGGGAGGGCCGTCACAATGGTGTGGATGGACTCATCCCTCATCAGTACATAGTTGTACAGGACATGTGAGTGAGAACTGGGGCCTTCTGTGAAGAATGAGGTAATAGATTAGTGATGTCTGGAATGGGCAGTAGAAGGGGAATACTGGGTTATATGCTGGCAATTTGTTCTCCCAGCATCAATATCAAATCTTGATGATCTCTAAGAATGGAGTTTCTTTTACTAACTTTCTTTAAATGGAAATCTACAGAAGAAATACACACATTGCTCATCCTTCATATGATATAGAGATAGTATTAGGTCTGGAGCCACCATCCAGACCTAGGAGTCACAACCAGGGCACTGACCACCCACTATGGTCACTAGCATCCCATAGTCTTTTCATACCCCTCCACTATCCTGAGCTTTCCCTGGAGCTAGTGACCAGCTCACCACTGCTTAAGCCCACAGCCCTCTGTTCCAGATGTGACCTTCTCAGGGATTGGAGAAACACAAACATCCCATTTTCTTTTAACCATTTTTAATGGTTTAAAGAGTTTAAAACACCGCGCATCCCAAATAACCGGCACTGTCGGAAAGTTCCAGAAGTCAGCACTTTGTGTGAGGTCCTTTCTGGGCTCTCATTGCCTTCTGGCTTGGATTGGCCTAGGGGAGTTGACCTGTCCTGGAAGCGGCCATGGAGCCAAACTCCACAGGAAGGGAACCCTAAGCCTATGTTGTGATGTAGGAGAGAAAATGCTGAGCTTGAGCAAAGGCTGAGGCCAAGCGAATGAGAAAGGGGATGCTGTAATAGAGGGCCTCCTCACAAGTATCCTGCACCCCAGATAGGGAGGTAAGGGATGGAGGTAGCTTTTCCCCCTTGCTTGGCTCTGAGCATGGAGCCATAGGAAACTCAGCATGCAGCACCCTGTGCTAGGAGACTCAGCACTCAGCACCCTATGCTCAGCTTGCAGACTCTTTTTTTTAAATTTTATTTTATGAGCATTGGTGTTTTATCTGAGTATATGTCTGTGTAAGGATGTTGAATCCTCTGGAACTGGAGTTAGAGACAAGTGTAAGCTACCACATGAGTGCTGGGGATTGAACCCAGGTCCTCTGGAAGAACAGTCAGTGCCCTTAGTGGCTGAGCCATCTCTCCAGCTCCAGCTTGCAGACTCTTCACACCCATTTCTCCACCCTGCTCCATCATTGAGAGGGTCTAGGAGAGAAAACAAGCTAGAAAGAGAAAAGGAACAATGGAATTGGGGTGGAGTGCAAGGGAGCCACCTACTAGAGAGCCTGGCCATTGGAACATCGTGGAAGGCATGTGTGGAGGGGAGGTGCTCAGCCTGGGCTGCTGCAATAGCTAGTCATAGGTGTGTGCAGACAGGTTTGGAGGAGCCCTGGGCATCCTGGGCCTTCCCCCAGAGGACAGGGACCACCGCCAATTCATGTCTCTCTTCTCCCCAGGGACGATGCCTTCTCCGACAGCCTGAGCCAAAAGGCTGACAGTGAGGCCAGCAGCGGGCCACTGCTGGATGACAAGGCCTCCTCCAAGAATGACCTCCAGTCCCCCACAGAGCACATCTCTGATTACGGCTTTGGGGGGGTGATGGGCCGGTAGGAAATGCGGGTTCATTTCTGTCCCGCTAGTGCCCCATGTGTGTGTGTGTGTGTGTGTGTGTGTGTGTGTGTGTGTGTGTGTGTGAGAGAGAGAGAGAGAGAGAGAGAGAGAGAGAGAGAGAGAGAGAGAGATTTGGGAGAAGCAAGAGAACAGGAAGGGGAGGAGATTCTTATAGCCCCTGGATTCTACACGGTGACCCTGAGTACAGCTGGGTGGTTTAGCTGGAATGACCCAAGGATTCCAGGTGTGAGTAGGGAGGTGTGAAAGAAGGAACAGGGAGACATATGCTGGCATCAAAGAGCTTCTTATTTTTTAAATATTAATCGTAGGCCAGCCTGGGCTACATAGTAAGACTGTCTTAGAATTTTAATATAATGAGAGAGAGACACACATATGATGAAAATTGGAGAGTGCTTTTCTTCTCTCTCCAGCTCCTCGGCCTCCTTCCAGCTTTCTGTTGTTACAATATTTTTAAATTGTAAAGCTCCCACAGACCCCTATCCCTGAAACACACCACTTAAACAGAGTTCACAATCCATCAATACCCGACTCCACCTCCCTGGGTGGTAGGAACAGATATGCCAGTCTCGTCACTGAGGCTGGACTGTGTCACATATACCAGCAAGGAGCTGTGCAAGTCATCCTGGGAATAGGAAGAGAGGAAAAGCTAACAGTCTCGCTCTGCTCCCCCGACCCACGCCTTGTCCTCTTATATGGTCCAAGTCTGTCCCGCCTCCCCCTAACCCCCACTGCAGCCTGAAGGGTCTTGTGGTCAACCCAGTCTTTACAGAGAGAGAGAGAGAGCAAGAGATGCTTTTGGCAGCATACACTGGATATAAAAAAAATTGATTCTAGTTGAGGTCTTGAAGCCTCTTTTTAGTGATGTCTACTCAAGTCAGCTTTGGACACTGCAAGATTATAGAAGCCAGGGTTGGGAAAGTCGAAGGCTGGGTCCATAGAGGAGAATGGTGTGGTCCCCAGCTCCTAGAAGGACCATAGCATCTCCTGCCTCTCTCTTCCTCCCCTTCTTCCCTCTCTTAACCTTGTTCTTTTCTTTCTTAAAGCCTCTTCCTCCCCAACACCTATGCTTTGGTCCTACTGGGGCACCCACAGGCTTGCTTAGCTTTGCTGGGGCAGAGGGTTTGAATTGCCACCAGTCCCATGGAACTTGGTCCATTCCCAGCCACTATCCCTCCCTACCCTCATCCACATCCAGCCCTCCCCACCCTCGTGGAGGCCTCTGTAACTTGGGTGACCTCTATAGGACACAGTAGTCTTTAAGTTATTGCTAAACCCACTTAAATTTGGGCAGGTGAGGTATAGTCCATCAATGTAGCAGATTCACAGAATGGATTTGGGGAGAATACAGAAAAGCTTGTGGCAGACGTGAGCTGATAAGCAGCTCACACCCTTTTACACCAGTAGAGCCCCGGAGGTGAACAAGGTACCCACAGACGTAAGGTGCAGGGGCATTCACCCTTCAGTGACCTGTTTTCTGACATCTGGGAAATCTGTATAGACAGCCCTGCTCTCTGGAGGTTGGTGGGTGACAATGGAGAGCAGGTATTTCGTTCCCAGGGGTGCTTACTGTGGCCTTTTGGTACAGTCAAGCCTCAGTGTTACAAACCAGCCGGAGTCTGAAAGGCGTCAGACTGTATGTATGACCACAGCTAGCCACAGCATTTCCGGTTTGGAATCTTTCTGCCCGAACCTGACTTAGATTTTGGTTAGCGGTGCAGCCAGCCTGGCTCCCACTCTCAGCCCTCCTCCCTGGGCCAAGTTACTCTTCCCCGTTAGGGAACGTGTCACAGGTCTGAGCTAGCCCTTTCATCGCCCAAATTGTACAGTCTGGCTGAATGAGGCTTCACTGTGCTAGCTCCTCTAGATCAGCATGTAGTTATGGCATGGGGGTTGGCTGGCCCATTCTGAGCCTGGCTAGGGTTGACTTCTGCCCCATGCTCCCTGCCCCTGGCTCCTTTGCAGAGTACGACTACGGTCTGACGGAGCGGCCATCCCCAGGCGCCGAAGCGGGGGCGACACACACAGCCCACCCCGGGGCTTGGGTCCCAGCATAGACACGCCACCCCGAGCTGCTGCCTGCCCCAGCAGCCCCCACAAAATCCCCCTCAGCCGGGGACGGATTGAGAGCCCTGAGAAGAGGAGGATGGCGACATTCGGGAGCGCTGGCAGCATCAACTACCCTGACAAGAAGGCGTTGGCAGAAGGGCTCTCCATGAGGTCGACTTGCGGCTCCACCCGGCACAGCAGCCTAGGGGACCACAAGTCCCTGGAGGCTGAGGCCCTGGCAGAAGTAAGGGCCCCACAGAAGACAGTTAGGCCAGTGAGACTCAGTGGGACAGAGGGTGGGAACTTCTGAGTGGGCAACCACAGTGGCCTTGGTGGAACTTGAGACTGAGCCAGACAAGACAGTGAATTGGCTTCCTTCCCATGCTACTAGCTAGAGCTCCTATAAAGACTGAAAGACCCCCCCCCCAGTGTCCAGGCTGGAGAGAGGGTAGCCAGAGTATGGGGCTGAGGTAATAGCAGGCCTCTTCACAAGATGCTGTGATTGAGTCCATGTATCCATCAATGCATCCATCCATCTATGCATGCATCCATCCATCTTTCATCCATTATTCATTTATTGACGAATCTTGACTGAGCACCTGTTGTGTGACATTCACCACTCACAGTGAAGTACAGTGGAGACCTGATGTACTCTGGCCCTACCCACATGAGCTTGTAGTTTAGGAGAACTGCCATCCCGAAATGGCGGCAGGGCTGAGTGTCTTTAATTAGCAGGGGAGGGTATATCATGTTTTGAGAGTCTACAGTTTGGAAGTAATTCCCTTGGGTATGACCCAAGACCCAAGATGAGCAGGACTAAATAGCTGAAGCACAATGGAGAATATTCCAGGCTCTTCTAGAATGTTTTCTGTTTGGATGATTTTTCCCCCCATTGGCCAGATGAACAGAATCAGTTTGTTTGCGAGTTCACATCACTGGTTGTGTCTGTTTTTGACATCATATTCCCAAAAGCTTCCCTTTTTATTCCCCTAGCTGTAATTTTGGGCAAGGGTCCATTATGTACCTCCCTCAATGCTGTCTGTCATTTAAGAGATGACAGACAGGGACTAGAAGAGGTGACAGACAGACAGGGACTAGAAGAGGTGACAGACAGACAGGGACTAGAAGAGGTGACAGACAGACAGGGACTAGAAGAGGTGACAGACAGACAGGGACTAGAAGAGGTGACAGACAGACAGGGACTAGAAGAGGTGACAGACAGACAGGGACTAGAAGAGATGACAGACAGGGACTAGAAGAGATGACAGACAGGGACTAGAAGAGATGACAGACAGGGACTAGAAGAGATGACAGACAGGGACTAGAAGAGGTGACAGACAGGGACTAGAAGAGGTGACAGACAGGGACTAGAAGAGGTGACAGACAGGGACTAGCAGAGGTGACAGACAGGGACTAGCAGAGGTGACAGACAGACAGGGACTAGAAGAGGTGACAGACAGACAGGGACTAGAGGAGGTGACAGACAGGGACGAGCAGAGGTGACAGACAAGGACTAGAAGAGGTGACAGACAAACAGGGACTAGAAGAGGTGACAGACAGACAGGGACTAGAAGAGGTGACAGACAGACAGGGACTAGAAGAGGTGACAGACAGGGACGAGCAGGTCCTGCAGGCTGGGGAGAATCTGCTGTGCTGATAGTCTCTTTGAACACCATTGAGAAGGGGATGAGATGAGCTTGTAAGCTTCTGCTCATGGTCTTACAAGACTCTAGGGAAGATCCTCAGAGAATCCCCTGGCTGGAAGCAATGCACCACCAGCTAGAACTCCACATGCACACATGGCCTTTACCTTATATCCTGATGCCCATTTCCAGGGAGTCCTTGGGGTCGGTGTCTTGGCATAGACCAAGTAGAGGAGACAGCCAACCTGGCCTTCCATCCTTGAAGGCTACCCTCTTGAGAACCATCACCCTAGTACCCAACACCTTCTAAAGACTGCCATCACAACAAGGCTGGGGCTTCCTAAAGCTGGCTTAGGGTCCTTTACATGGACAGTCAGACGTAGTCAGGGGCACTGTGCCTAATACATCACAGACTACTCCGGGATGCCAGTGGAGAGAGTAGAGTTAGAGCATCATTTATGCTGTGGTACTCTGACCAGGTAGAAAGACATATTTACAGACGTTTTAGAACCTTGAAATAGTTTGCTGTGCATTGTGGAACTCTAGCAAGAACCGGGTACATCCCATCTCTAGACTTCTGTAGTTTTTATCTGAGGAGCATTTTGCTAGCCTAGCTGAGGAAATACACATAGCAGTACTCCGTGCGGTGTCAGCGTCCACGCCCACTCTAACGGGATAGTGCTTTTCATGGATTGAAGTCAAAGTGACGCTCTTGGAAAACAGTCAAGAAGACACTGGATGGCCACCCGCTTGCTCGGCTTCAATCTGAGGAGCCCTTGACTTTGTTGGAGTCAAAGGGGAGGTGGTATGGAGAACCCCGAATAGTAGGTGGAGTCACCCTAGATGTGAACAAAGTAGATTTGAAGCCCAGGTAAAGAGGCTGTTTTGGAAATAAGCGATACTGTCCTCCGAAGTGGGGAGGAGGTGAAAACCGAGTCCATTCCCACCTGTGTCCCAGGCCCCACTGCCTCTCCGCGGCCTCACCCGGCAGACTTAACGCACCCCTCATCAGACTAATGCAAGGCTGCAGCCTAAACCCCTCAGCCCACCTGTCTCTGAGCTTTCTGTCTTTCCCATTCACGCTCTACCAAGGATGGGGACATGAGAAAATTACACTTTAGTTATTGACATTTTTACATTTGAGTTCCCATTGGATTGGAGCAAATTGGGGAGGAGGGGAGATTGTGAGGGCAATAGGAGACTAAGTCCCAGAACAGTGCTGGAGGCTGGGGTGACCCTGCAAGTATGTCTACAATAGATGGGTAGAAGAGGCCTTCCTGCAGTCACCCACAACTAAGCCTCTGGATAAAGCACCTCCTGAAGGCCCCTTCTTAAAATGGCCAGCACAGTAGGCAAAGAGTTAACCATGACAGGGAAGCGTGAGAGCTGGTGTTGGTCATTAGCAGGACACAGAAAGCAAATGGGATAAACTGGGGTAGTGAGGTGAGCAAGAGTCTGCTTGGGGACGTGTCCTGGGCACACTGGAGTCTAGCAGGAAGGAGGGAGGCTGCCTGCAGATCCAGGAAGGAGAGGATGAAGACTCGGATGGATAGAGGCCTCTACAGTATTTCCAGGCTCTAGCCCTGTCTGTCTCCCCAGAGCTATGCATTTTCTTCCCGGGCTGGCTGAAGAGCGAGCGTGCCCTCAGATTGGGCATGGCACCTGTGAGTGAAGGTTTTAAGACAGGTTCCTTGTGCCCTCTGTGGGTTCTGGGTCAGATCAGATGTGGAGGCCGCCCCTTAAAAGCCCTGTGAACAAGGACTCTTGCTCTCTGAGGAGTTGGATGGCCACTGTCTGGCAGTTTGTAGAGCTTCATGTCCACGCTCTCACCACACCTTCACAGCAAATGTGGGCTTTCCACAGACGGATGAAGTGCAGTTCAGAGTGGCTGGTGCTCGCCCAGCTTCTAGATCAGTGCTACTTTCCAGCCCCGCCCTGCCCTGGATTTGGTGTACATGGCCCTCGGGCTGGCCTGGTTTGCCTCACATCTGTCACCTGAGGTATTCTCTTTCTGATGAGCCTGCAGATACAACCATGTCCTATGTGCCATTTAAATTTGTTCCACTTTTTAAACAAGAAACAAGCCCTTTAGATCATAATGCTGAGAGGAAAGTGGTCTTCCTGTCACTCTGGGATGCACACTGCATGTTTTGTAGGTAGTAATTTCCCTGTGGGTAAGGATTTCTTTTCATTTTTAAACCAACATACAACTATACAATTCTATAGGATACAGTGTGAAGTCTCTCAATATCTGTATGTTAGGATGAAGGACTTTTTTTTTTTTTTCATTTGATTTCATGTATGGGTGTTTTGCCTGCATGTATACGTGTACCACATGTGTGCAATGCCCCCAGACACAGATGAGGGTGACAGATCCCTGGGACTGGAGGTGCAGCCTGTTAGAAAGCCACTGTGTGGGTGCTGGGAATTGAACATGGGGTCCTTTGGTAAAGCAGACAGTAATCTTAACCACCAACCCATCTCTCTACCCCTAAAATGACTCTTAAGGAAAAAAAAATAGTGTCAAGGGCAGAGACTCTGGAGCCAGACACCTGACTTTGGACTGTGTTATTTAGTTGTGTGACCTTGGGCAAGGTACTTGACTAATCTGAGCCTCAGTTTCCTTATGTGTGAATTAGTGTAACAGTTGTCCCTACCTTATCAGTAAGCTATTCAAAGCTTTGGGTCAGTGCTCAGCATTAAGTATCATTGCTATGGGGATCATTACTACTGTTTTTGAGTACCAGGTGCCATGCATGGATTTGAGTTTTATACATTCACCAACCCTCCAAGGTAAGTATTATAACTGTCTGAAATTTACCAGTGAGAATTCTCAGGCTCAGAGAAGTACATGCCATTCCATAGCAAGGAAGTAGCAGAGTCAGTTTCTGAATGAATGTCTGTCTGCTACGACCTGACCTACCTTTATGATGGTGACTTCTTGTGCAGGGCAGGTTCAGGGGGGTGCTCATGTTGAGCCCTGCTTTGGTTACAAGATACCTTTGGGATCTGGTATCACTCTGGGGCATGGGATTCCAACATCCTCTGGAAAGTCTTGAACTAGCTAACAGCTCTGAAGAACCTATGTTGACCAGAGCCCTCTCTGTCCTCAGGACATCGAGAAGACCATGAGCACAGCTTTGCATGAGTTGCGGGAACTTGAGAGACAGAACACCGTCAAGCAGGCGCCAGATGTGGTGCTGGACACCCTGGAGCCCCTGAAGAATCCACCAGGCCCCATCAGCTCGGAGCCTGCCAGCCCCCTGCACACCATTGTCATCCGAGACCCTGACGCTGCCATGCGCCGCAGCAGCAGCTCATCCACAGAAATGATGACCACTTTCAAGCCTGCCCTGTCGGCTCGACTGGCTGGTGCCCAGCTGCGTCCACCCCCAATGCGTCCAGTCAGACCCGTGGTCCAGCATCGATCCTCCAGCAGCAGCAGCTCGGGTGTGGGCAGCCCGGCCGTGACACCTACTGAGAAGATGTTTCCCAATAGCTCCTCAGACAAGTCTGGCACTATGTGACCTGCAGGACCAGTGACACCGCCGTGGCCCACTGCAGCACACCATGGCCTTGGGTGGCCTCGGTGGCTTCCACTTGCTTCCCAGGGAGCTCCTGGCCTTGGAGGGCAGATCCTAGAAGGTCAGCCTGGGAGGGTGTATGTCTGTGGAGAGCAGAGGCCCAGGCGTTAGCTGCACCTCAGACTCAGCCATGTGAATGCCACAGACCTCTTGTAGGCAAATAGACATGCCAAGGAATGCTGGAGCAAGATCAGTCCCAGGGACAGTGTTTCCTAAGATTGAGGCAGATGCTTACCAGCTTCTCATATTGTCACTGGAAAATTATTCTCTCGATATTCTCTACATACGTATATATGTGTGTGTATATAAGTACGTGCATATATACGCATATGTGTACGTATGTGTCTGTAGGTGTGTGTGTATATATATTTATGCATCTATATACATATACTAGAGAGCTGGACATACACACATGCTAACTGTATATAGACGCTCCTTTTTTTTTTTCTTTTTATGAAACTTAGATTTACCTCAGACCCATGCCACCAAACATCTCCCACTGGTATTCGGTGGGGTTTGCAGGGACTTCTCTGGGAGAGCTTAGAGGCCCCACAGTAACTGCGAACGAAGCAATATACCACTAACCTGCAGAGACACAAAACCAGAAACAGTCTCCAGCTGTCTCCAGAAGTCGTGGCCTTCCAGAACAGCCTGCCCCTCAAGGAAGGGTGGGGCAGGCAGTACCCCCAAGCAGGCTGCTCCTAAAGGTGGGGAACCCTTCACAGAAAACCCTTCATCTACCCCCAGAGACCCTGCCCTGCCACCCAAAGGCCAAAGGTCAACTGTGCCCTGAAAGGCACAGGGGAGGTTGGTGTGAAGACCCTTGGGTTTGTATGCAGAAGCAGGATGGTGAGATGCTATGTCCCATCATAGCACAGCATTACCCGTGGTTAGGGAAAAGAGAACAACAACAAATTCCACAAGAACCAAAATAGTAGTATGGAGAATTTTAAACCCCAGACATGCTGTAGGGATAAATCTGTGGTGACTATAGAAGTTTACTTTTCTCATCTTCAAAATATTTCCTGTTTTTCTTCTTCCTCTTTCTACTAATTAGGCTATGTCAGCTTTGGAACTAAATGGGCAAGGAGGGGTTGAGTCACACCATCTTTGAAAATTAGGCCACAGCACACTGTGCTTCCCCACTGGAGCCTTCAGTGCCCAGTCAGCCCTTGGCCTCCGTCCTAGCAGGGTTGTGCTGGGAAACACCGTGGGCTGAGATTTTATGAAAATGGAAATGCTCTCCATGCTCCCTTCCCTTCCTCTTCCTCCACTTCTTCTAAAGCAGTTAATGTAGACAAAACATGGCGGTAGAAACACGGTACATGATTCTGCAACAGGACGAAAGCCTTCTGCATGGCTCTTTTGGGTTCCATTTTACCTGCACTTTTGTTGTCTCCGTTTTCCAGATACCTCGAGATTTTCTGGATAATGCATCACAGGCAAATCTACCCCTAAGGGACCATGTCTACCTTCTTTCCTCTTGCCAAACCAAGGATCTCCCTGCCCCCACCCACACACACCCCTTCTGCCTGCCTCTGAGTTTTATAGTACAAAACCCAGAATTTGAGTCCCAGCTCCCACCAGACAGGAGCTGTGTGACCCTTGGACACAGCACTTCTGTCACCTACAGACATGTTGAGATGCCATCCTGGGCATTTCTTCCCTGATGGGCGTGCGTCTACCATCTCTTGGGTCCTCCATTAAAAAGCAACTTGCCCTCTGTCCCAGGGAGGGACCTAGTGAGTCACTGGTACTTGGGTGGGGGGAGGATTGCTTTCTGCTTTGCCTGGAGGATCATGAATGGACACAAAATGAGAATGTTGTCAGGGAGAGGCCTGAGCCAGCAAACCTTCCTTCCCTCTCAACTCTTTCTATGATGGGCCCCTCTGTCTTTGAGCACATAATGATATCTCCATTTTATAGTTTAAGAGAGTAAAGCCTGGGGGTGGGCTGGAATCTGTGCAAGACATGGCAGATGGCCTAGTGGGCTGTGTGAGGCTCCAGAAGCCCTCATTTCTATCTCTGCTATGCGCCCAGGAGATAAGACTCCTCTTTGGTATCCCAGGGCTAGTCCCAGATTTTGAAGTCCACTTACCTCCCAGGCAAAAATGAACATTCTCTGCCTGAATACTGGATAAGAGAAACATTGAGTTTACAAATCTGTTACCTGGCACCCCTAATGCCAGTTAGGCTGTGCAGATTGGTCTCTGGGTTGACTTGGTTCATTTTTCCTTACTGCCTCTCCCCAAATGTCCCGAGAGCAGAGCCTCAGCTGTTTTCCTTAAGCATCTATTTCCCCCATTGGCAAGTGGCTGATGAGTTCACATTTGGGGAAGCGCATGCACAGATGGCAGACGAGTCCCCAACTCCTCCAACCCCCAGTCTGAGCTTTAATGAAGAACAAATGGAAAAACACTGTCCACCCCCATCCCCAACACACACACACACACACACACACACACACACACACACACACACACACATTTCTTCATCTAGTCCCCTGCATGTCTCCGCTACCCCCAGGCCCCAACTCAGTCCCATCCGTGTCTATCAAGTGTGAACATCCCTTCCAACTCCTGCCTGTTTTTAGTCCACTATATATTGCTGTATTTGTTAAATGCTGGAAAGTAACTGTTAAAATGTGAAACTGTAATTTTTTTTAAAGAAGGCTACAATTACATTATAGCCAATGCCACTCACCAAATCTTTGCACCTAGTAGATAGATCAATGTAAAAACAAATACCAGAAACCTAATTGTACAGTGATTGGGGTGGGGGTGTAGTAACATAGTTAGTAGTCCTCAATATAGCCAAGTGTACAAGGGGAAGTGGTGTCTACCAATGTTCATCACCATTACTGAAAGCTGTACTGATCAGTTAGTTGATAACGGGCATTTAAAAAAATTATTTTGGCTTCACAGAATGATTTCTTAACTTCCAACTCATCCGAGGTCAAGCCTTTTGTCTTTATGTATAACCGGTGTTTAGTCTGTTTTAGGAATGAACCAGCAAGATGTTCATTTAATTAAAACTGACCAAAGACAATTAATTCCTGGTCTAGTTTCCTGGGCACTGTGTGGCCCAGCTGCCACTAAAGACCTTTCTCCGATCAATTTGAGAACAAGCTGAGCTTCCGACCCCACTCACCCTCCCCGCCCTCCCTCTTTCCCTCATCGAGCTGCTCTGAGCTGTGGGATCCTGGGAACAACTGTCGCCTTTCCTTGTTTCCAGTGCTAACTTTTCACCTTGAAGCGCCTTTTGAACCTGGACAGAGCACACAACTGGAGGGAATTGTGGGCTTGGGAGTTAAGACCAGAGAGTCTTTTCTCTGAAGTCACTAAAGCAGGGGTCAGGAGGGAAATGGATTGATTCCTAAGGGACGGAAAGGTTTATGTCCAGTGAAGAAATGAAATCGGAGTGAGAAGAGACACAGGGAAACGGAGCCATCCATTGGCTACTCGCTGGAACCAGCAGTTCAGAGATCTGCCTTATAAACACTTAAAACATTTGTGGTACCAAAGGGGAGCTGGTGGGAGAGAGACCTGTCCACAGGGCTCCCTTCATTGGCATCTCCTGGAGTGCCTTGTTGGGTGCCACCCTCTGATTCAGGAGGCATGGATGCAGAGGACATCTCGTGACCTGGTACCTGGTCATCGTCGAGTGGCCAGGGCACATACGTTTGAAACAAGTGATGGGAAACCCTGAGGACTCACACAATGGCCCTCCCTCTTAGCCTCTCTATTCCTAACTTCTCATCTTCCAGATGGTTCCATGATAGAGCAAATGCCTCATTCTCTTGGGAAACCCAGACAGGGGTGGAGGGGGGCGGTGCTTCTAGCTGTGGTCGTGGGTCCTGCTGGGCGGGGAGGGAAGGGCATGACAAAAGAAAAGACAGGAAGGGGCGAGCTGAGGCGGGGCTTAGCCATGCTAATGCTGACAGTGCAGGTCAACTTCCCTGGTTCTCTGGGGTCTCTTCTCCACTGAGCTGAGTTCCAGGTGGAGAGTTCCTCCTACTCAAAGCTGCCCAGGGGAGCTGCCAGAAGGGACTTCACTGTCAGTCTGAGACCTCCTGGCTTCTCTGAGGTTGATCTGGCAGTATTCTATGGTCCCATCATCTGGGACTGGCCAAATGGCCATTGCTGCCCTTTGCTGACAACTCCTTTCTGTGTGAACTGTCCTAGGCAAATCACAAAGCTGTTCCTTGAAGTGGAACTGCCAGAGTGCACTTTCCTTCCTAGATGGAAGTGGGTCGAGGCCAGCTCTGTGCCCAGGCCCTCATTCCAGGCAGTGTGACTGTTTACATGGTTTGGCAATAGGTTTGCTTCTGATTGCTTCAGAGTGGCTGGTCTATTTTGTTTTCTTTGCTTTCCTTCTTCCCTCAAATTGTGACAGGAAAAACAAACTGAAACCACCTTAGGGAATTGCTGGTTGCCTGTCCCCATGTGATGCTAACTGTGGCCCTCTTCTGGGTATCATTTCTCTACCTTATGACCAAATGCCCGTCCTATAGAGTGTCTGATTGGATCCTCTGTTGTGTATTCTGATGGTGCCTGCTGGTTTGATGTGGAGCTATCCTGTGAAATAAAACAGCTTAACTTTTTCTCAAACATATTCTGTGGTTGTCTGCAAGGGTGACGGGACCATTGTGGGTAGAAGGCCCAGAGTGGCACTCCTGCCTTCAGTTCGCTTTGACGGCATCCTTCCTCCACCGGCAACCCTGAAGACATACTTCAGCTGAAGGTCAAAGTTTCAAGAAAGATTGACTGCTTCAAGTGTAGAGAGCTAAGAAGACAGCTGGAAACAGGACTGGGCTTGGGAAAGGAAGACAGGGACAAGCAGGAGCTGTTTGACATTCCAAGAAGTGTCCTAAAAATGTAAGGAACAATTGCCAGAGCCACAGCGCACTAACGTCTAGTATCAAGGCATAGGCAAAATTTTATCCTTTGTTGTCTAAACATAATACAGCCTCTTGGACTGTTGAGATAGGTGTAGGTATGGATGTGTGCATATATGTGTACCATTAACCAATCATTTCTGTCCCAAGCAGTAGATTACACCTCCCCCAGGAAATTCCTCATCTAATTTCAAAACAGCCATTGCAGGAAGTTTTTATTAGATTCAATCCTGCAAGAGGTAAAGCAGAGGGTCTTGGGGGTTAATTGGCTTGCCTTACCAATTTGTGTAGGAAGCGCAGGAGCAAGGATTTGAACCATCTGTTTACCAAACCATGTGCTTTTCATGTGCTTCATGCTGCCTTTATGTACTCCTGACCCCAAACTGGGTCTAGGATCCTTAGAGAGGGTCTTATAGCCACCTGCTGCAGTCAAGGAAGACTTCAGGGCCTGAGGCTCCACCACCCCTGGTGGATCTCCATGGAACAATCTCTGTACAAAAGAGAATGGGTCTTTTCCACATTCCCAGTGCCTACCATACCCACCCATATCCCACAAGCCATGGTAGCCTCTTGCTAAGCCAGGCTCTTTGGCTATGGAACATTTCTATATGCATTGCACAATCCACTTATTTGTCATAGCAACCGTGCTCATCCAGGAGCCCCAAATCAGAAGCCTTTCATCTGACGATTATCTTTTTATGTGCCTGGCCCCAAGTTAGCTATTGGGGACACAGATGGATGACACCGGTTTCTATCCTTCCAGTTCTCTCACTGCTCACAGCCTGATTGCACAAAACAATCACCCCAATCAATTCTGACTCAACAGTTCACAGAACAGTGCCTCTAACTCTGAGGCACAAAATTTGCACAAAGGGAAAATTTTAGCTGTCCGGCTGCTTTACTGGCAAGTACGCATGATCAGTAGCTGAAATGTTTACTTCCTGCTCAGATCTGTTTAAGAATTTTTGATTTGTGAATAACAAACTCCCTAACCCTAGCAGCCCCAAGCAAGAGAGAATTGGCACTATTAGAAATCCCAGACTGGAGCTATCTTCAAGTTCAGGATGAGGCAAGGTTGAGATGGGCATTGTTTTAGGCGATTTTTCTCATTAGCCCACCACAGCCTAGTGGCTACTCAGTGCTAAAAGCCTCTATTAGCTGCACCTCTTCAGCCCCAGGAGAACAACCATCTTGGGCATGATTCTCTATCCTTAGAACTGAGCCACAGGCTTACCCCTAAAGTAGCTCATCCCTAATGGAGGGAATGGACAGCTATAAGTTGGGATAGACAACCTCCTAGTTACAAGGGTACTGTCATCCCCATCCAGACTGTCAGCATAGAATAGCCTCCCACAGGAGATTCTGAGAGCTGCCTTATCCTGTAGGCCTGTGAGTAATGAGACATAGCAATGGTTTTTCAGTCCTACTCAATTTTAGGGTGGTAATTACACAGCGGTCACTAACTGATACATTACAGAATGCTCAATCAAGTACACTAACGTTTTCTACTACCAATGATGACGTCCACCAAGTTTGTGCTGTGTGCAGAGTGCTTCACATGCTGTCTTAGGGTTTCTATTGCTGTGAAGAGACACCATGACCACAGCAACTCTTATGCAGGAAAATATTTAGTTGGGGTGGCTTACAGTGTCAGAGGTTCAGTCCATGGCAGGAGCATGACAGCATGCAGACAGACATGGTGCTGCTTATATCTTGATCAGAAGGTAACAGGAAGTAGACTATGACACTGGGTATGGCTTGAGCATGTATGAGACCTCAAAGCCTGCCTCCACAGTGACACACTTCCTCCAACAAGGCCACACCTTGACATAGTGCCACTGCCTTTGGAGGCCATTTTCTTATAAAACCCCTCACATGACTTCCCTGTCCGCATCCACACAAGCACCCATGGAGGTAAATTCTGTTTCCCTCCTTTACAACTGAGTAAACTCACACTCTCAACTAGGACTCCACAGTGTCATTTCTGCTACCCTGCTTGCTGTAGGACACAGTCCCCAGGATTCTGTGGTCACCAAGTGTCTGCTGCTGGAAGGCTGGTTACACTGACAACTGCTAAGTGAGTTAAGTGTGCTCCAGCTTCTTCTGGGGACTAGATTGACCCTTCATTAATTTCCTTTCAATGCTGATAATGGGAATAGTTCTAATTGATTCTCTACACTGTGCCATGTTGGTCCTTACTATTATAAAAACACTTTCTTTTTTTTAAAGATTTATTTATTTATTATGTATACAGTGTTCTGTCTGTACGTATGCCTACAGGCCAGAAGAGGGCGCCAGATCCCACTACAGATGGTTGTGAGCTACCATGTAGTTACTGGAAATTGAACTCAGGACCTCTGGAAGATCAGCCAGTGCTCTTAACCTCTGAGCCATCTCTCCAGCCCATAAAAACACTTTCTGTTCCCTCTTTTTCTTTCCTGCTTTAGCTCTCCACACAGCGTATGGATGCGCAGTAGGTGTGATATTAAGCATATGAGATAGGAAACTGAAGACAGGGGGGATTCAGACCTGAGTCTCAAGTCCTAGAGAGAGGAAGTGGCCTAGCATGACTACCTTTTTTGCTATAACCCAGGACCTATCTCCCACAGTGGCCTGGGCCCTCCTATAGCAACCATCGATCAAGAAAATGCCTCACAGACTTGCCTAGAGGCCACCTCAATTGACTTTCCTCTTCCCAGATAACACCAACTTATGTTGACAAAAGTTGACCAAAACCAACCAACCAACAAACAAACAAATAAACAAACAGAAAACTAGTTGGAACAGGAAGAAAAGAGGCCTCTGGCTATCCTGACAAGGCCTTGCTCCCCGCCCCCACCACTCTCTCACACATACACTGAGCATACCCACTCCAGTCTTCGACAGCTCCTGCACACAGGTTTGACAAGCTTCCAGCTTCCATCAAGAGTCTACCTGCAAAGGCTCTGGGGTCACCTGGACCTGCATGTCGACCTCAGCTTTGATTGGCACCAATAAATGACCTTGGCAAGTGGCACAACCCATGGAGCCTCCCTTTGTTAGGAACCTGCGGCTGAGAAGAGGCTTGTCTCACACAGTGGTTTCCAAAGGCCGATCTGTGACACACACATAGACCACCCAAGTTCTGTTGCCCTGGTGGCACTGCCGCCTGCTTTCTCTCCGTGCTCTGTAGAAAGGCAGAGCACACTGCTGGACTCCAGTGACTGGCTGCTTCAAACTTGCTTCAAGGGAAAAGCTTTAGTTCAAATTCCACCATTCACTGGCTGCTAACTGGAGAAAATATCTTTCCCAGGCTACCTGAGTTTCCTTATGACAAGGGACTGGGGGAGGCTGATATCATTTCCTCCTGCTCTGAGTGCCCACTTGCTGTATGGTCAGAGGCTGCAGAGTCAGAGAAGGAATGTCAATCATCCCTGCTCTGCCCACTATGCTTTTTAAAGGAAGTAGCCTGATGCCCCAAGAGTTTAGGGAACACTTTCGGTGTCAACCTTATCTCCTTGCCCCAGTGGCCTGAGTCATAGATGGCCACTGACCCAACGGGAAGTGTGGTTGATTGGATGGTAACCCTGGCCCTTAGTGAGCTGAGCCATGAGAAGTTACAAAATGGCTGGGCGGTGGTGGCACATGCCTGTAATCCCAGCACTCGGGAGGCAGAGGCAGGCCGATCTCTGTGAGTCTGAGGCCAGCCTGGTCTACAAAGCGAGTTCCGGGAAAGGGGCAAAGCTACACAGAGAAACCCTGTCTCAAAAAACAAAAGCAAAACAAAACAAAAAAGTTACAAAATGCTGGGTGATTAGTGGGAGGAGCAAAGACAGGAAGAAGGCCTCACTGACAAGGTCAGAGATGGAGAGGTGGCACTTATGGACAACAGGAAACTGAGTCAGGAGAGGTGAGGTGTGAAGAACAAAGCTCGTGGTTGTAGAAAGGCCATGGAGGAGACCAGAGCCTCCAAGAACAAAGTCATGTGGACCTGGCATCAGAACAACCTGTATGTATCCACCCCACTGCCATGAAATCACTGAGAGACTACCCCATTTCTTGGTATAACTTGAGGAGATGTTTTATCTTGTCATTGGAAGGACAAAGAAGGGATCCAGAACAATGGCTTAGCAGGTGAAGGCACTGGCATCCAAGTCTGACTACCTGAGTTTGAGTCACAGAACCCGCATGGCGGAAAGAGAAAATCACGACTCCCCAAATTTGTCCTTTGACCTCTAGGTACATACTGTGGCACACCAAGCCACAGCCCTATAAGTAAATAAGTAATGAATTAAAATGCCAAAGGGAAAAGGAAGGGAATGGTTACAGCTGAGATTCTGAGCCTAACCATTTTCATTTAGCCCTCCCATCTATCCTGCAAGGCAGGTACCATTATTCATTGACTCGGTCAGTGAATAAGCAGTCTGGGGAGGTTGGAAGGCCTGCAATAGGGCCACTGCTAAGAAGCATAGGGTTGGGGACAGATTCAGAGAGCATCACTCTGGAACCCAGTCTTTGCCCTTCTCCCTCAGAGCTGAGGACCAAACAGGGTCATGTAATCAGAACACAGCCGAGGGTACAACTCCCAATTTTACTTCTTGGGTCAAAGATTTATGTGCTGGATAGTTTTATGTCACCTTGACACGAGATAAAGTCATTTGGAAAGAGTGACCCTCAATTGAGAAAATGCCCCCCATCAGATTGTGGGCAAGCTGGTGGTGTATTTTCTTGATTAATGGTTGAGATGGGCAATGATATTCCTGGACTGGTGGTCCTGGGTATTATAATAAAGCAGACTGAGCACACCACAGGGAGAAAGCCAGTTAGCAGCATGCTTCCATGGCCTCTGCATCAGATTCTGCCTCTGGGTTCCTGCCGTGAGTTCCTGCCCTGACTTCCTCAGTGACAGAGTGTGACCAGGGAGTATAGGAATAAATAAACTATTTCTTCTCCAAGTTGCCTTTGGTCATGACATTTGTACAGCAACAGAAACTCCAATCAAAAGATCTTGGGCCTCCAAGCTATCTCTCTCTGCCTCTCTTGGCCACATAAGTCTTTGTGCCTCTGAGCTCAGGCAGCCTTTCCCTGGCTCAGTCCTTGGCCCGGGACACTCTTTCCCAGGCTCTCTGCCTGCCTCCCTCTCTTCCTTCAGCCTCTAGACACTGCCTCAGATAGCTTCATCTGACTACTTTGCCTAGAGAGGCCCCAGTCACCACGGGTGATAGGCTCTATTCTCTTTCTCACAGTTACCATCAGAATTATTTTGTTTGTATTGTTTCTTCCTCCAACCTAGAAGGTAAGTTCTAGAAAGTCTGGGGAGTTGTCTGTTGTCTCCACATTGCCCACCGGCAGAAATCTGTGGTAGAACTTTCTTATCAGACTTTTTTTTTGGACTGCTAGCTCCCCAATAATAATAGAGACTTATTATTAATTATGAAAGCTTGGCCTTCAGCTTAGGCTTGTTCTCAACTAGCTCTTATAACTTAAATTAACCTGTTTCTATTAATCTACATTCTACCACATGGATTTTTACCTCTCCTCCATTTTGTGTGTCTGACTTCCTCAGTGTCTCACTGGCATCTCTTGCTGTGCCAGATTCTAACCCTAAGTTCCTCTCTCTGCCCATAGTCCTGCCTATCCTCTCCTGCCTAGCTATTGGCCATTCCGCTCTTTATTAAACCAATCAGGTGCCTTAGGCAGCTGAGACAAAACACAGACACATCTTCATTCAATGTAAGCAAATATCCTGCAACAGAAATCTGGTGTCCAGCGCATAGGAGAAGATCAATAAATGTTGAGGGATAAAATGAGTATCTGTCCACAGTGAGGGACCAAATGCTGCATCTGAATGGAGTTGTGATCATTACTACCAAGCACGGGCTGCATGGATAGTTCCTGAGAGCCCATTGTACGCAAGGTTAGTATTCTTGTTGCTCTGATAAAATAGCCAGCAGTCTGTTAGAATTTGTTTATCTTGGCTCACAGTTGAAGGCTATAGTTAATCACGGCAGGGAAATATGGCAACAAGAGTTTGAATACACATTACATCCATAGTCAGGGAGTAAGTAGGCAGTAATGAATAGTAGTGCTTTCAACTTCTTATTGTCCCATGACCCAATCCTAGAGGATAGTGCTGCCCCAAATTAATGGACTACACATTTCAATGAATGGAATCTAAGTAATCCCTCACAGGTATACCCAGAGGCTCATCTATGTGATTCAAGATCTTGTTGTGTTGACAATATTAACCACCACATGTGCCAGATATGCTGTGTGTTGGGGGACACAGCCACGAGCAAAAGGGGATCAAAATGCCTGTGCACTAAGTCAAATGCTAGAGGTCAAAGGATGACATCAACAAAATAAGAAACATCAAAGATGTGGGAGAATGGGTAGATATTGATTTCTGCTGTAAGCTGAGAGGTTAAGGCTGCCATTTTGAGAAGAGGAATCTTAAGCTGGATGGGGCCACCAAAGGGATGCACAGGCAAGTGAATGTTGGAAGAGCTACTGTGTGGGAAGAATGGAAAAAGCCAAAGAGGCTGGAGCAGAGGCAAAAAGAAAGACTGTGTGTGTGTGTGTGTGTGTGTGTGTGTGTGTGTGTGTGTCTGTTGGTGATGTGCGGGGGAGGCAGGGAGTATTCAGGGCTTTCAAGCCACGGTAAGGATTGTGAGACTATTCTGAGAGTGAGAAGCCCTTGGAAGGTTATAGTAGGAGCATTGATCCTCTTTCTTGTTGTTAAAACACTATTGGTGGAGAGATGACTCAGCAGTTAAGAGCACTTGTTGCTCTCAAAGAAGACCTGAGTTTGGTTCCCAACACTCACATAGTGGTTCACAACCATCTGTACCTCTAGTTCCAGGGATCCAACACCTCTTCTCTGCTGAAGGTCACAGGAATATATCATAAGAACTCAGCTGGTTATGGCAAAGTCACTACCTGGAGGGGTCAGGGAATTCCTCCAGAGGAAGCCAAATCCCAAGGAGTTTTTGGTGTTACTTGGCTTGTTATATATCAGCTGTATTCTTTTATGAAAATCATGTATGCCTTCATAGTTTTCCCAAGTGACTTTTCACCTAGAAGGGCTAACAGTGTGGACTGATCACTCTCTGGAATTTGGAGAACAGCCTCAGGAAAGGCTTTCTCTGGAATCAGATATCTCCCTTAGCCACTTTCAAGGACTACAGGAAACACCACCCAGGTGGGCGCCCAACTTCAGAGGACTAACAGTAACAGCTCATGTGCAAGTCTCCTGACTTAAATTCCACAAGGAGACACTGCCCAGGTGGGCGGACGCCCAACTTTCAAGGACTAACAGTGATAGCAGCCCACATACAAGTCTCCTGACTTAAGGTGAATTCCACAAGGGGACACCGCCTAGGTCAGGTGGACATTAAGTAATAGCTTTACACAATTTAACTCGGACCCTCCCTTCTTATACTGGGATTTCCTGGGCATGGGAGGGAGAAGAGAAAAGAGAATAGAAGAACTAGATGGGTAAGATCTTGAGAGGAACAAACTGAGATGGGGAAGAACTAGATTGAAGGGCTAGAAGAGAGTACTAGAGGAACGAGATGGAAGATGAGGAAGAGCCAGATGGGGAAAAACAAGATGAGAGAGAAGGAGATGGGAGAGGAGCTGATAGGGGAAAGAACCAGATGGTTGAGAACCTAGAAGGGACAGAACTAGATGAAGGAATTAAGATATAACCTAGAGGGGACAGTAGATAAATATAGAGAGAAATCAGGCAAGAAAGGAGCTAGACATGAGAGCAGAATAGAAGCCGTGTAGAGAGAGAACTATCACAGAATAATAAAGTGTATGAACTAAGGAGTTTTGTGTACATAGATTCATTTCATTTCATCAAAGATTAATTATCAGCTGGTTGTAGATTCTTCCCGGACCCTGGGAGGGGACTTTCGAGGGGCTGGACCCCTATAGTCCTTGATACCTCTCACCTCCGTGGCTATACCAGGAATGCAGGTAGTATATGTACATACATGCAGGCAAAATACTTACACATAAAAAAAAAAACCTAAAAGTAAAAATTGTGCTAAGGTTGGGTGTGTCAGGATCTCAAGTTCAAGGCCAGCGTGGTCTACATAGTGAGACCTTGTTGGAAAAAAAAATCACCCCGTCTTCTAGACCTCAGCTAGTCTTTAGAAATGGAGGTCATGTTGCTGGGGATTTGGGTGGAGCATGATATACTTTGATATACTCTTGGGTCCCATATAACAAAGGAACAGTTTCTTCTTCTTACCTGAAGTGTGAAGAAGGGAGTAGCCAGGAGTGTTAGCTCACACTTGAAATCTGAGCACTTGAGAGACTGAGGGAGGAAGAGGATTCCTTCAAGCTCAAGGCCACTCTAGTCCTGCAGAGAGAGACCCTGTCTCAGAACACTAAACACACACACACACACACACACACACACACACACACACACACACACACACGGGGAAATGATCTTCTGGTCTCTTAGTTTTGCTTCCTCTGATGGCGGTAGATGTATCTTACCCTCCAAGGAACTGATTCACACCCTTCACCGTGGAGGCCAATGGCTCACAGACAGGACTGGAGTTGGCACAGGACATACCAAGACCAAGTTCTCAGCGCAAAGGAGATTTATGAGGGACACAGAGGGACAAAGGCAAGGATAAGAGACAAAGTCAGGAGACAGGGTGAAGAAGAAGGGGAAGAGATGTCTGCCCTGAAGGGACTGACATAGGACTGTGTTGTTTTATCTAAGTTATTCTATTTACTCAGGAGTCAGATATTGGGGTGAAAACCTACTAGATCAGAGGAGCCAAAAAACAATTAGCTGACCTTGCTTTCTGGCCAGAAACCCAGCAAGAGAGCGTCTCTCCACTGGCCCCAAACTCAAAAGGCCCCAGAAGTTCCTCCCTACTCCTTCCTGTGCTTCTCTCTATCCCTATTCCTGGGTCCTCCTTACTCTCTTTGGCTAACTCTTGTCACAAGTTGCTGCCTCCACCCCATGATCCAAGGGTAATTTTATTAACAGTTTCAGAGTTTCATAGAGAGAGAAAATATCCCATAACAGGACTACCTCTGGATAGAGAGGAGACAGATGTGGCATGTAGGCAAATGGAAGTTTACAAAGAGAAAATGAGAAACTCTGTGTTAGGATGAGTTGGTTTGTTTTGATTGGGCATGTTAATTAGGTGAGCTAAAAGCAGGCTTTTGATTGCTGGACTTCAATACTTTGACAGCTGGACCTTGGTAGTCAGCCTCAGGGGAGGAAGTGGCCAAATAGGGGAACAGACCTTGGTGGCTAGCTTTAGAAATGTAATGTTTTTAGCAAGGGGGAGAAGGGTGAAAGGCAAAACTCGTTGGCACCATGTTTGCCATGCTCAGAACTGCTAGAGCCCTTCACTCTCGTGTGGCAAAGCTGCAGACCTTTCTTCCCAGGCCACTCCAGACTCCTGTCATGTATGAAACAAGATTTTTTTTTTTTCTCACTGTAAATGCTGTCTGACCTGACATTCACAGGTCTTTCATCCATTGACAGTAGCTTGGTCCTTGCTTCCTTAAAGCTGTTGAGACATGCATTAAGTAGGACTCAGTTCAAAGTGACAGAAAGCCAGCATGGCCTGGCTGATGAGAGAAGGTGCACCCCACCCGTGCCCACGGGGGTAGAACTGGATGGAGAACAGGAGGGTGAGATCCAAGATGTCAAGTACCGGCCCTCGGCCTTTCAGGTCTCCCTCCCGCACACCGTCCATTCACCCATCCAGCTCCTTCCAAGTGGTGACGAAGGAATCCCGGCTTTAAACCTTAGCACTTAGCCGCCCAAACTGGAACAAGTTTATCTCTTCCCTAACTCATGAGTGCAAGTCCCAGGACTGTCTCTGGTTGGTCTATCTTGAGTCACACGCTTCTGTGGACCAATCATTAAATAGAGGATGGGTCAGACTGCTGCTAATTTAGTCAGATTCCATGCCCATTTTTGAGCCAGAGGTTCAAGTTTGTTCTTCTTGACCGGATCAAGAAAACCAGGAATGATTTTTCAAGAAAGATAGGTTTTGTCTTTTGAACTGTGACGCCAGAACAAACCGCAAGGGCCCATCAACAGGCCCACCTCCAGGGGTCTTTCTTGAGAAAGTCTTTTTTTCCCCATGATTTTTAAAATTGATTCTTTGTGAATTTCACATCGTGCACCCCAATCCCAACCATTCCCCTATCATTCCATATCCGCCCTCCACCCTTGTAACTTCCCACCAAAAGAAAAATAGGAAAAAAAAAAAGTCTCTCTGTGGAAGCTGTGGCGTGTCACCGTGTGTCACAGTCTACCCTTTTGTTCAAGCAGCTTTACTTGCAAATGTTCATTACCATGAGTTCTGGTCTGGTTTGAGTCCTCTGGCTTCTGCTATACCATCAATACTGGACCCTCACCGAGACTCCTCTCCTATATCCTGCTGTTTCCCTGAGTCATGGAGATCCTGCAGCTTTGGTTTGCAGGACAGGCCCCTTCACACACTCCAGCAGCTCATAGATGGGGTAGGTGTTGGGGTGGGCCAGATAAAAGCCCTGGATCTGGCCCTGGGTGGTAGTTGATTTGGTCAACCGGCCATCTCTCCCATGTCCACACCCCCAGGGGCCAGCTCTCTCACCCTGCCCAGGTGAGGGGTGGGGTCGCTCTCCCATACCCATGTCATGGGGCCAGCTTTCCCACACCTATACCCAGCTCTCCCATGCTGCCCAGGTGAGGGGCAGGGCCAGCTCTTCCTAGTTCCTCAGCTGACAGGGTTAGGCCAGCTCTCCTGCATCACCAGCTCTCTTGCATCCACATCACCTCTGGCACCGCCATACCGTGGCTGGTGAGGGCATGGTCTAGCTCAATGCAGTACTCAGACATCAACATGGCCTTAGACAGCAGCCCAGACTAAGGAGGTCACATGGTATTTGGTGGTGACATGGGCCATGGACGTTGACACAGTCAGCTGCTGCAGAAAGGCCATGGACCCAGACATTGTCCTTGGCAGCAGCATGGGTCTGTCCAGATGGCCTCAGGTGGCAGGGCAGGCCTCTCACATCAGGCTGTCCCTTATTGCCTTTGAGTCTCCAGTTCAGGCTGTCTTCCTAGCACACACTGTTCTGATTCTCTTTCTCTCCCATCTCTCCTGCACATACTTGCTCATCACAGCGGTGCCCACCCCAGCCCACGCTAGTGCAGCAGTGGGCTGATCACCCTAGTGGATCTCTGAGGCCTGGCTGCTTGTGTTGAAGTCCTGGCTTCCCTCCTTCCCTGGAAAGCCGCAAGAAAAGTCTATTTTAAAAAATCAGAATTTTTATAGTCTTTTTTTGGGGGGGGAGAGGTAGGGAGTTTTGAGATAGGGTTTCTCTGTGTAGCTTTGGAGCCTATCCTGGAACTCACTCTGTAGACCAGGCTAGCTCAAACTCACAGAGATACACCTGCCTCTGCCTCCTGAGTGCTGGGATTAAAGGTGTGCGCCACCACTGCCCGGATAGAATTTTTATTTTTAAGAATTTCATGCATGCAGTTGTATTTTAATCATATTCACACCCTCAATCCTCCCCCACCCCGATTCTTCCCAGATCCATTTCTCACTTCACAACCCGCTTCAAACTTCCTGTCTCCTCTCCTCTCCTTTCTTTCTTTCTTTCTTTCTTTCTTTCTTTCTTTCTTTCTTTCTTTCCTTCCTTCCTTCCTTCCTTCCTTCCTTCTTTCTTTCTTTCTTTCTTTCTTTCTTTCTTTCTTTCTTTCTTTCTTTCTTTTCTTTCTTTCTTTCTTTCTTTCTTTCTTTCTTTCTTTTTCAAACAACCCACCAAGTACAATTTGTGCTGTACTCATGGGTGGGGCCATCCTCTGGAGCTTGGCTGACCTCATAAATAAGACTGACTCTCTCTCCTCCCAAAGCTATCAACTGTCCAGAGCCCCCTCCATACTGTAATGTTGACCGTCTTGATCTTGTACAGCCAACCACAGGAGGTGTGCATTCCCGAGTGCAATGGATGCACCCTCTCCAGAAGACTGTTTTTCTCCAAACCTCCCCAATCTCTGGCTCTTATAGTCTTTATAGCCTCTCTTCACGGACCACCTCACCTTTCCACCTCTGATGAGGAACTTTAACTTCCCAGGATCCTCATCTCTGAAGTAGAGACAGCAACAGTGCCTGCCTCATGGGTTTGTCATTAGAATAGTGGTGGCACAGAGAAAACCCTCAATGAACATTTACAATTATGATCTTGCCTTTAAAGAAGCTTAATTCTAGGGTCCTACTCTTAGAGACCTGGGATCTTCAGTGGCCTGCTTCTGTCCCCTACCTCCAAATGGGGACGTTTAGAAATGTAAATGTTTCTCAGGAGGAGTCTATACCTGGTCAGGCCCTGCTCCAAGATGGTGGTTTGTTTGCTGTTTGAGATTGGATCTAGACTCACTCTACCTGTGTGAACTTTTCATCCTCCTGCCTCTGCTTCCTGAGGTCTGGGATTACAGGCTTGTGCCACCATGCCTAGTTTTGTGGTACTAGATTTGAAATCTGGGCTTTGTGCATGCTGGGTAGGCACTCCACCAAGGGAACTGAGCCAGGCTGTAGGGAGTCTTTCTCTGTCTCACCAGCCCAGCTCCTAAATAACCACATAGAGACTTATTCATTATGAAAGCTCAGCCTATAGCTCAGGCTTGTTTCTAACTAGCTCTTATAACTTAAATTAACCTATGTCTTTAATCTATGTTCTTTTACATGGCTTTACTTTGTAATGCCAATGCTGCTTACCCTGGGCCCCCATCGTCTTATTTTCATTCTGCCCTTCTTCTCCCCAGCATCCTCTGTGCCTGGAAATCCTGCCTAGCTATTGGTCATTCAGCTTTTTATTAAGCTAATCAGAATGACACATCTTCATAGTGTACAAAAAGATTATTCGACACCAGGCACTTAAGTTTTTTTATTTATCTTTATTCTACTGCCTGTGTGTATGTGAGTGCATTTTGTTAACACTGTGGGCATCAGATCCCCTGGGACTGGAGTTAATTAATTAATTAGTTAATTAATTAATTAATTTGGTTTTTCGAGACAGGGTTTCTCTGAGTAGCTTTGTGCCTTTTCTGGAACTCACTCTGTAGACCAGGCTGGCCTCAAACTCACAGAGATCCGCCTGGCTCTGCCTCCCGAGTGCTGGGATTAAATGTGTGTGCCACACCACCTGGCAAGGGACTGGAGTTATTGACAGTTGTGAGGCATCACATGGGTGCTGGGAATTGAACCTGGGTCCTCTGCAAGCACAGCCAGTGAGTTCTCTTAATCATTGAGCCATCTCTCTAGATTCCCCAGGCACTGTTTTAAATGAGTCTCATGGACTGTCTTATTCTCATCTAACAGAAAAGCTGTAAATTCAAACTATTTTTAGACTCAGTTTCAGAGAGGTAGGATAACCTTCCTCAAACCATGCTTGGTAATTGGTAAACCTGACCAGGAGATCTACTCACAGGACAAGTGACCAGTTGTCTCTGCTTCTCAGAATAATTTGTTTCTTTCCAAAATGCCTGGCCACATCTCTCTTCCAAACAAGACACCAGTACCTCCACAATCCAGGCAGAGCCTGCTAGTAACAGCCCCTTTCTTGTCATCTAGAAACTACACATATGATCTCAGGAAGGCAGAGGTGAGGCAGGGGGATCTCTCCTCCTCTCTTTTCTTCCCTCCATCCCTGCTCTCTCTTTTTTCATTAATTCTTAATAGGGTCTCATTATGTAGCTGTGCCTGGCCTTGAACTCCCAGAGATCCTCCTGTCTCTGCTTCCTGAGGGCTGGGATTAAAGGTGGTTGTCACTACACCCTGATTCTTTTCTTCTATGGTTCAGAAAAGGACCCTGAATATACTCAGAACTCGCTAAAGTCAATGAAATGAAAAGACAAGATATAAATGAACTATGGATTAATGTGATGATGGACCATGTGTTTCAGCCTGTTTGAGCACTGCTCTTGTATGGTACTATGTTGCCCCCATGTGGCCACTTGTAAGATGGCAGACAGTAAACAACTAATTTTGATAGAAATTTTCAAAATTTTAGAATAATGCAGGAAGTAATATAGCTAATTTGTTCTCTCTATCACTAGAATGTTTTCTATGTTCGGTTTGCATTTGAATTCCAAATATCATTGCAATGTGTTAGCATACATCTTAAAATGAGATCAGCTCATTTTACAGATGAGAAAACTGAGGCATAGAGAGGTTCAACTACTTGCTCAAGTTAATATGCACTGAAATCCAGACACTTTGCCAAAGCCAGGAACTCCTCATTCTAGGTTTTAACATGGCTGTTGGTATCTTTTCCAAAATGGGTCACCATGCACATGTTACCTCCTATAGGAGACTTCCCAGGGCATCCAATTCATGGTGTCCTCCACTGAACCATCAGCTTTTGATGTATTGCCACTCATTTCCCATGCTAGGAAATTTGTATTCATTCACCTTTTTTTTGTACTGCCTTGTCTATATTGTCTCTATCCTTTGCCCCACCTCCACCCCCCAGGGTGTCTGCTCCTCAAGATTAGGGACCACATCTGAATTGTGTGGCAAAGGTGTCAGGGGGCTGGAAACATTTAGTGGAATGAATGGAGGGGCTGGATCTTGTAGTACCCTACAACTTGGAGTGTGAATACTCAGGAAATGAAAGCAGGTACCCTGTGTTTCATAGCCAGACCTTGTCTTAAAAACCAAAAGGCTGAGGCTTGGAAAGATGACTCAGTGGTTAAGAGCATCTACTCCTCTTTAAGAAGACCTAGGTTTGAATCCCAGCAGCTATACAGTAGTTCACAACCATCTATAATTCTCGATCCAGGGGATTCAGCACCCCTTTTCAGCCTCTGCAAACACTCATCATATATGTGGTACAGACAGACAGACATGTTGGCAAAACACCCAAACACAAAACAACTAAATCTTAAAGGTGTGTGTTTGTGTGTGTGTGTGTGTGTGTGTGTGTGTGTGTGTGTGTGTGAGAGAGAGAGAGAGAGAGAGAGAGAGAGAGAGAGAGAGAGGGAGGGAGAGAGAGAGAGAGAGGGAGGGAGAGAGAGAGAGAGAGAGTGTCTGTGTCTCGGGAAGCTGAGGATATAGCACTGTGGTAGAGTGCTTGCCTGGTTCACTCGAGGCCCTGGATTTGATGCCTAGTACTGCAAACAGACAGACAAAGCACAATAGAAATAAGAATGGGAGAGAGGGAGAGGGAAGGAAGATAGGAAGGGAGGGGGACAAAGCCTCAAGCTCTCTAAGAGAGTGAGGCAGGTCACAGAAGGAGAGGGGATGGAGGGCAGAGAGAAATGCAAGATGGGAAGATGCTTTTGGCAGGTGCTCAGGACCATGAAACATCAAGGGTGAGTGGGTGAGTCCAAGCCAGGCCCCCACTTGGCTAGGAGGACATTGCTCTGATTAGAGCTGCCAGACTTGGCAAATAAAAGCACTGATGACCAGGTTAAAAATTAATTTCAGATAAACAGGGAATATTTTTTTTTTCATGGAGCTATCCTTGCCTGGCTCTCTGCTTGGTGCTAAGTGTTGTGGGAGATCCTGTTGACTGTAGTCTGCTTTTAAATACAGAACATTTTGTTTTTGCTCCTGAACAAACTCTTTATTGATCTAAAAGAGGGACAGATTTCTCAGAGACAGATGGCAGCTTGTTACAGGAGAATGGTTCTGGAGGCTTAAGGGAAGGAAAGGGGGGGAGATGTCAGTGTATTGTTCTGAGCCCATGG
The DNA here is from genome assembly GCF_903995425.1 of Onychomys torridus. Lineage (NCBI taxonomy): Eukaryota > Metazoa > Chordata > Mammalia > Rodentia > Cricetidae > Onychomys > Onychomys torridus. Next base: position 102,463,827 of record NC_050445.1, on the reverse strand, counting down.
TGGCCTTCTGGAATCTGCTTGCCCCTGGTACTTTCTTCCCTAGGTCTGGAGTAGTGTTTAGCTCCCTGGTTGTTGCTAAAAAGAACAGGAGAGAAACATTCAGCTCAGGAGGAAAAGACAGCATGAAAATGTGAGCTCACTGGTGATCTGCCCATTCATCCCATCTCACCAAGTGGCTGGGGGCAAGTTTGCAGAGATGAATGGCATGGGGCGTGGCCTTGAGGCTTTGCACAGAGAAGGGAGTGCCTCCTCACCCTTGCCTCTTCTCTCTCTCCTTCCCTCTCTCCCTCCCTTCCCCATTTTTACTTCTTTTCTCATATATTTCTTTTTTACTTTCCCAGCCAGTTTCCCAGTCAACTTAATTACCCAGTATCCAGACGTGACTCTAAAGGAATAACTACTGCACACTGGTTTTATTGTTATTGTCCTATCTTTGCACAGATACCTGCTCCTGATGCAGCCACAACAATCCAACAGTGCCCAACTCAACCTAGAGTTCATTTGCATACTCATCTCTGATTGGTTGGTACAAATCCACTAGGCACCTGACCCTCTACTTACCTACCTCCCTTTGCTGGTTTGCTCAATCTGGTGGCCTGGGATTCTCAGATTTGGCACTGCCCTGTGTGCCCTTGTCTGCTCAATAAAGCGTCTCTGGTGATCTCTTTGGGTTGAAGTTAAAAATCTGGATCAAGCCTGAGCATTGCCACCGACAAAATTACGTGACCTTGATGAATTGTTTTGCTGTTCTGATGACACTCTGTTCCTATATCTCTGTAAGTGAGAAGTGCCTTGACTGGATTTTTAGGAGAATATTCTGTGGTAGTTAGTATATTCTCAAAAGCCAGACAGCCTGAGTTCAAACCCTGCTTCTATTTATCTGCAAAATGCCCTGCACCAATGACCTATTTCTCTTTCCTCTGAATAATAAATTAATAAGCCGAATAAGTGCATAGATGTAAAAACACAACAGTGCTTTGAACACAGGTGGTCTAATATGTGTTAGCTATTACTGTGATAGATATTAAAGTCTATTGTCTAAATGTTGTTCATGGCCTTATTGCCCAATGCATGTGAGAGTGTGGGCTAGGAAAAACTAGTTGGCTCAGAGTACAGAGGTCCCTTTATGAAGAGAACTCAAAAGAATGAAGCTCTAACCTGTTGGGCCTCCGCCTTCACATTTGTAAAGTGTCTATGACAACCCTACCTCTACCTATTTCCCAGGAGAGCTCACATGCCTGGCCCATCGTAAGTCTTCAAAACAAACATGTTGCATGAGTGAATGCACGGGCCACATGTGTGTCAGTGACAGGGCAAGCTGCAGGGTTCTGTCTTGGGTGGCAGCTGGACTAACTTGTGGCCCCTGAGACCTACTAAAGTGGAGGCCCACAGGAGGCAGGGGGTGAATGATGAGCTGAGCAGCCAGGCTGGCTGTGTGTTGGTCATTGTTCCACATGTAGATGATGGGATTCTGGTTAAACCAGCCTAAAAGGATCCTTGCTGGAGACAGGTCAGGGTGGTAAGACATCACCTGGGGGTATGGATGAGGATGAGGAACCTATCAAGCAGTCGGAGTTATTTGATATGAAGATTGTGGTTCCTGTTAAACTGATTTAGTAATGCTCTCTGCTAAAACTGGACCTTATGAGGAAGATTGGCTCGGAGATGGTTTAGGAGCCTGATTGAAGTTTGGTCAAGGAGAAACTCTTTGTCAGTCTGCATGGGAAACATCTGGGACTAATGCCAATATTAACAGTGGTTATCTCTGAAGAATAGAAGTAACTTTAAATTAAACTTTTAGAGGTTCGGGCTGGGGGAGTAGGTAAGTGGTCGAGCATAGAGCACGTGCTTAGTGGGGGATAGGGCTGCATTTGACGCCTCCCCCTGTGCTAAAAGCAGGAGTTCCTATTTAGATCACGTAGGCTCTGTGTGGCTCTGGTGGATGCCACTATCGCTCACAGGAAGCAGAGCTGAGACAGAAGTGTAACTTTAGATGTTTGCAAGGAGCAGGACAGATCTCTATAGCAACCAGAGAGTACAACCTGAGGGGAAGACAGGATCCTAGACCTTGAAAACTCTATCCAGGCTTAGAATTCATTTAATTCCTGACTGTCTTTTGTCCTAATAATCAATCACCTTCGGGAATCTTTTATGTATTCACTTTCTAAGACAGATTCAAGCTGCCCTTAATTTTCCAATCATCCTCTTGTTCCCCGGGGTCTAAGGACTGCACCACTGCAGGCTGCACCCTGGAATTCGCGCTTTTCCTCTGAGGGCTTCCCAAGACACTGAAGCCCGACACAGGCTAACTACAGCTCCCAGCATGCTGTGCGCTTGGCCTCGAGCGCGTCGCGCGTTGCCGACGTATGCCGTAGCGCGGGGAATTTCGAGTAGAGGAGCTGCGTGGCAGGCCGGTAGCTGGCGGTCTTGTCAGGAGCGACCATGGAGGCCCTGGCCGAACCGCGGTGGCCTCCGGGGCTGGCGATGATGAAGGTGAGTGTCTCGGGAAGGCGGTGGCGCGGACGGCGCGGGTGCGAGCGGGACGGCCCTGGCCGCGCGCCCCCGCCTCGACCCTACCCTGGTCGGCCTCGCGACGCCGGGCCTCAGTTTCCAACCCCCGAGACAGTCCGGGAACGCACGGCGGCCGTACGCGGGGGAGCCCAGGATGGCCGCCCTAACGAACCGGATGTTTTGGATTTCAGTCACAACCGCCTCGTCACCAGGATGCAGTCACTGTCACGCAGTGTCTACGATGGTGACAGTTCCTCCTCCGAGAGAACTTCCCTGTGTTAACAGCGACGTCACGCGTGGTGTGGGTGGACGTTACATCGGAGGACGCTTTTATAATCATGTACCAAAGCAGGGGATCTGCTTACCATGACTTCCCATTTCTCGCAGAGGTTCAGGAGTGCTTCTCGTTCTCAGCGCACGGCAACCGGTTTCTCCCTGATGTGCCTTGCCTTACTCAATAATGACACATCTGTCTTTTAAAAAACTTTTAATTATTTTGTTAATTTATGAGACAAGGTCTTACTCTAGCCCTTGGCTGGCTTGGAGTTCGGTATGTAGACCAGGCTAGCCTCGAACTCAAAGATCCATCTGCTCCAGCATCCTGAGCATTGGGTTTAAAGTCATGGGTCACTGGCCATCCCTGGCTCACCCTCACGTCTTTTTAAAACAGAGATCAGGACCTAGGCCCAGCACTTAGCCTTTCATTTAAAAAAATTATTGCACACTGAATTATTTCACTTAACATTTACTTAGGTGGATATTTTTTGTTTTTGTGGTTTTTTTTCTTCTTCTAAGAATCACTCCTGAATTCAGGCTTTTTCCTTTAAATACATAAAAACAATGTATTTACCTATAACGATTATTCTTTGCAAGCAGATTTTGTTTTGTTTTGTTTTGTTTTTTTTGAGACAGGGTTTCTCTTGTATATCCCTGGCTGTCCTGGAACTCCCTCTAATAGATCAGGCTGGCCTCGAACTCTGCCTCCAAGTGCTGGAATTAAAGGTGTGTGTCACCAACTCCCAGCACAAGCCGGTTTTTAATAGCTATGTACTATTTCATCATATGGGTTGTTAATGACAACGTTTTTGTCTGGGTTTGATTTTGAGACAGGCTCCCTGTATAGTAATAGGCAGGCTTGGAGCTTGCTCCCTAGCGCAAGCTGGTGTCTAGCTTTGGAACCTCTTGCTCTTGCCTCTGAAGTGTTAGGTTTAAAACTATGTGTCACCATAATGGCATCTGCTTATAATAGTGTATAATATATGTAATATATAATAATATAATGGTATTTAAATTATTTATTTTAAACATTGGTTCTGTGCATTGAGTGTTTTGCCTATTTGTTTTATGTTTCTACATGCATGACTGGTGCTTGCAGAGGTCAGAAAAGAGCATCAGCTCCCCTGGAACCAGAGGCATAGACGGTTGTGAGTCATCTATGGGTGCCAGGAAACTAACCCAGGTCCAGCTGATGCTCTTAACTGCTGAGCCATCTCCTCAGTCTCTACAGTATTTAAGTAATAGATTCATATGATTTAAGAAATACATAAAATGAAACAGATTTTCCTGCCATGTTCCTTGTTGCTCAGTTCCTTGCTCTTAGTAACTATGATTTATCACTTTTTGTACCTTTTCAGAATTTTCTTCATATATGGAATATCTACTTTTGCTTTTTTTTTTTTTTTTAAAGCAGGTCTCACTGTGTGGCTCTGGGTGTCATGAAACTGTAGATCAGGCTGGTCTGGAACTCACAGAGATCCTCCTGCTTCGCCTCCCAAATGCTGGGAAATGTGGGCCACTATCCCTGGCTATAGTCTGCATTTTTATTCAGTGTGTTGTGCGTGTGCGTGTGCGTGTGCGTGTGCGTGTGCGTGTGCGTGTGCGTGTGTGTGTGCGTGTGCGTGTGCGTGTGCGTGTGTGCGTGTGTGTGTGTGTGTGTAGCTCAGGATGGCAGCCAGGTCTAAATCCATGCTAGACAAGGACTCTACCCTTCAGCTGCCTCCTCAGCTTCCCACACTTACACATTTCTTGAGACTAAAGCAGCCTATCATGGTTACTATCAGTAACTTGCTTCCTATCTTCTTTCTTTTCTTTCCTTTCTTTAAGATTTATTCATTCATTCATTTATTTATTATGTATACAGTGTTCTGCCTGCATGCATCCCTGCAAGCCAGAAGAGGGCACCAGATCTCATTACAGATGGTTGTGAGCCACCATGTGGTTGCTGGGAATTGAACTGAGCTCAGATCCTCTGCAGGAACAACCAGTGCTCTTAACCTCTGGGCCATCTTTCCAGCCCTCAGTACCTTTCTTAAACAAATTAAAAGATTTTAAGCTGCAAGAATAAATCCTGTTCTCTTTAGCTTGTTGTCCAAATTGACACTGGCCGTAGCTAGCTATTTTGAAGGCTTCCTTCTTTGGCTGCACTGTGGTGTATCAGGCATAAGCATTGGACTACCATGAGGAGGATAGGTATTTCAGTCTCAGAATCCTGCCGCAGCCTTCGAAGTGCTAGGATTACAGGCGCATGTTCTCATACCCTACTAAGCCTTTGTAATGTTTGACTTTCCTAGTCTCCAACTTGGTTCTTAAGCTGTGTGGTGACTGTTGATGTCTTCTACCAAGTGGTAACCATATGCCAGAGGATGGGGTCTGAAGAGCTAGAACACATGGGAGAAGAAGAGCAGGAACGCAGAGCTAACAGTGTGGCACAGAACCCACAGTGTCAGCTCTCCAGAGCAGCTGGGGTAACCTGAAATTTGAATTTATTTTTATTTTGTTTTATTATTTTTTTGTGTTTTCATGGCAAGGTTTCTCTGTGTAACAGCCCTTGGCTTTCCAGGAACTCGTTTTTGTAGACTAGACTGGCCTCTAACTCAGAGAGATCTGAGTACTGGGATTAAAGGTGTGCACCACCACACCCAGCAAATTTAAATATTTGTGGGGAGGTTTTTTTCTCTGTTTGTGATGATATTTTGCTGTTTCTCTGTAGTTAGATTTTGAATAAGTGTTGTGGAATTAATTTTAGGGGAATAGAGGGAAAGTTGTATGCCAGGCATTGATCCTGCTGCTGATGTCTTGCTGATATACATGTGTTTTTATATTTCAGACAATAGATGATTTGCTTCGCTGTGGAATTTGCTTTGAGTATTTCAACATTGCAGTGATAATACCCCAGTGCTCTCACAACTGTAAGTATATTTTGTTTTGTTTTAGTAAAAGGCCAAGATAGTTTTCATTAACACTGAAGATTTGTTCACATGTTCATTTTTAATTTTTCATTCCTCTGTCTTGTACTTTTAAGGTCTTTATCATCACCTTGTCTTGAATATGGCAGTTTTTTTGCAAGGTTCTTATATTTTTCTACCACCTCCCCTTTTGGATATTTTTATATGCCTTTTGTAGAATTTACAGCAGTAAAGATTTGGTTTTTTGCTGATTAATATGTTAAGCTTCAGGATGTTGTTTTTAGCAGGATGACAGATAAATGGTTCAGCCACTTGGTTTGAAATTATAAATCTTAAACTTCAAAACAATAGGAATGCAGATGCTTTTCAACATGGGATTATTTCCCAGTAAACTTCTCAGGAGTTGAAAATACTGTTACGATTTTGTTAATGCACCCAACCTATTTGCTGTTGTAGCACGGAACAGGTAGAATGAACTGACCTCCTGATCTACTGGCTGATGGGGCGCTGTCCCTACTACCTCTACCCAGCATTTCAGAAGTATTGTACTGCATATTGCTAGTGGAAGGTTGTGGTGGGGAGCAGGTCAGAGGAATTCAAAATGTAAAATGTAGTGTCTATGGATTGAATATTGCTTTTGTATTCTGGGACGGTTAGAAAATTGTCCAACTGTCAATTCAAGGACCACCTCGGTTTCCTCGGATTTCTCTCATTGAAGAGTATTGCAGACTGTCTTCTCACTTAGCAGCGGGGAGACTTAAACGAGTAGTGCAGTAGCATTGCTTATCTTCTTCATTAGAAATAGGTTTTACATGCTGAGGGATAAGCTTATTTTTTTCTCTTATTTGTTAGGTTATGTGGATTTAACCCTCATACATACTTAGGCAAGTACTCTGCCACTCTCCTAAGTGTTTTAATAGCTTACTATTGTGGAGGTTAGTTAACCTGTCATTTAGGCCATCTAGTTTGTTGAATACTTAGATTTAAAATCGTTTTTGTTCCTCTGCTTTCAAGTTGATACTTGTCTTCAAAAGTTAAAAATCAGTTCAGTGTGGCTTTAAAAAAGATGGGGAAAAGCTTTGACAAAAAGTTCTATGAAGCCATAATAAGATGTTGGCAGATGTCGGCTTTGTAGATACACCTACGCTTGGCTCTTGAGTGCCACTTACCAAGTGAATGAATTCGTAATTATTGCCCAACATTTCTCTAAATGTCAAAGTCTGTTGAGTAGTTTTTACTTCAGAAGATAGTTCTGAGAATTTATATGCAGAACTTGAGGCTGTGGAAGATGGGTTAGTGGGTAAAGTGAGGATATGAGTTCTGATCTCTACTACCCACATAAAAGCCAAGGGTTGTGGTGTACATCTGTAGCCTTAGCACTTGTGGACAGAGACAGATGAAATCCTGGGGCCTCACTCTAGTCAGCCTATCTGGAAAACCAACAGTAACAATGTGAGTTTCAGGTTCAAAGAGACCTTGTCTCAAAAATAAAATGGAGGGGTGATTGAGGAAGACACACAACATTGGCTTCCATATGTACATACCTAGGCAAGTGCTTCCACATATAATAGACATACCAAAAACAAAACCCCTTCACTACTTGGCCCATTTTGAACTATCATTACTTTTCTATTGCTGTGATAAAATACCATGACCAAGGCAACTTATGAAAAGAAGGGTTTATTTGATGCATTTCCTACCAGAGAGATGACAGTCCATTACCACCCCAGCAGGGCAGGGAATTGTGGCTGCAGGCAAGCGTGGCACTGGAGCTGGAGGCTAGAGCCTGAGGGCTCACATCTCATACCATAACAGGAAGTGGGGAGATGGAACTTGAAGTAGACAGTGTCTTTAAACTCTGAAAGCCTGTTCCCAGTGACTAACTTCCTCCAGCAAGGCCACATTTCCTAAGCCTTCCTAAACAATGTCACCAACTGAGAACCGAGTATTTAAATGCTTGAGAAAATGGAAGAAATTTCTTTGAAACCACCACAATGGGTCTTTACAAATGATAGTTTTCTTCCAGGTAGAGTCATATGAATAGCCAAGATCAACTTTGGGGACTGTTTCTAAATATATTTTAATATATTTACAAACAATAAAAATCATACATTAAAATGAACATGTTCAATGAGTTCTGATAGATATGTCATATAACAAGTACAGTTAAGTTTCTTCATCAGATAAAGTTCTTCCCATTTTAGTTAATGTGGTCTTTGAAATACCCATATATCTATCTATAGCTAGATCTGTCATGTGGTATTGTCTTGGATTGATAGGCTTGATGGCTCTTAATCCTAGCTATTTATTGCTTGCTGTTCCTTAAACATTCCAGGATTCATCACTGTAAATCACTTTATTCTGTTTCACTCTGCTTTTTTTGGGGGGGGGGGCAAGCAATAAACACTATGTTTGCATTATTAAAGTTTGAATGAGTTAAGCAGCAGCTTAGTTAAACTAGACCCAGTCACTGTGTTGTTATTCCACATGAGGGTTACAGAGTTATGCAGAGCTGCACTCCTATATATTCTGGAGTGCTGGTCTTTAGTTGATTGGATGGTGTTTTCTTATCAGCTAAAAATAATTAAATTTTTGTTGAATTAGTGTGATTTAAAGTGATTTTTTTTATGACCTACATCCACTGAATTTAATATAAGTGAGAGTAGAATTCAAATTAAAAGCAGTAACCTTACCTGCAGGTGCCTGAGCTTAGCAGCCATGTTTAGGAATTTGGGACTTAAAATAGTGCCTGGGAAACTTCTTATTGTGTGTCTTAATTACTTCTCTGTTGCTGTAATGAGACACCATGACCAAGGCAACTTATAGAAGAAAGAGATTATTTGGGTTTACAGTTTCAGAGGGTTAGAGTCCATGACAATCGTGGTGGGAAGCATGGCAATAGGCAGGCAGCATGGTGCTGGGGTAGTAGCTGAGAGGTCACATCTTAATCCACAACCACAAGGCAGGGAGAGTGAACCAGGAATTTTGTGAGTCTCCTGACACTTCAAAGTCCACCCCTAGTGACACACCTCCTTGAACAAGGCCACACTTTCTAATCCTTCCCTAACTGTTCTACCAAGTAGAGACCTAGTATCTGAATATATGAGCCAGTGGGGCCGTTTTCATTCAAATCGCCACATTCCAGTCTCTGGCCTGCATCCTCCATAGGTTTGTGGCCATATAATAAGACAAAATGCACTTTGTCAAGCTTCAAAAATCCCCATAGTTTTTCAGTCTCAACATAATTTAGAAATACAAAGTCTCTTTTGAAACTCAAGGCAGTATTTTAACTCCTTGTAAACTCAAAATCAAAAAGCAAATTACATAATTCCAACGTACAGTGGCATCGAATATACCTTACCATTCCAAAATGGAGGAAGAGGAGCACAGTGAGGAAATGTGGTGCTTTCTGCTTGGGCGCACTCCTCCCTGTAGAGCTGTCTGTCTAGTTTTTTGGAGAGGTGTAGTAGTTTAGCCTGTGACTTTGTTTTTCTGATGGATCTGAGGAGAGCTGTTGTTTTTTCAGGTTGTTCACAAATGAATGGCAATTGCCAGCTTCTTTGCAATGCCCAGAAGAGCTGCCTGCCCTTGGCCATATGTCTGTCCCTTCCTTTTCCCCGTCGGGGTACTGTTGTTGGAGCTGGCAGTACTTTATTTGTGAATACTTGCACCATCCAAGTCATATTGTTTTTGCTTCCTCAGCCTTAATTCAGCTGAACTCAGGCTTCCGGTAAAGGAGCCACCAGTGGGATAGTCTATTACACCGGGTAATTTTCTTTGGGAGTGCATTTGATGCTGCTTCAGCTATGAAGAATTTAGTAGATACTTAGTTCCTGCTTGACTTGTAATGTAGTTGCCCTGTGCTTTGTTGGCTCTAAAAAACCTTAGCCCTGTGTGTTGTTTTGGCACCTGTTAAGTGTAGGGTGGTGGGCATCACAGAGTTAGGATGTGGGTATCTGGCACATGTATAAAATAAGCCTAGGGCTTCTATGTGTTCCCGTGGCTCATAAATGGAGCAAAGAGGGAGTGGTGTGTGCTTATGGAATTCATTGCACTAGATGCATTTCCTTTCCTTAACAGTGCTTTTAGTTACATGTGTAGATACTTGTGGAGCAAGAAGGCACCAGAAACTTAAAACTTAAAACATTATGTAATGATATAATGATAGAAGTACTTTAGTCTTAGGCCAAAATTTTGTTAAAAGTCAAATTCCTACATTACCAAATAGTGTAACTTCCTGTGTTACATTTTGTGTCTTTTTGCAGATTGTTCTCTCTGTATAAGAAAATTTTTGTCCTATAAAACACAGTGTCCAACTTGTTGTGTGGTAAGTTTTTAATTTTCTTTTTAAAAATTTTGTTGATTGGGGCAAGTTTTTTGCTTTCTGTGTCCACAGAAATGCACAGGATCATATGTAGTCCTAAATTAAGCCACTTGACTGTTCCAGGAAAGACTTCTGAAGTATACATAAGAGACTTGGGTTTTGTTCTACCTCTCATCAGAATTTTTATACCCTAAATGTATTTTGTGAAGTGAAAGGCTATAGTACTCCTTGACTCCTATAATTTATGTTTTTATGGTTCCTAACTTTTTATAATTTCTCACTTTGGATGAAAACTGCTGGTGGGACTCTTTGTTTGTGAAGGACTGGTGTCCATGTTTGTAGAGGAGGCAAGAGTTTCATGACAACTGGGTTCATCCAAGCCTCCCTGGACTCTTACCACCTTCCCAGACCAGCACTTCAGAACAAATATCAGCAAGTGTGCTCTCCGTCCCTGAAGCTTTTCTTGAGGTGAGGACAGGTAGAGAAGGAGATGGAATGGGAAATTAAACCTGTGTCTGGGGAGAGAAAGAAGAGACACGCTCTCTTGACTAGGACACTGCCAGGGGCTGGAGGTGACCACTCTGGCTGGTACATGGTGTCAGGATGTCTATAAACTGTTTCCCTGTGCCATGAACAGTGCAGTTGCCCCAGCCTTGGAGGTCTTTGCCACTGCTGTGCTGCCTTTGTTGAGATGGACTTAGCTCCAAGGCGAACCAGACAGCATCCATGCTGCAGTGCTGGGTGGTGTTTTTGTAGTTTTGAGTTCTTATTTTTAACCTTCTTTGAACACTTAATGCCTCTTGTAGTGTTATTACTTAGAAACATCTCTCTTCTGTTTCTGAGTAATTTGGGGAAAGCTAGAGTTTTGGTATTTTGAAGAAAAGAATCCTTGCTCATGTTGGGTTTTGTCTTAATTGGTACAGAGTAAATAGCAGATAGTTTTAACATGCTTTTGAGAGCTGTTATCAGGCTTCAAGTTAGCAGGTCCTGATTCACTGGCTAAAGTTCTGCGTTAGTATAGATGAATTCACTTTATTTTGAGGTTTTCCTGGAAGACTAGTGGGACAGAGAGCTCCAGGAAGACAGGTCAGACATTTTCAAAAGCAATATTGTGACAAATAATTACTGTTTTTGACCTTTTCCATCTGTTGTTTCTCCTTTCTAGACAGTAACAGAACCAGACCTGAGAAACAATCGCCTTTTAGATGAACTGGTAAAAAGCATGAATTTTGCACGGTATGATTCAGTTTTGTGACTAACTCCTAACCGCCTTTGTGCACCCTCCCCCCCCCATCCCTGTTCAGTTAGGGAGTGCAGGGTTGCATACTGGAGCAGAAGAAGGGGTGTGATGATAGCCAGTGCACACATGCCAAGTTCTAATACGGAGTCTTGGGATCTTCTCTATTTGATAGAAAGTCTCCTCTTCTGAACAATGAAGAGTCAAAGTGTAGCTAAATTGGCTCTTTATTCATAGTTGGTGTTGTATTGCTACTGGGGTGTTAGGCTTTGAGGCTTTTTAGTGGACAGCACTAGAGAATATATGTGTTTATGCAGTTGTGTATACTAACACTTTTGTATACACATACCTACCTATAATCGGTTCTGTTTGTATGTTTTAACCTATTAATCAGATTTACTCAGCATGTATAATATGGTGTGCTGTGTGAGACATGCAGCTGCTTCTCTGTAAAGTTCTCATAGATAGCCTTGCTCCTTCACTGTCAAATGCATGAATGTGTGAATATGAGTTTGGTTACCCAAAGGGGTATATAAAAAGGCATGTTTTACCAAACATATCTGACATTGTTTTAATCATGTTATTAGTTCACATGTTCATATATAGAACTTGTTGGCTTGTTGGAACATTCTTGGAGATACTTTACTTTGCTTCTAAAAATATCATTAGACTGTCATTAGAATTGTACGTTTATTCATAGGTTTGTATCCTAAAGATGATCACGTTTGATACTCTGAATTCTCCTAATGCTTATTCCAGTAACTCTAGTTAGCTGTTTCCTTAGTGAGGCCACAGAAAGATGGTGTATTTTTCTAGATTGAGAAACTAAGTGGTTCTCTGATTCTTCTATTGAAGTCATTGCTTTCTTACTGTAAAGTCTCTTGTCTACTAATACTTTTTTTTGGCAGGGGGGAGGGATATGTGTGGATGGGACATATGTGCTTGTTAACATAGTTATACTTGCATGTGTGTGAGGGTATGGAAGCTGGAGATCAGTTTTGGGTGTCTGTCTTTGATCACTCCCCACATTTTTGGGGAGTGTTTCTCACTGACTTGAAGTTTGAAAATTTAGGTAGGCTGACTAGCTAATAAGTTTCAAGGGTCTGTCTGTCTCTGCCTGGCCAGCCCCAGCTTTTTATGGGGGTCCTGGGGCTAACTCAGGTCATCTTGCTTCCACCAAAGTCACTTAATGACTGAGCCGTCTCTTCAGCTTGTGTGTCTGTCTGTATTTGAAGCTCCCCGATGGGCTCTGTCATTCTCCTGTGCTTGCCTTCTTGGCATTACCATGTTACTGTCATCTTTGAGGTGCATATTTCTTGGATGGATGTTCACCATGTGCAGTACTACTGTACTTCATCTGCAGAATGGATAGGGATGAAACAGAAGTTAATCGATATCATTACTTGTTTGAACTCTGGTCTAAGATTGATGAGGAAAGAACTTTAATCTTATGATGAAAATGTAAGGTCTTTGTATTGCTTGTTGATTTTATTTCTTGTCTTTCTCATCTGCCATTACCATTTTATATGCCATTTTGATTTTTAAAAATTTAATATTCTAAATTGAATAATAAGATATGGGAAATAATTTAAGGTTTCAGATACAGGATGATATGGATCTTTTACATTTTTATTTTTATTTTACATTTACATTACAATGACCTTTTGGCATTTCAAAGAACACACTTTTTCTTGGCTCATTTTAAATGTTCTTAGCCAAGTGTGGTAGCTCACCTTCACCCTGTCATTTGGGAAGCAGAAGTTAGAGGATCATGGGTTTGAGGCTAGCTTGGGTTACATAACAAGACCCTGTATTTTAGGGAAGACATTCTTCATCTTCTGTTTTGAAGAAAAGTTTAGTTAGATTTTGTTGTTGTTGTGTTTTCGTAAGAGAGCATTATTTCTGCCCTAAGTGGTAAAGTATTATTATTTTTTTAATAGAGACCAGTCTCCATCTATAGCATTGGTTTTATGAATTGTTTGGGTTGGTCAAGTTTGGAGCTTTCTTTTGGTACTCCATATGTAAGAATATACACATTTTAGTCCGACCCCTCCCCAAGGCAGTTGACGGTTCTTAGGGAATGAGGAGTCATTTTTTTCTTTTTCTTTTTCTTTTCTTTTCTTTTTTTTTTTTTTTTTTTGAGATTGAGTTCCTCTGTAGTCCTGGCTGTTCTGGAACTTGGTGATCTGCCTGCCTCTGCCTCCAGTGCTAGGATTAAAGGTGTGCTCTGCCGCTGCCACCACCACCTGGCAAAAAGTCACTTTCTTTACTGAAGTAGCCATTGGTAAGCTGTCTCTGTTCTAGTAAGTAACCCCAGACCTATTCTCATGCATGCAACCCCAAGTAAATTCAGTAGGTTAAAACAAAACAGAAGACATGGAAGTAGGAAGATAGGACCAGGGCTTGTTGGGAAGAAGAGCTCTGAGGGAATGGGGGGTGGGGGATAGAGGGCAAGGGAGATGTACAATTTTATATGTTTGAAATTGTCAGGGAATTTACAAAAACATTTTAGATAATAATTACAGCAGATACTGCTCTTAGCATCTTACAAGCAGGATGTGAGTTCCTCTGTGGTTGTGGTTATGTTGTCATTGACAGCATGCTGGCTTTGCATTCAGGTGGCACTGGGCTCCAGTCCTGGTTCTCTAGTTATGATAACAATAAAGAGATTTACCCTTTTGACCCCTGTGTCTTCATCTGAAAAGATAAATGGTGCTGTTGATGGGATTACAGATGAGAGTTATATGAAGGTCTTTTCGATAGTACTTAGTACAGAGGAATCCAAAACCAGATTTCTGTCACTACTGTGCATTTCCATCTCACACATTGATGCTCTAAGGTGCTATTAAGAATGTGCTGTAGGGGCTGGAGAGATGGCTCAGAGGTTAAGAGCACTCGCTACTCCGTAGAGGCCTGGGGTTTGATTCTTAGCACCCACATGGCAGCTCACAGAGGTCTCTAACTCTAGTCCCAGGAGACTCAATTCCTTCTTCTGGCCTCTGCAGGCACTGCATGCACATGGTACACAGATACATGTAGGTAAAAACTCATACATGTAAAATGAAAAAAGACAAAAGAGTGCTTTAGCGGCCTCTGTCTCCATCAGATGGTTCTAAGCTGCTGTTTGTGTGTTTCAGATTAGAGCAAACACTTGCAGGGACTCCAGTGATGTAGCTAAATTATATGGCCTTAATGACATATGCACTTAGAGACATATTATGAGTTTCGATTCTTGGCCACATTCTACATTCTAAAGAGTTGAGGTTACTTGTGTAGTTATCAAGTCAGCAAGCTCTTCTATACTTGCTGAGTCACAGTTATTATATTCAGAGCAAGATGCCCTGTGGCGGGCTGTTTTGTGGTTCTGCCAGCTGTCTGAGATCTAATCTGTATGCTTTCCAACTAGATGACTTGATGACTTGGACCTGGGACTTTATTTACCCATCTGTACAAAAAAAAAAAAAAAAAAGATGATTCCTTTCTGATATCTTTCCAGCTCTAAAAGTCCATAATCTGTCCATGAGATAGCTGAGTGCCTGTGATGAGTGCTGTTAGGTTCTGCAGTGCTAGATCACTTTGATAAGGATTCATAAGGGAAAGTGACCAATTCCATTTAAATGTAAACATCAATTGGGAAATTAGCATTTTCACTCAACTTATTTTAGTGTATTTAAATTATAACATGTTTCTTGGTTTTAGATGTTCTCTGTTTTCATCTTTCTCAAGTCTTCAAACAGACTTTTCTTCCATATTTCAGACTCCTGTCAACAGCTTATCTCATATTTATCCTTGAGCCTCCTAAGAGCAAATAATGCTTAACATGTGCAAAGGGGACTGATAATGCTCTTCTCTGTTCCATATCTGCTCTGATGATGGCTGTTTTTTTTTTTTTTTTTTTTTTTTTTTTGTTTTTGTGTGTGTGTGTGTGTGTGTGTGTGTGTGTGTGTGTGTGTGTGTGTGTGTATGTGTATGTTGGATGTGTGTGCCATGGTATGTGTATGGAGGTGTTTTGGAATATAGTTGAAATGTGTTACATTCATTTATGCCATGGAATATTTGTTTAATTATGCAAAGATGTATTGCATTCTTTTATGTTGCATTTGTTTAACTCTGTGAAGCTGTTTGTTACTTTGCCTGTCTAAAACACCTGATTGTTCTCCTAAAGAGCTGAATTGCCAGTAGCTAGGCAGGAGAGAGAAATGGGGGCGGGGGTGGCAGGCAGAGAGAATAAATAGAGAGAGAGGAGGACATCAGGGGCCAGCCACCAGCTACACAGACAGGCATGGAATAAAAGATACAGGAAGGAAAGAAAAGATACACAGAAATGGAGAAAGGTAAAAGCCCAGAGGCAAAAGGTATACAGGATAATTTCAGTTAAGAAAAGCTGGCTAGAAATAAGCCAAGCTAAGGCTGGGCATTTATAAGAAAGAATAAATCTCTGTTTTTTTTTGGTGGGGGGAGCTGGGTGGCAGGTCCCCCAAAGAGTAAAGAGTTAAACAAAACAAAACAAAAAACCAAAAAAAAAAAAAAAAAAAAAAAAAAAACCAAACAAAAAAACCCCCCAACAACATGGAGGTCAAAGGACAACCATCAATGTCATTCTTTGCTTTTCCCCTTTGTTTGAGATGGGATCTCTTTGTCACTGCATAAACAGCCTAGCTGGCCCCTGAGCTTCTGGAATTTGTCTTGTGTCTGCCTCCCATCTCTCCACAGGGGCACCCTGGGATTGTAGGTGTTGTGTTACTACATCTGGCTTTTATATGACTTCTGGGGACCCAAACTCAGGTTGTGGAGCTTGTATGGTGAGCACTTTTACCTACTGTCTCCTCAGCCCTGCATTGAAACTATCCTTTAACTACTCTAGCTAAAGACTTCGGTGTCTCTCTGAACTCGCTTTTATTACCACTTAACTTGTTAATCCATTAATAAGTCCCATTGGCTCTACACAGTGCTTCCCAAGGCTGAGTCTTTGATCTCCTTACCATCTAGAATCTGGTCCAAGTCAGTGCCATCCTACTGGACTGTGACCATTTCCTAATTGTATTCTTACTTTCACTTTGGCCCTCCTAAAATCCTTCCTGATGGTAGTAACTAAAGTGATTCCTTTAAAGCAAAAAGTCAGGTCATGTGTAAAGCCATTTAGTGGCAGTTCCTTGTGTTAGGCAGTTTTACGGTGCGATAATAAAGTGCTCAAGCTGTGCACCTTATAAAGAGAAAAGATGACTTTGGTCCTTCTGGAGCTTTCAGTCCAAGATTGGGAGGTCTTCTGGGCTTACACCTTTGGTGGGATGGTACGTTATAGTAAAAGGACATTTTGGAGCAAGTGCTTGCATTCCAGGTGAGAGACAGAAGATAAGGACTGTGCATAGTCCTGTGTTAGGACATGCTCCACTGGCCTTAAGGACCTCCATCGTGACCCACCTACCTCTTAAATTAGATCCACAGCCACCCCCAGACTGATTCCCATGAGCACTCAGGCCTCCAGGGAGCATTTAACATCCAGATGGTTGAATTCTCCATCTTACTGGAGCAGGAGCCCAAGGTCTTCTGAGTTAGTTCTCTGGTTGCCTGCCATCTTGCTTCCTCTCAGCCTTCATGTTTGCTCTTTATTCAGTTGCAAGCCTTTTTGTTTCTCTACTATGTTGCTTTTAGGCCTAGACTTTGTGCTTGCTGTTCTTTGTAGGTGAACCAGTGTCTTCCCAGGTGGCTGCCTGGCTACGGCCCACTTTCTCTGAACTCTGTTGTCATAAGTTACTTTCTTAGGGAGGCTTTCTGACCAGCTATAAAGAACCCTTACCTCATCTTCTCATGCTTGGCCGCTTTTTATTTTATTTTGGTTTAATTTAGTTTAGCTTTTCTTGTGTGGGGCTGGCACCCTGAGCCTTCCACATGCTAGGGAATCTCTCTACCACTGAGCTGTTTTCTTAGCCCCTTGGCTCCATTGTATTATTGCTTTTCACATAGGTTGTATGTTCTTTCCCCCTTACTTTATAACTTTCATGAGTATAGGATTTGCTTTCTATTGTGCTTCTCTGGCAAGATTAGGTAGTACTGGAATAAGTTAATGGATTTTAATTTCAGCCCCGAGAATAGTTTATTGTGACTTTGCTGCTACTGTCTGCCATAGTCTTTATTGGCATGCCTTGAAATAAGAGAGCCATTTGGAATTACATTCATTTGAATTGTGGAAGAAAGGCAAAAAATTATCACTAGTATGCTGAAAGGATCAGTGGTGTCTCATCTGCGGCTGAATACTATCTCCTCTCTTTTGTCATTACAAGAGGAAGGCTTTTTTTCTGAACCTTCTTTGTACTAAATCAGAGACTGGAAGGAAAAGAGACTATTGAAGAGGATGGTTCTGTGTGTGTGTGTGTTTCAATTTCTGTTTCTTTTCTAAGACCAAGGTCCTTAAGTGTTTGTTTTAATCTTCCTGCTTTTCCCTCCCTCCAGCTTCCTCTTCTCCGTCTTCCCTTCTTTCCCCATCTCTCTCCTCTTGTCTAGTCTCTCTCCTTCCTTTTTCATGGTTTTTGTTAGACATGGCATCACTGTGTACCTGAAATTGGGCTTGAACTAGAATCTTGTGCTTCAGCCTCCTGAATGCTGAGTTAGAGGTACACGCCACCACCCTTAGCTTAGTTTTTCTTTATTTTTAGTCTTTGTGTTTTTAAATTGTGGGAGAATTTAAATATATATGAAAGTAGGGAAGGTAGTGTAATGAACCCACCCTCTTTCCTACTTGAACCTAACTTTTCCTGTGGAAATGAACATTTTTCTTTCTCTTTTTGTAGTTTTTGTACTCTTTATCCCTGGCTCCTTTTGTTCTTCCCTTTGGCTCAGGACATTTTCTGCAGTTTTAAGAGAGATGGTGGTTGTAGACATCTGTGTCTGGTCAGTCATGGGGGAGATGTCTCATTTGCTGTCACTAATGATTGATACTAGTGAGTTGTTGCTTTTTAAATTACATTTTATCAGATTGAGTTCTAGTCCTGCCAGGGCTGCATAGTGAGACCCTGCACAGAAAGAAAAGAAGAGAGAAAAGAAAGGAGGGAGGTAAACAAAGAGGCAGAGCCTTGATAAACACAGGCAGGAAAGGAAAACTCTACTCCAATAATCTTTCACAAGTAGTCACAAAAATCATTGGTGAAACAGTAAAACCTAGGCATAAAAATTTAAGATACATTAAAAATCAACTAATGTAACTATATTAGCCAAATAAAGTAGAAAAATGTGTCTAATCATAATCAATGCAGAAAATGCATTTGATACAATTTGGTACTAATTCATTGTAAAAACTTAACTTCTCAAAAAAAAAAAAAAGAAAAGGAAAAAAAGAAAAAGAAAAAAAACTTCTCATTTGTTTCTTTTGAATATTTTATGGCTTGATTAGTAGCTATTTTCCTTTTTCTTTGTGAAGATTGGGGACCAAATGTTGTAGAAGCTGCAAAATCTTTCTTTAATTTTGAACAAAAGTATATTTTGTTCTGGGGAGCCTCTCTTTAGTCCAGATGGAAGCTCTGGGCTGGATGGGAGCGCTGGTCCAGATGAGAGTGCTGGCCGGATAGGAGCTGGGGGCTGGACTCTGAGTCTCAGGAAGTCCCTGGGGTCTCCTTATCTTGTCCAGATGGGAGCTCCTCTTGTCCAGATGGGAGTTCCGGGGCGGATGGTAGCTGGGGGCTCTCTGGTCCAGGTGGGAGTTCTGGGGCAGGATGGAATGCTCGAGGCTGGTTTCTAAGTCTCCGGAAGTGGCTGGGGTCTCTGGCAGATGGGTGTGTGGGCAAGGCGTGGAGGTTGTATGGTTCACTGGAGGGTCTTGGAGAGGGGGAACCTTCACAGTGGGGATGGGGGTTCCTGCCCTATGGCCAGAACCTGGGGCCCAGTTGGGCAGGTCTTCCCTGGAGTGGCTGGTGCCCAGGGCTGGGACCCAGGTGCGGGACTCTCTGGGTGTGACCCCAGGCACTCACCTCTGGTCCAGGTGGGAGTTCCAGGGCAGGATGGAAGCTGGGGGCTGGTCTCTGATTCTGAGGAAGTGGCTGGGGTCTCGGGCAGATGGGTGTCGGGGCAGGGTGTGGAGACTGCAGGGTCTGCCTGCAGTCTTGGAAAAGGGCGTATTTTGTTCTGACAAGCAATTAAATTATCAGCTCTTTGCTTTTGTTCCATTAAAGGTTGGTGCAATGTATTAATTTTATACACACATGTATACATGCATACACATGAGTTTTACACATGTAGAAAGAAGTAAACGTGCATGAATGCACATTTATGTAAACACACATTCTGTGTACACAGTGTGGTCCCTTTGCTGAGGTACAGCCTCTGTGACATCTCACGACTATCCCCATGGTCTTCATAAGAGTATTTCCTCTTTGGCTGGGCTAAGCTAAACATCTTTCCAGCACTGGCCGCTGGCATCTGTTTATCAATGTCTGTTTCCCACCAGACCCCTGTGGGTTTTTTTTTTCCTTCCTTGTATACCCTGGAGATGATTGCAGATTTTCTTCTTGTAGCTCCCACATGCCAAGCACCTTGTATCCCTAGTCCTCATCACCTCTGCCCAGAATTGTGTGCTCTTCTTTCTAGACGGTGAGATCACTTTTCCTGCTTAGATGTCAGTTCAATATGCAAATTCCAGAAAATGCTTCCAAGAGAAGGAAGATCTTGGGACAATGTTGGCTCCCTTCACATGTCTCCTCCCAGAGATCAGACTTTTGTGTCGATTATTCTGTAGTGATACTGTTGCTTAGCCATTGGAGAATAAGTCTCATATCAACGGCTAGACCCAATATACTTGAAGTCCTAGTAACTGCCTTTCCATTCTGATTTACTGCTCGGTTTCTTGTTTTAAAAGAAACTCTTTAGTTTGGTTGTGACTGTGGCATAAATTCTGTGTTTCAGAGAAACAAGTGTTAATTGGGAAGATCCCAGTTACAATGTCTAATTTGACATCTTAATTTCCCATCTTTTTCTCCCTCCTCCTTTGGTATGTGTTTCAAGGACTCGCCTGTTGCAGTTTGCTTTAGAGTCACCACCCATATCTCCTGTGTCTTCCACTTCAAAGAAAGTTGCTGTTAAAGTACATAATACGGAAGCCATCAAACACCCTGTCAAACAGGGGAACAGGCTAATGGACAAGTTTCTGGTTAGAGAAACTGGTGAGTGTGTAGCAGAGTTGCTGGGAAAAGAAAACGACAGGAAATTCAGCCCTCACAAAGAGATAAGCACCTCTGCTGAGATTAAAGAGACGAGTCTGGTCGGAAAGGCGGTACTTGGTCCCTCGGATGCTAATGGTCCTGTGACACCCTCTACATCCGCCATGAAGCTGGACACTAAAGGTAGGAAGTCATTTTTATATATGCCTTTCCTTCCTTCCTTCCTTCCTTCCTTCCTTCCTTCCTTCCTTCCCTCCCTCCCCTCCCCTTTCCTCCCCTCCCTTCCCCTTCCCCCTTCCTTCCTTCCTTCCTTCCTTCCTTCCTTCCTTCCTTCCTTCCTTCCTTTTTTTTTTCTGAGACAGGGTTTCTCTGTGTAGCTTTGTGCCTTTCCTGGAACTCACTTGGTAGCCCAGGTTGGCCTTGAAATCACAGAGATCTGCCTGGCTCTGCCTCCCGAGTGCTGGGATCAAAGGCGTGTGCCACACCACCCGACTCCTTTTTTTTTTTTTTTTTTAAGATTTATTTATTTATTATGTATACAGCATGTTTGGCTGCAGGCCAGAAGAGGGCACCAGATCTCATTACATGGTGGTTGTGAGCCACCATGTAGTTGCTGGGAATTGAACTCAGGACCTCTGGAAGAGCAGTTAGTGCTCTTAATCTCTGAGCCATCTCTCCAGCCCCTATTTATGCCTTTTCAAACTTAAGGAAATCTCATTCATGTGGTGTAAGATTAATAGGCAGCACTTTTGAGGGGGAAGTAAGAGGGATAGACCAGGTTTCACCTTACCATGCCTCACACATTGATGTAGTCAGTACTTAGAGGTAGGTTTCTTGTCTTTTTCATAGACTAGGAATCAGGAAGATTCTTGCAGAAGTGAAATAGTTTAATAGTTAATGCTTCTCACGGTAGCTTTCTGTGTTTAGGTTGGAACCCTCTCACCTGCAGTTCCTGTTAACTTTTTTTTTCTTTTTTTTTTTTTTTTTCTTTGAGATGGGGTTTCTCTGTGTAGTTTTGGAGCCTGTCCTGGACCAGCTCTATAGACCAGGCTGGCCTCGAACTCACAGAGATCCACCTGCCTCTGCCTCCCAAGTGCTGGGATTAAAGGTGTGCGCCACCACCTCCTGGCCATCCATCCAGTTAACTCTTTAAGGAGGCCTCCATTTTATACTACTGGTTGAACATTTCCTTGATGCTCTGCCTGTAGCTGAATGACTTTTGGCATATGACATGTACTTTAGTGACCCTGCCTTATTTCCTAGCTCTCCCTCAGAATGTCTCTGAAGCCAAGTTGTTATCTCACTCTTCCTATAGTACACCCATAGACTGGCAGAATAAGTGAAAACCAGAGCTGGTGTGCCACCTAGTTGGGAATACAAGTTTACTGGGACACACTCCTCTCCTTTGTTTACATATTATCTCTGATGTTTTCATGCTGTAGTGGTGCAGAGTGGCCTAATCGTGACAGAGCCAGGATTATGGTGTGAAGGGTGATCTGGAAAGCCCATAACCAATCTCTATGAGCCCATTTTTTTTTAACTAGAAATGTGTGTTTTTAGCAAATGCATATAACCCACGGTTGAAGGCCAGTAGTGTTTGTAAGGATTTTTGTTTGTTTTTCGATATTCTGTTTTTAGTTTCATAGGTTTTCAACTTTTGTAGAACTTTTCTTCCCAAATGAAATCTTAGAATGAATCATAACATATAAAATAGATACAATTCTCTGTGTTCTGTTAAAAAGGAGTAGGGATCCTAGAGAGTGTGGTGCCACAAGTCTCCCTTCTTTGGCCACTGCTTTTTACTCATGGTACTTCCATATCCACTGATACCTCCATGTTCGCTGCATCTCCACAAAACTGCAGCTTTAATAAGGCATACCTGGCCCAGGAGCAGGGAGGTCAGTAGGTTCAGCCAGATTGTACCAAGCCAGCCAAGCCTTGGTTTTATTCATAGTTGTAAATTCATTACGGAGTTGTTGAGATTGATTCTGTCCTGTGTAAGATGGTCCTAGGGCCTGGAAAAACTCAGCATTATGGTTTGCTGGTACCTTGGTAGAAAAGTTACTTGCAGTCTCTAGGCCTAGGATTATGCGACTTCCCACAAAGTAGCTAGTTACTAGTAACCGGTCTGCTCTCCTTGCTCTTGTGGGTTTTTCTAAGAGTAGATTATCTGAGATTCTGTCTTTTCTCTTAATTTTACCTTTTATCTGGCTAACAAAGTCCCTGTCTCTTTCTCTCTCTCTCTTTCTCTCTCTCTCTCTCTCTCTTTCTTTTTTAAATACAGTGTCTTGTCCTGTTTGTGGGGTCAGCATTCCAGAAAATCACATCAATAAGCATTTAGACAGCTGCTTGTCACGTGAAGAGAAGAAGGAGAGCCTCAGAAGGTAAGAAAGCTGGGCTTAGCCGCTGCCCTGCTTGGCTGGGCACTTCTGTGCTTTGTAGACGTGCACCAAACTAGGACTCCTTTGTCCTGGTGACTAGTGCTCCTGTTCCCTTTCTTGCTTGATTTTTTTTCTTTAACAACTGGTTCCCTTTCCATTCCCTCACTCTTGTTCCTTCTTCAGCTCACACTTTGCCACATGTCAGTAGTGGATCAGTGCTGGCTCACTGCTACATTATGATTTAGACAAACTACTGACTTAGAATCACTTGTCTTTTTTTTTTTTGTTGTTGTTGTTTGTTTTTTTTTTTGAGACAGGGTTTCTCTGTGTAGCCTTAGCTCTCCTGGAACTCATTCTGTAGACCAGACTGGCTTCGAACTCACAGAGATCTGCCTAGGCATGCACCATCACCACCAGGCTAATTCACTTATCTTTTAAACTTACTTTTTTTTTTTAGAATTCTCAAACTGTCATGTAAAGGCCTTATCCCAAAAAAGCAAAAGACAGCTTGAATTTGGAACATATAAAATCTTTCATTAATTCTTAGGATGTTTTAATACTTTAAATAAAATCTCTAAATAATTAATATTTTAAATATTAATTTAAATCATACTTATTCTATATTTATCTCTCTGTCTGTCTGTATTTATATGGTACTGAGAATTAAGTCCAAAGCCTACTACCTAATGAGCTTCTTCAAAAATCAGTTTTTGAATAGGCTGTTCTAGTAACATGTAAAAATGATACAGAAGAATATTTTTGGCTGAGTATGGTGGTGTATGCCTGTAATCCTAGCATTCAGGAGGCTGAGGCAGGAGAATCAAGGGTAACATAGACTACAGGTCAGCCTAGGCTGCATGGTGACATTCCAGCCCTATGTCTCTATTTCCTCCTTCCTTGCCAGAGAGTATATGGACCGTAATGATCTTCTCTCCAAAACACCGAGAGATGGCATTACTAATAAATTGTGAGGTCAGTATTTGTACCTAAACTACTTTGCTACTTTGCCTCCTTTGTGTATCAAAGTCACCAAATCTAAAACTAGTCCACTTTGTATGTTCAGGAGTGATGTTTTAATTGAAGTTAAATTGCAGGGCTTCAGGAATCTGTCTAGTAGAGACAATAAGGAAGCAGAAGTGTCATGTTTCAGTCTGGTGATGGTAGAGAGATGTGGTTGGGAGAGGCATGGGCAGCAAGGTCAAGGGCAGAGTTTATTTTTAGAGGTAGGGTACAGGCCTCAATCTTCTGCCATTGTCAGATAATAGGTAGAATAGTGGTGAGCACAGGGAATGAAGTTGGGGAAAGTTGGAGAGAATAGGTGGCAATCAAGAGGGCTGTGGAAAAGAGGAGGCTGCCGATGATAGTAGTGATGCCTGGAAAGTTGGAGGAAGGGAATGATTGGCTCTTACATTTCATTTGTTTTGAAGAGTATTCTCCCAAAAGCATTCTCTCCAAAGACAGGACCATCTTACTGATTTAATTATTAAAACTACAAAGGTGCCTCTCAATTTTTATGAGTTAGTTTGGAGTGAATGCAGGCTTCAAGGGACAGGCTGTACTGGTGTAACTTACAAAGGCTGATATTGAAGTGTGGCGATGTGTTGCTAACTCACAGCACAAGCTGTCCTTGACTCCAAGCCTGAGCAGTCCTGTGCTCACAAGGACTGCCTTCTTGTACCCTCAAGTTTGTTGATGGGAGTAGAATTTAGATGTTTATGTTGCTTAGTTAGGGGGAATTTGGAGTAACACAAATCAGTAGCTCCCAGATGACTTCTAGGCCATCAGTATCTCATGACTTGCTTTTTTCCTTCTGTTTCTCCCCAGAGAATGAGTCAGAAGTAGAAAAGCTGAGTATTTTCTTTCTGGAGAGTAAGAAATTGGCACTGATAATCTTGTTTAGATTGTTCTCTTTCTAAATGTATCTGTTGTATTCTTCTAATACTTTTAGCTCTGTTCAGCGGTGTTCCAAATCTGGCTGCACAGAGAGCCCTGCCAGTTGGTTTCCAGTACAACCTAGAACTGTATCACTCATAGCAGATTGACAGTGCTGGGAAGTCCCCCCTCAGGTAGCTGCTGGAGTTTGTTGTGTTTCATAACTCCTAGTTTTTTGTTTTTTTTTTTTTTTACTCCAAGGTAGTGTGTGTGTGTTTTTTATTTCTTTATTTTATTTTTTGTTTTGTTTTTGTCCTCACAAGTCATTTTTTACAAAATTGTTCAGGCACACTGAGGGAAACATGGAGCTGAATCTTTTTGGTTATATCCTGGCCTGGCCTTGGTCACGTAAGAGTCGCTGTGTCTTACAGTCTCTTTACAACACTAAAATGTCAGCTGCTGGGTGTGGCTGCTAGCTCTTACCACACCCTATGTGAAACTGTCGTAGAACTGTTTCTATTGAAGTCCTGGTTCTGAGACTCTGACATGTGACTCAGCTTCACTGAGTCAGCATAGACAAGATCAGTGTCAGGTGATGCTTAGGGAACTGCTTCTCTGGCTTCATGGTGTCACATTCCGTATTTAATTTTAATTTTGTGTGCATTGGTGTTTTGCCTGCATGTATGTCTGTGTGAGGATGTCAGAAGCCCTGAAACTAAAGTTACAGACAGGTGTGAGCTGCCATGTGGGTGCTGGGAATTGAACCTGGGTCCTCTGGAAGGACAGCCAGCCAGTGTTCTTAACTGCTGAGCCATCTCTCCAGCCCCCATAGTTTCAAATTCTTGACAGAGATGGTTGATGTCTGGTGTTGCTTTCATTGTGAATGCCAGTGGACACTATAGATCTTCGTTAGAATTTCATAATTGCAAATGTAATTGTCTGTCCTTGATAAAATAAATGTTTTAGTTGGAGACTTAATGAATTGTTCCTCTTTTTGTGCTTGTCATAAACACTGCAAAATGATTCAGTTGAATTTCCTACTGTGATTTTATTTTACCGTAATGTCAGCAATCTTGTAGAGCCCAGTTGGATGACATTATAAGAAGAAAATATACTCTGTTGAGGTTTGCAGGTTCTTTTATAATTAAGTAGTTATTTCTGGCTTTCAGGCTTTACTAACAGAGCATAAAAGAGATTTAGCCAGAAAACGGTCCTTGTGCGAGTAGAACTGTTTTATCTGTACTTGGCTGTCATAGTGCTCTCTCTCAGTATGACCTTGGACCACGCACCAGCTTTACCTTAGGAAACTGGAAAGTAAAGATTCCAGCCTGCACCATGTGGCTGGGTGCTGCAGAGAAAGTGACTGAGCATCTGCAGTTAAAGAACACTCTCCTGGTAGTTCTGAGGTCCCTGAAGTTTGGGAAGCACAGCTTTTTTGAGCTCTCCATGCTTATCTTTTAAAAAACATTTTATTTTAAGCCCCGTTACCCTTAAGATCTTACTAATTTGCTGTTGTTATTTTGAAATGATTGCAATTGTAAAGACCACTCTGCTTATTATGCACTTAATTGCCCATAGTGCTGAACTTCTAGTCAGAATGCATATACTGACTGACACCCCTGCCCATCTAGCTTCCTTTGTGTGGGTGTGGATAGGCATGTTCATGTGTAGGGGGTGTATGTGTATGTTAGCATGTGTGTGAAAGACAGAGGTCAATCCTGGGTATCATACTCAGGAGTATATTCTACCTTGTTTGAGACAGAGTCTCTCAGTGGGACTAACCTTGCTGGTTAGTTAGGCTATCTGGCTAGCTCCAGGAATGCCCTTGTTTTCACGTCCCGAACTTTTTATATGGATGCCAGAGGTCAAACTCATGCTTGTGAGGCAAGCACTTCATTGATTAAACTAAGAGGATCTCCCTATCCTCTTCTTTTTTATCTTCATGGCTCAACTATTTTTCTAGTCAGCCAGGTATTATGAAGGTAAATTACTCTTTTAATGAGACTTTGATAATTCACAATAATCCTCAGATCTCTCTCTCTTTTTCCATTTTAGTTCTGCTCACAAAAGGAAGCCGCTGCCCAAAACTGTGTATAACTTGCTCTCTGACCGTGATTTAAAGAAAAAGATGAAACAGCATGGATTATCTATTCAAGGGAACAAACAACAGCTTATTAAAAGGCACCAAGAATTTGTACACATGTACAATGCCCAGTGTGATGCTTTGCATCCTAAATCAGGTAGAGTAATACATTTGTGCTCATCTTTGGATAAAGCAAGTGTGTAGCTCAGAGATTATAAGGAAGAATTTTCATAAGTACCTTTCTGGTAGTAGTTGAGATATGCAAATGAATTTTTTCGAGAGCTACCTGGAGAATACTATGCTAAGGCCATCTTCTTCTCAGGTGGTCTCATAGCCCCAGTTTCCTTTGCAGAGGAATCACTTTTGCCAGTTTTGAGTATCTTTCCAGAGATGGCGTGGTGGTAAAATGATCTAGAGTCCTATAGTCTTACTACTTTATGCTGAGTGACTATGAACAAGTCACATCTCTGTACTTTAGTTTTCTCATCCATAAAATGAGGATTATAATCCTACATGCTGTATAGTGTCTTTGAGGTGGTAGGATGCATCCAAACTATCTAGTACAGTACCTCAGCAAGTTCTTAGAACTCCATGGATGTTTCCATTATGATTATTATACACAAACAGGCATCCTTAGTCAGTAGTGATTCATAAAAATGTCAGTATCCTCCACGTAGTTTTCACTTGACAATGCATACATTTTGGAGTTCTTTATAGGTAAGAACTTATAGGTAGAATTGCTTTATGTTTGAAAAAATGGAGAGTGATATAAAAAAACAGTGCATGGTATGTTAACTTTTCATTAAATGAAAATGCCTCCTAGATTATGGTCAGTGTCCTAGAATCTCTTTCCTTCCAGTCTGGTTGTCTCCATACATCAGACCACTGTTTATTCACTCTGCCTTCGTAAGCTAAATGAGTTGGGTAATAGCCACAAGTTTATCCCTAGTTTCAGTGCCTTCATGGTTAAAGCTCTTTTTTGCTACACTACATTTCTGTCCACTACTTTACCCAGGCTCAAAATCCTTTTCTTTTCAAATTGTACATTTTTTATATTTTACTGTACTGTTTTCTGTGAATTAGGATAAGTGTATTGAGCAGTAGCCATGCCATAGCTTGAATGTTATACTATTATAAGACTTCCTCCACCGAACAAATTAGTTCATTACTTTTTAATTTTGCCTCACTGAAATAGTCAAGACGTGAGCGGAATGCAGTCAGATTCTTCGCTAGAGTATAACACAAATGGCCTCTACTCTTGTCCTAGTTCTTTGTAGAGATCTTACCCTCTGAAGTCTCCTGAGTACAATCTTCATTGTCCACATCTCAGCATTCTGGTCTTCCTCTTTTCTACCACAGTGGCCTTTCAGGCTGTGCTTAGAGTGTTTGAGGACTCTAGCCTGCAGCCTCACACCCTTCCACAGTCCTTCTTCATGTTACTTCCAAAGGCCTGTGAATCACATGGCTAGGTTTTTCACAGTTGACTCCATTTTCTGTACTCATTTTTTGTTTTTGTTTTTGTTTTTCAAGACAGGGTTTCTCTGTGTAGCCCTAGCTGTCCTGGAACTCGCTCTGTAGATCAGGCTGGTCTTAAACTTAGAGATAGAGATCCACCTGCCTCTGCCTCCCAAGAGCTGGCATTATTAAAGGCGTCTACCACCAAGCTCAGCTTGATCTGTACTACTTTTTTTTGGTATCGGTTATTTTTCTTATCGGTATGACCAAATACCCGAGAAGAAGCAACTTCAAGAAGGGAAGATTTATTTTGACTCATTGATTGAGGTGCTACATGAGTGGGAAGGCATGGCAAAGTTTATGATTCTGAGTGTACAGCTAAGACTCCTACCATCTCAGTGTGCCAGGAAGCAGAAAAATGGGAGTGCTGGCATTCTGTAGAAACAGCCTGCAATTGGTGTTCCTGTGTCTGAGCTTCTCAGTTGTGATTTTGTTGTTGTTTTATGTTTTTATGCTTTCTTGGTAGCCGCCCTTGGCCTTTTGCAGTCCATCAGAAAGTGTATTTGTGATCTTAATCAGATGTGGGTCCTTGCAGACTATCTCCTGGACATTGGTTTTTGTCACCTGATGCTCCTGATCGCTCCCAATTTTGCCACCTGTTTTTGGGTTTTAGGACATGTAGTTGCTGTTTGACTTGATGGATTCAAGCAAAATTATAGTTGGGTAGATGGTCTAGTTTCTCCTTGTCATTATAGTGAGGGTAATGACATTGTTAGCTTTCTACACCCTAAACAGAATTAGAAATCTCTCTGAAGGTAGTTTAAATCCTTAAGTTGTACCCACCCTAACAACATAATTTTCTTACTACTGTAGAGTGTGCCAGATGTCTTGAATGGTACTTGTGTTAATGCATGGGATAGAATGTAACTGCTTTTCCTTTCCTATGATACCTGGACTCAGTAAGCTCCCAAGGACATAAACAGTTCTTGCTCACAGATGATATTGTTTACATTGCTTCTACCAGCTTTACAATATTAAGGAGGCAGATACATATCAGTGCTTGGAAAAGAAAATTTTTTGTTTAAGTGAAGCAATTGCTCTGAATTTAAAAATAAACTTTAGTAGGTTTATTTGCAGTTGATATAGATGGGAGGTTGAGGTGGGTGTAGAGGGAGATTGAATGAGGTGGGAACTGACTGAGAAGTACTCTTATTTCCCCCATGTGTTTACCCTACAGCGTAACCAGTTATCAAGCCATCCTAGTTTTTGTCTACCTTTTAATATCCATAGGATATTTTGAAGTGATTTGACTTAGTATCTTTTTACATATAAACGAGTATAAATGATTGTCAGTTCTTATTCTGTACCTCATGCACTTAAATAGATGGACTTTTGATACTAAAAGACAGCATTTGGAAAATTTGCACTATTTATGTTTAAAGAAAGCCATTTAATATGTGATCTCCTTGCTATGGGTGGTTTTGGAGGCAAGGGATTTCCTGTGGTATTTGCAGATCTTTTTCTTTCCTTGCCAAGTTTCACTACATTTAATATATTGGAGTTTGAGTGGCTATCCTCTAAGAATTTAACTCGTAGTAGTAAATTAATTCTCATATTTCATTGGAATTGCTGTTTATATATTCAAGAGAGAAGGCAAAAATAACATGGTATTTCTTACGATGTTATTTTGATATGTAGAAGAGTTGAATGTTAAAACTCCACATTCTTCTTTTAATGTATTACTTTGAAATATTGTTAGACTTACTATTTTAATTACTATTCTATTGTTGTGATGAACGAAACACCAAGACCAAGGCAACTTTAAGGAAGCACTTAACTGACTGGGCTTGCTTATAGTTTTAAAGGGTGAGTCCATGACCATTATGGAAGGGGGGGCGGGGCATGATGGAAGGCGCCTGGCATGGCATGGCATTGGAGCCATAGTTGAGAGTTCATATCTGATGTGCAAGTTTCAGACAGAGAGAGAGAGTATGTGGGACTGGGCCTAAGTGGGCTTTTGAAACCTTAAAGCCCAGCCCTAGTGACACACCTCTTCCAACAAGGCCATACCTCCTAATCCTTTCCAAATATTTCTACTAACTGTGGGGACCTAGCATTCAAATTTGTGAGTCAGTGGAGGCCATTCTCCTTCAAACCACCAGACTTATTTTTGAAAACTTGCAAAAAGAAGGCAGGAATCTGCATGTGTTTATACCTATCTTTCTCTATTGTTAAAACCTCATATAGGCATAGAGTAATGATCAAACAGTGTGATTAAGTGGTTTTTTCTTCTTCTTCTTCTTTTAATAGCTGCTGAAATAGTTCAAGAAGTTGAAAACATGGAGAAGACCAGGATGCGCCTTGAAGCCAGTAAACTCAATGAAAATGTATGTTGAATCTTTCAGTGTCTGTGTAGTAGTGCAGGAAGAAAAAATTGAATTGAACTTTTAAAATTAAAAGCCAGCCTTTGTAAATTATTTTTAGTAGAAAATATACTCTAACACAGTACTTTTTACAGTATTAAGATTTCCTTACAGCTCATGTCTTCGTACAGCATTTGTGTTTAACAAACTTACAGCATAAAGTACAGCCCCAAGTAGAGTTTTGCTTATAAGCTTGAGTCATATAGAGAAAGCTCTTGTGGCTCTGTTTGCTGTCTGCTGTGAGGTAAAGACACTCCTCCACCACTTATCCTGTCACTGTGGAGTTCTGCCCAGATGTCTGGGGCCAAGCAGCCATGGGCTGAACACTGAACCAGCATGTGAGCTATAAGCTAGAAAAATGAGTATGTCACTAGGACACATTGGAAAAGAGAAACAACTAAAGAAAAATGAGCTGGGAGGTGATGGTGCATACCTTTAATCTCAGCACTCGGGAGGCAGAGGCAGGTGGATCTCTGTGAGTTCGAGTCCATCTTGGTCTATAAACCAAGTTCCAGTACAGCCCGAGCTATTACACAGAGAAATCCTATCTTGATAAACAAAAACAAAACCCCAAAACAAAATTAAAAAAAAAAAAAAAAGAAAAATAAGAATATTCTAAGATTTGTGATCTTTATAAACATCTATGCATAATTTTCATAAGCATTAAGAATGAGTTCTGGTTGGGGATTTAGCTCAGTGGTAGAGCGCTTGCCTAGCAAGTGCAAGGCCCTGGGTTCGATCCTCAGCTCCGAAAAAACAGACAAACAAAAAAATGCAAAATGTTTGGGGCTGGAGAGATAGCTCAGTGGTTAAGAGCATTGACTGCTTTCCCAGAAGACCTGGGTTCAATTCCCAGCACCCACATGACAGCTCACAACTGTCTGTAACTCTAATTCCAGGGGATCTGACACATTCACATAGACATACATGCAGGCAAAAAAACTAACACACATAAAAATAAAAACTTTAAAAAAAAAAAAAAAAAGAATGAGTTCTGGGTTTACTCTGCTATTCCTGATGACTTTTGTAGCTCTTAGGAGAGACAGTAGGACTATGATTCACATTCAGTAGCAATGTATCTTTTATAGTTACCTTTCCCTAGTTTCTATGAATCATGGGCCAATTTTTAATAATCTGATTTTAAAGAAAATAGGCAATTATATAGCTGAAACATAATTGCCTACCATCTGGAAAGTTACTTTTTTAAAGATTGTATTTTTATTTACATGTGTGTGTCTTTGTGTATATATACTGTGTATGTATGTGTGTGTGTGTGTGTGTGTGTGTGTGTGTGTGTGTGTGTGTGTATGCCTGTGGAGGCCAAACAAGGGTGTTGGATCACCTGGAACTGGAGTGAGAGGCATTTGTGAGCTTCCTGATAAGAGTGCTGGGAACTAAACGTAGGTCTTCTGAAAGGGTGGCAAATGCTTCTAACTTTAGAGTTATCTCTTCAGCACCAGTAATCACCAGTTTTTTCTTCTTCCTCCTCCTCTTCCTCCTCCTCTTTTTCCTCACATCTTTCTTATTTCTACTTCATATACATACATATATATAAATACATTTTTTTTTTTTTTTTTTTGAGATAGGTTCTCACTTTGTAGCTTTGGCTGTCCTGGAACTCACTGTATAGATCAAGTTACCTCAAACTCACAGAGCTCTATCTACCTGCCTCAGCTTCCCAAGTACTGGGATTAAAGGTGTGTACCAGCACTCCCAGCTAATTTAATACTCCTTTTAAAAAATTTTTATTTAAAAAATATTTTTTCATAGGATATATTTTAATCATTCTTTTTCCTCCTCCAACTCCTCCCTATTTCTTAACCCATTCAACTTCATGTTTGTTCTCTTTCTCCATTATTGAAATAAAAAATAAATAAACAAAAATAATAAATAAGTAAATACAATAAAAAATTGTAGCACAAATTCTAATTGGTCTTAGCAATGAAAACCTGGAGTCAAATATTGGGGTAAATGCTGAAAGATCAGAGGAGTAGAGCAGCCAGCCACTAGAAAGGCTTTTTACCTCTAAGAATCCTCAGACTGAAAGGGCTGAGCTCCTGTCTCCACCCTGCCTTATCATTTCCTCTCCTCACCCAGCCATATCACTTCCTGTTTCCTCCTCCCAAATGCTGGCATTAAAGGTATGTGCCACCACCACTGCCTGATCTCTAGTGGCTAGCTTCTGCACTCTAATATTCAGGCAAGCTTTATTTGTTAGAGCACAAACAAAATATCACCACAAAAAAAAAATCCAAAAAACACAATAAAAATCAGAAAAACCAAAAGAAATAGAATAAGACAAAAAATAATAAAGTACACCAAAAAAAATGGATTCTATTTTTTATATTGGCCAACTGCTAGGCATGAGACCTGCCCTGAAGTATACCCAGTGACACACCATTG
Source organism: Onychomys torridus (assembly GCF_903995425.1). Taxonomy (NCBI): domain Eukaryota; kingdom Metazoa; phylum Chordata; class Mammalia; order Rodentia; family Cricetidae; genus Onychomys; species Onychomys torridus. The sequence goes on along the minus strand of NC_050445.1, from coordinate 102,430,807 downwards.
GAGCAAACTGATATTCCCTGTGCCAGCAGGTATCAATTATAAATAGCTTCTTGGTTAGGGCTAGGGCTTTGTGTTCACTTCCCCTTCTTAATGCTGGGAATTTTGTCTGGTTTGTCTTGTGCATACTATCACAGTCTCTGAATTCATATGCATATCAGTCCTGTTGTGTCTGGAAGACACTGTTTCCTTGGAGTTCATCACCTTTGGCTCTTATAGTCTCCACTTCCTCTTTCATATAGATCCTTGAACTTTGAGGGGAGGGGTTTTATAAAGACATCCCATTTAGGGCTGAGTGTTCCAAAGTCTCTCACTCTCTGAACATTGTCCAGTTGTGAATCTGTTTGTTAATTACCATCCACTACAAGAAGAAGCTTTTCTGATAATTGAATAGTGCTCTGATATATGGATATAGCAGTATGTCACTAGGAATCTGTAGACGAATTGCTAAACAGTCTTATTAATAAAAAAACCTAAGAGCCAGGTATTGGGGTGAATTCTGAAAGATCAGAGAAGCAGAGCAAGCCATAGCTTCCTCACCTTGCCAACTTCTCAGCCAATCCTGTTTACTTAAACTGGAAGCCTCTGAATCTTCATCCGAATGGATCTCAGCTGAACTGCTGCTAAAAGCCTGAAATCTTAAAAGCCTCTAGTTCCTGGTCCTCACGCCTTATATATCTTTCTGCTTCCTGCCATCACTTCCTGGGATTAAAGGTGTGTGTCACCAGGCTTGGCTGTTTCCAATGTGGTCTTGAACTCATAAAGATCTGGATGGATCTCTGCCTCCCAAGTGATAGGATTGAAGGTGTGTGTGCCACCATTTTCTGGCCTCTATGTCTATCTAGTGGCTGTTCTGTTCTCTGACTGCAGATAAGTTTATTAGAGTGCACAATATATTGGGGGGCACAATATCACCACAGGAATCATTTTATTGCTTTGTTCCATAATAGGGCTTCCTCTAGATCAATGGCTATCTAGTCTCAGGTTCTTGACCACTTTAACAGTGTCAGGTATGGGTTCCAGCTCATGGAGTGGGCCTTAAATCCAATAAAATAAAAGTAGTTATTCCTGTAACATTGTGCCTCTATTGTACCAGTATACCTTGCAGGCAGATATGTGTTGTAGGTTGCAGAGTTTGTAGCTGGGTGATATTAATAATTTTCTCCTCAGGTAGTATGCAAGAATACTTTCTAATACCATCAACAATAGTCAGTAGGGGTGAAGCTTCTCGTTGGGCACCAGCTCAATTTCTCCATGTTTGATGACATCAATAATAGGGCCTTATCATCAGACTATAGAGAATAACCAATAACCAATATAGCTTTGGTAATAACTTGTATTTGGAGGTGTCTATGGAACACCTTTGGCCAATGATTCAGCAAGTTGTAACTCATTCCTATCACTGGAGGTTTTACTTGGTGACATAAGATGTCTAATTGGGGCATTGACTCCATTTAAATTTCTTTCATATATGTATATATTTTAGGAAGCTTCTATAGTGGTCGATTTCCATATGGCATTTCAGCCTTTAGTGTTAGGTGTCCCTCTTTATAATCCCTCCTTTCTTCTGCCCTTCCATTCCCATTCCATTTAGTCCTCCTCATTTCCCCTTTATCTCTTTATAGTACTGTATTCTATTTCCTTTTCCTTGGAACATCACACCCCTCCCTGGTCTCTTACTAGCTACCTAACCTCTGAGGTTATTTGGGTTGAAATACATATGTCTAAAGCTTAAAAGCTAACACCTATATAAAAACACATGATTTTTTTTTTTTTTTTTTTTAGGTCTAGGTTACCTCATTCATGATGATTGCTTTTACACCATCTATTTACCTGAAAAATTTATTATTTCATTTATCTGAGTAGCCGAATAATCCATTTATCAGTTGATGGACATGTAGGCTATCTGCAATTTATAGCTATTTGACTAGAGCAGCAATGAACATGGATGAGCAAGTATCTCTGTAGTAGGATGTTGAATCTTTTAGATATATACCCAAAATGGATTTTGTGGTAAATTGATTTTCAGCTATTTGAGGACCCTCCACACTGACATCCATAGTGACTATACCATCTTGAACTCCCACCAGCAGTGAATAAGTGTTCCCTTTTCCCACATCCTCACCGGCATTTATTGTCATTTGTTTTACTGATTTTGGTCATTTTGACTGGAGTGATATGCAATGTAAAGTAGTTTAATTTCCTTGATGGCTAAACATGATGAGCATTTTAAAAGTGTTTCTCAGCCATTTGTGTTTCATCTTTTGAAAAGTGTTTAATTCTGTACCCCATTTTTAAATTGGTTGTTTTCCTTTGTTCAGATTTTTTTTTAGTTCTTTATATATTCTAGATACTAACCCACTATCATATTTCCTATTCTGTAGGCTGACACTTTGCTCAAATGATGGTGTCTTTGCTGTACAGAAGCTGCTTTCTGAGGTCCCACTGGTTAATCGTTAGTCTTACTGCCTGTGTTGTTGAGCTATTTAGAAATTCCCTTCCTGTGCAATGAATTCAATCCTATTCTCTACTTTCTTCTATAAGATTCAGTCTATCTAGTCTTACATTAAGGTTCTTGATCCATTTAGAGTTAAGTTTTGTGCAGGGCAACGGCTGTGGGTCTGTTTTTACTTTTCTCCATGTAGCTGTCTGGTTTGACCAGCACCATTTGTTGGCCATGCTGTCTTTTCTCCAATGTGTAGTTTTAGTTTCTTTGTCAAAGATTAGCTGTTCATAGGTGTGTGGAATTATGTCTGGGTCTTCAGTTCTATTCTATTGATCAAGATGTCTTCTTATGTCAATACCATGTTTTTTAAATGAGTGTGGCTCTATAATACAATTTGAAATCTGTGATAGTGATATATCCAGTATTTCTTCTATAGCTCAGGATTGTTTTTACTATTCTGGGTTTTGTATTTATAATGTAATATTCTTAATACAGAAACCCACTTTAGTTGACAAAATAGACTTCAAGAATTAGAGAAGAGATTCATGAAAGTTTCAAAGCAGAAAGAGGAAATGACATGTACAACTAAAAACTCAGACTTGCTTAAAATTTGTCTTTGTTTTCTTAATATATTTTAATTTTTAATTAGGTTTTTAGTAACCACAAAAACAGTGGATGTCTTTATGGTGCTTTCATACATTCATATCATTGTGCTTTGCTCATATTCACCCTATCCCTTGTACTGGTTCTCTTCCTCTGCCAAATATTTCCCCTTAATATTTCACTTGAGAAACCTTACATATGCAGAAAGGTGAAAGAAATGGTACTACCGTCTACCATCAAAGATTTATTACCTGACACGATTTTCCTCCCTGGTTTGACTGTTAGACACAGGTTTGTATGTGTTTTGATTTTTGATATTTTTCCTCAACTATTTGAAGTTGGATACAGATACTTGATGCATTTTATTGGGATATTTCTATTGATGGGAAGAACCAAAACTTTAAATCTCTCCACAAATGAATCTCACCTTGGCCTAAAATCTACAACTACTGTCAATCTACTTATTATAACTTTTCTTTTTTTTGTCAAATTATATGAACAACTGGGGCTGTGGATGACTTAGCTTAGCAGGTGGGATCACTTGCTGTATAAGCATGAAAACTTGAGTTCAAATCTCCAGCTCTCATGTCCAAAGTGAGGCATGGCTGTGCATGTCTGTAACTCCAGTTCTGTGGGGAGTGGGGACAGGAGGATTGCTAGGGCTTGCTGCTTGCCAGCCTAGCTCAGGTTCAGTGAGAGGCCCTGTCTCAAGAAAATATGGCAAAGTGTCTTCATGTGGATACAAGCATGCACATCCATACATACTTGCACATATACCACATACACAATGTAAACAACCTCTTAGATTTCACTGTAATATTGTTAAAGAAGAAAATAGTATTTAATCATGTGAGATTTCCTTCTTGGATACCACTTCGTTTGAGGGAAAAGTTGTTTTTCCTTTTTTGTTAATAAAAGCTAAAATCTGCCAATGAGAGAGAAGTGGTAAGTGAGACTGTGTACTGTTTACGAAAGTTGGAGGAAACGTGCAGGTTCCTCAGAAAGCAGATTGTCTTCCTGTTTTAAGCAACCACATTTGAAATTTTGAAACTTGATTTCCATTTTTGTCATTTTGGATGAAATTCTAAAGATTTTTAAAAATTATTATTCTAGGTCATGGTTTTTACAAAGGACCAAACAGAGAAGGAAATAGATGAAATTCACAGTAAATATCGTAAGTTGTGCAATATGTCCTTATTGTAAAGAATTTAAGTTGCTGTTTTATATTTTAGGTAATTAAAAAATGTTTGATATTAATGTTCAAAATAATCTTGTTAATGTTGTTTCAGAGACGGGGCTTTAGTGGGTGTCTGCTCAGGTACCCCTTTGTATATGGTACCATATCTATATCTATCTATCTATCTATCTATCTATCTATCTATCTATCTATCTATCTATCTATCTATCTATATATCTGTGACTAACATTCTGCTTTGAGCTCATTGTCACCAAGCACTTGGCAAATATGAGTTAATTCCCAGAAACCATTCTGTGAGAAGGGGCGAACATAGGAACATTCAGGACTGCATAGAGTCTCAGGCCTGCAATAACAATTCTACTGTAAGGAGGTATAACACTTTTGTGGCTCAGAGATTTGTGTCAAAAATAAGTTTCCTTCTCTTGTTAGCTTTCTCTCACACATTGCCATTTCCTTTTATGTAAGTGGTCTGCCTGTGTATCTTTGCCAGGTCACACCTTACTGTTTCGTTAACTGGGTAGTTGTTATTTCTTATTTACTTAGTTGATTGGTATTTATTTATTTATTTATTTGGAGACATGGTCTCTCTGTGTAGCCCTGGCTGTTCTGGAATTTGCTATGTAGACTTGGCTGGCTGGCTTTGAACCCACAGAAATCTAATTGCCTCTATTAATTTTTTAATTTTAGTTTTGTTTTATTTTTGTAGCACTGAGGATTGAATTCAAGGCCTTGCATGCAGTAGACTAGCATTCCTGGAAGAGTTACTTCTCCAGCCTCAAGTTTAATGAGGACTGAAGTTCCTTATTCCTCCTGGTTCTGGCTGACTCTCCTTCTCATTCTCCCCACACTTCTCCTCTCTCTCCTTTTCCCTCTTTCTCTCAGTCTCCCTCTCTTTCTCTGTCTCTCTTTGTTTATTGAGTCTGGGTCTTGCTTAGTAGTCCAAACTGTCTCAGCCTTCCTAGTGCTGTGTGTATGTGTGTGTGCCACTACACTAGTTAAGGCCAGCAAGCAGCATATAATGAATGTTGGTTGAGTGAGTGTTCCAGTTATGGTATGGTTTCATTGTGCTCAGATAAAAGTTCTCTTCCTTCCTTCCATCCTTCTATTCATTCATTCATTTATTTATTTATATTTATATTTATTTATTTTACATACCAACCACAGTTTCCCCTCCCTTCTCTCCTCGAGTTCCCTACCCCTACCTCCCTTCTTACCACCCCCCACCCCCATCCACTCCTCAGAAAGGGTAAGGTCTTCTCCAATGGGAGTAAACAAAGTAAATCAAGTTGCTAGGAATCTTAGCTGGGGTCATCCTTGTGGATTCTGGGGAGTTTCCCTGGCACCAGGTTTCTCCCTAACCCTACAATGCCCTCCTCTATCAAGATACCTCTTTTGTTGTTCTCCTCTCTGTCATCCCCCAGCTTGACCCTCCCAATCCCTCATGTTCCAATCCCCCACTTCCTCTCCTCAAACCCCACCCTCCCATCCCACCCCACCCCCACCCCCGCCTCCTGCTGTCAGTTTACCCAAGAGATCTCAACTGTTTTCCCTTTCCAGGGCCATCCATGAATCCCTCTCGGGGGTCCTTGCTACCTAGTTTCTCTAGGGCTGTGGATTGTAGCCTGGTTATCCTTTGCTTTACATTTACTATTCACTTACGAGTGGAGTACATACCGTGTTTGTCTTTCTAGGTCTGGGTTACCTCACTCAAGATGTTTTTTACTAGTTCCATCTATTTGCCTGCAAATTTCATGATGTCATTGTTTTTTATCACTGAGTAAATACTCCGTTGTGTAAATGTACCACATTTTCTTCATCCATTCTTCGGTTGAAGGACATCTAGGTTGTTTCCAGGTTCTGGCTATCATGAATAATGTTGCTGTGAACATTGTTGAGCAAGTGTCCTTGTGGGTATATGCCCAAGATTGATATCATTGGGTCTTGAGATAGATTGATTCCCAATTTTCTGAGAAACTGTTATACTGATTTCCAAAGTGGCTATACCATTTTTCACTCCCACCAACAATGAATAAGGATGTTGAGCAATTCTTTAAATGCATTTCGGCCATTTGAGATTCTTCTGTTGAGAATTCTCTGTTTAGATCGGTACCCCATTTTTTAATTGGACTATTTGGTATTTTGATGTCTAGTTTCTTGAGTTCTTTACACATTTTGGAGGTCAACCTTCTGTCAGATGTGGGGTTGGTGAAGATCTTTTCCCATTCTATAGGCTGCTGTTTTGTCTTATTGACCATATCCTTTTCCTTACAGATGCTTTTTAGTATCAGAAGGTGCCATTTATTAATTGTAGATCTCAGTGTCTGTGCTACTGGTGTAATATTCAGGAATTCAGAGAGTAATTTCCTGTGCCAATGCATTCAAGGCTACTTCCCACTTTCTCTTCTTTCAGGTTCAGTGTAACTGACTTATGTTGAGGTTTTTGATGTACTTAGATTTGAACTTTGTGCATGGTGATATATATAGTCTACATGTCAACATCCACTTATGCCAGTGTCATTTGTTGAAGATGCTTTCTTTTTTCCATTGTACAATTTTGGCTTCTTTGTCAAAAATCAGGTATTCATAGGTGTGTGGATTTATGTCAGGATCTTCAATTTGATTCCATTGATCAGTGTGTCTTGGTATTGTTTTATGCCAATACCAAGCTGTTTTTATTACTATAGCTCTATAGTAGAGCTTGAAGTCAAGGATAGTGATGCCTCTAGAAGTTCATTTATTGTACAGAGTTGTTTTAGCTATCCTGGGCTTTTTATTTTTCCATATGAAGTTCAGTATTGTTCTTTTGAGGTCTGTGCAGAATTGTGTTGGGATTTTGATTGGGAATGCATTGCATCTGTAGATTATTTTTGGTAAGATTGCCACTTGTACCATATGTTAATCTTACTTATTCAAGAGCATGGAAGATCTTTCTATTTTCTAATATTTTCTTCAATTTCTTTCTTCAAAAATTTAAAGTTCTTGTTATTTAGGTTTTTCACTTTTTGGTCAGCATTACCCCAAGATATTGTATATAATTTGTGGCTATAATAAAGGGTGTTGTTTCTGATTTCTTTCTTAGCCCACTTATCATTTGTATTCAGAGGGCTACTGATTTTTTTTTTGAGTTAAACTTGTATCCTGCCACATTACTAAAGGTGTTCATCAGCTGTAGGAGTTCCCTGCTAGAATTTTTGGGGTCACTGTGTATACTAATATATCATCTGCAAATAGCATAAGTTTGACTTCTTCCTTTCCAATTTGTATCCCCTTGATCTCCTTATGTTGTCTTATTGCTCTAGCTAGAACTTCAAGTACTATATTGAATAGCCATGGAGAGAGTGGACAGCCTTGTCTTGTTCCTGATTTTAGTGGAATCGCTTTGAGTTTCTTTCCATTTAGTTTGATGTTGGCCGTCGGCTTGCTGTATATTGCTTTTATTAGTGTTTTTTCAGTTTTTTTATATGGTGAATTACATTGACAGATTTTTGTATGTTGAACCATCCCTGCATCTCTGGAATGAAGCCTACATGGTAGATTTTTTTTTTTTTTTTGATGTGTTCTTGGATTCTGTTTACCAGCATTTTATTGAGTATGTTTGCATCAATGCTCATGAAGGATATTGGTCTGTAATTCTTTCTTTGTTGTGTCTTTGTGTGGTTTTGGTATCAGGGTAACTGTAGCCTCATAAAAAGTGTTTGGCAATGTTCCTTCTGTTTCTATTATGTGTAACAATTTGAGGAGTATTGACATTAGCCCTTCTTTGAAATTCTGGTAGAATTCTAAGCTGAAACCATCTGGCCCTGGGCTTTTTTTGGTTGGGAGACTTTTAATGACTGCTTCTATTTCCTTAGGAGTTATAGGTCTATTTAAATTGTTTATCTGGTCTTGATTTAATTTTGATATGTGGTACATATCCATAAAATTGTCCATTTATTTTAGATTTTCCAATTTTGTGGCATACAGGTTTTTGAAGTATGACCTAATGATTCTATGGATTTCCTCAGTATCTGTTGTTATGTCCCCCTTTTCATTTTTGATTTTGTTAATTTGGATATTCTCTCTCTTTTGGTTAGTTTAGATAAGGGTTTGTCTATTGATTTTCTCAAAGAACTAGCTCTTTGTTTCATTGATTCTTGTATTGTCTTTGTTTTTCTATTTTATTGATTTTAGCGTTCAGATTGCTTATTTCCTATCATTTACTCCTCCTGGATGACTTTGCTTCTTTTTGTTCTAGAGTTTTCAGGTATGCTGTTAAGTTGCTAGTATGAGACTTCTCTAAATTCTTTATGTAGTCACTTAGTGTTATCAATTTTCCTCTTAGCACTGCTTTCATAGTCTTTCATAAGTTTGGGTATGTTGTCATTCATTTCGTTGGATTCTAAGAAGTCTTTAATTTCTTTATTTCTTTCTTGACCCAGTGGTGATTCAGTTGAGCATTGTTCAGTTTCCACGAGTTTGTAGGCTTTCTGTAATTTGTGTTGTTTTTGAATTCTACCTTTAAGCCATGGTGATCCAATAAGATACAGGAGTTTATTCCAATTTTTTTTTTTTTTTGTATCTGTTGAGATTTGCTTTGTGATCGATTTTGGGTAAAATGTTCTTTTAGGTCCATTTGAGTCACATCTTATTTCTCTGTTAAGTTTCTGTCTGGCAGACTTGTCCATTGGTGGGAGTGGGGTGTTGAAGTCTCCCACTATTAGTGTCTGGATTTGATGTGTAATTTAAGCTTTAGTATGTTTCTTTTACAAATGTGGTTGCCCTTGTATTTGGGGCATAAATATTCAGACTTGAGACTTCATCTTGGTGGATTTTTCCTGTAATGAATATGAAATGTCCTCCATCTCTTTTGATTAATTTTAGTTTGAAGTTTATTTTGTTAGATTTTAGGATAGCTACATTAGCTTGTTTCTTAGGTCCATTTGATTGGACCATCTTTTCCCAACTCTTTACTCTGATGTAATGTCTGTCTTTGAAGTTAAAGTTCCTTGTATGCAGTAGAAGGATGGATCCTGTTTGTATATCCATTCTGTTAGTCTGTGTCTTTTTATAGGTGAATTGAGTCCACTAGTATTAAGAGATATTAATGACCAGTGATTATTATTTCCTGTTATTTTTGGTTTTGTGGTTGTTGGTAGTGTGTGTGTGTGTGTGTGTGTGTGTGTGTGTGTGTGTGTGTGTGTTTCTTTCGTTTGGGATTTGCTGGTGTGATACTGTCTTTTGCCTATGTTTTCATTGGTACAGCTAACTTCCTTGGGTTGGAGTTTTCTTTCTAGTAGTTTCTGTAGGGCTAGATTTGTGGATAGGTATTATTTAAATCTGATTTTGTCATGGAATGTCTTTTTTTTTTTTTTTTTTTCTGTCTCTGATGATTGAAAGTTTTGCTGGGTATAGATAGTCTCGGCTGGCATCTGTGGTCTCTTCATGTCTATCCAGGAACTTCTGGCTTTCAGAGTCTCCATTAAGAAGTTGGGTGTAATTCTGATAGGTCTGCCTTATATGTTACTTAGCCTTTTCCTTTGCAGCTCTTAATGTTCTTTCTTTATTCTGTATGTTTAGTGTTTTGATTATGTGGTGAGGGGACTTTTTTTGGGGGAGGGGGTCCAGTCTATTTGGTGTTCTGTAAGCTTCTTGTATCTTCATAGGCATTTCCTTCTTGGGAAAGTTTTCTTCTGTGATATTGTTGAATATATTTTCTGTGCCTTTGAGCTGTAATTCTTCTCCTTCTTCTGTCCCTATTATTTTTAGGTTTGGCCTTTTCATAGTGTCCCAGATTTCCTGAATGTTTTGTGTTAAGAATTTGTTTGATTTAATTTTCTTTGGCCGATGAATCCATTTCCTCTATTGCATCTTCAACACCTGAGATTCTCTCTTCCATCTCTTGTATTCTCTTGGTTATGCTTGCATCTGTAGTTCTTATTTGTTTACCCAGATTTTCTATTTCCAGAATTCCCTTGGTTTGTGTTTTCTTTATTGCCTTACACAGTATCACCACAGTTTCTTTCTCAGGGGAAGGACAGCAGTGAATGGTAAGATAAGGTGGTCTTGGCTCTTTGCTAATGCTCTGATCTCTTGGGCTTTTAACTCTATATTTGGTTCTGTGTTTCTTATTTAGTAAGACTGTTTAGAATTTCATCTACAGTCCCCAGTTTGCTTTCTATGTTGTGATAAACACCCTGACCAAAAGCAACACAGGGAGAAAAGTGTACTATCTATCATGGAGGGAAGTTGGGGCAGGAACCTGGAGGCAGGAACTGATACAGATTCCATGAAGGAACATTGCTGACTGGCTTGCTTAGCCTGTTTTATTACACAACCCAGTACTTGTCCTGGGTGGCACTGCCCACAGTGGACTGGGTCATCCCATATGAATCATAATCAAGAAAATGCCTCACAGACTTGCCTACAGGTCAGGCTGATTTGGCATTGTCTCAACTGAGGCTTCATCTTTCCAAAGGACCCTAGCTTGTGTCAAGTTGACAAATAAACCACCCTCCACATACGGTAGATATAGTTGCTACAGTATGTGCCTGGTGGAGTACATGTATATAATGTATTTGCTCAGACTGACCTACTCATTGTCTTCTTGTCTGTGTGTGTGCGCGTGCCTCAGGGAGTTTAATTTGGATTGTTCACAGCAGTATGGGTGAGGGGTTATTTACAGGAGCATGGCACTGGCACCTTACCATTGTTTATACCACTGATGAGAACCATAACTGCAAGTAGATCCTCAGGGGTCAGGGCCTCATGAGTCCCCTATTAGAATGTTGACAGGGCCAGTCTTGTGCCCATAATTGTAGCTGTTGTAGTTCAAGAGTACAGCCCTGTGTAAGGTTCAGAAGACAGCTTTCCAGTACAGCTGTTCACTGAACACTCACTCTCAATACTTGGAACGAATTCTGAGCTTCTATAGTACTTACCACCCACTGCAGAGAGTAGCTTCTCACCAAACTGGCAGCAAGCATGAACATAACTATTTAGAAAGCATGTGGTCATAGCATGTTCATTTGGCAAAACAGCAGTAATAGCTTCCTTACATGGTCTGTGTCCTCTCCAGCCATCAGCTTATAGTAATGGGCATGGGTTCGCTCTTGTAGAGTGGGCCTCAAATCCAGTCTTACTTGGCAGGTCAGCCATGTAGCAAAAAATAAAAGATATACTTTTCTCTCTCTCAAAAATGTAAAAATAAGTGCATAGTTCTACTTGTAGACAAATGGAGTAAGGGTCTTGACTGACTTTTCTCCCCCTCCACAAAAAAAAAAAAAAATTGATCTGATGAAGTATATGTTAATGTTTGTCTTAGATATTGGCAAACAGGTAGCACAGGACTGTGAGAGAAAACAAGATGGAAAGCACTATAATCTGGTAGCAGTTTTCAGGTGGTAGGATGTGGAACCTGTTGCTACCACTGAGCTGAGACAGGTATCATAGTTCTTGAAAGCCAGGGTAGCCAGAATCTGTGGCACAGTACCAGTGAGAAGGCGGCTGTGGAGAGACAACAGCTCCAAAGATCTGTGAAAGAGGCCAGTGACTCCTGGCTGACTGAAAGGACGAGGCAGAGCAGTTTCTGAGGTCCACACAGGAAGAAGAGTGGCTGGCATCACTATCAGACCAGGCAGGAAAGCCTCATAAAACATAAGCAGAATCTCAGAGATTGCCTTGCTAGTAAAGCCGAATCACCTGCCTGTGCTATGGTTTCCATTGCTGTGCTAGATACATGACCAAAAGCATGGTGGAAAGAGTATTTCATCATACTGCTTGTGGTCTATGGTCTAGGAAGGTCAGGACCTCTAGGCAGGAGTTGATACAGAGGCCACTGACGAGTGTTACTTACTTTCTCCTCATGTCTTGCTCAGTGTGCTTTTTAAAAGCACCCAGGACCACCAGCCCAAGAGTGGCACCACCCTCATTGATCTGAGCCCTCCCACATTAGTCATTGATCAAGAAAATGTCCCACAAGCTGGCCCACAGGCCAGTCTGGTGGGAACATTTTCTCAATTGAGATTCCCTCTTCCCAAATGGCTCTAGCTTGTCTATTTTATGTCTAATTGACATAAAACTAGCCAGTACATCACTTCAGAGCCAGGGAATATGCAATCTAGACTCTTCATGCTGCATATGCTTTGCCACATCTTATTTACCTTTTTGTATTTTAATTGTGCCATTTATGTGTATGGCTGTTTTGCCCACATGCATGTTTGTGCATCTTGGGCAGCCCTGACCCTGCAGAGGTCAAAAGAGGGTGGTTGCTTTCCTAGAACAGGAGTTAACAGACAATTCTGCGCCATTAGAAGAGGTAGGAATTAGGAAACTGTCACACTCAAGTGTCACATGTAAAGTCACATGTGACACTTGAGTGTGACAGTTTCCTGACATTCTAATATTTACTTAAAAGTTTTAATTTTCTCTTTGACATAAAATGCTTTTGTTCATTTTTCTTGACATTCCTGTCCTGTCATTCACTTCTGAGACTAAGAGTGCCAGAATTCAAGTCTGATGGCTACACTTTGTTGTGCTTCTACTTAAAAGTATCCTAAGTCAGGAATGGTAGCAATCAGGAAGCTGAGGCCAGGGATTATATGTTTGAGGCTAGACTGATGTATATATTCCAGGACCTGCCTCCAAAAGAAAAAGAGGTACTTGTGCTGGCTAGTTTTGTACTAACTTGACACAATTGAAGTCATCTGAGATGAGGGAACCTCACTTGAGAAAATGCCTTCAGGGGCCACTATGATGGTGATGAGTTTCCAGTGGCTGTGGGAATACCGCTTCCTGCCCTTCTTTATGTTACAGCCGAACGTGGACACTCGGCAGAAGCAGCTTGGTGCTCTCTCGTTCTGTCCTTCTGCCGCTTGCACAAACAGTCCAGCACGACGGTGATAGAAGCCCGGGAGAGCCCGCTCTTCAACAGTGTCCAGCTACAGCGGGAAGGTCCTGTAGAGTCAATCCAGATTGTATTAGAGGAACTTAAGGAAGAAAGGGAACCTTGAGTGGTTGGATAAGAGTAAGTCTAGCTTCCTGATCATGTGGCGGAGGCCAGAAGAATGGGGAAACTCATTCATCAATGGGTTTCCAGGAGCAGCCAGAACCACTCTGTGTTTATCCTGTATGAACTGACCAGTGGGGAAGACACAGAGGATGAAGCTCTACAAGGCCCTACTGCAGGAGCACAAGGCTGAGACTATCACTGTCAATGATGGCCGAGAAGTCAAGTTCTTCTAGCAGAGACCTGTCTCCTTCTACTTCTTACCTTCCACCTTTCCAGGGCTTTCACAAGGAGACAGACCAAGTGTCCCACAGACTGGACCAGTCACTCCACCGACTCAAAGGGCTCAAGTCCTGAAAGCTCAGACTTAGGGATATTTCCTGCTTAGTCCATTCTATCTGTCCCCGGGACAGAGTGAGCCCACGGTGCCAGGGGAAAAGGATGGTTCTTGCCTTTCCCATCCTAGACTGTCCCTAGGCCAGGGTCTATAAACCTGACACTTTATATATGTTCTCACACATAAGTACACATCTGTATACACCTGCACCTGCTTCTTTCTCCTTCCCCCTCCCTCTCCTTAGCTGCTGTGGCATCCCTTCTCAGGCTGGTGCTGGATCTTCCTAGGGGTGGGGTGGGGGGAAGCCCTGGCTGCAGGTAGCCTTCCAGACAATACAGAGATAGGAAGTCCCAGTGGGGGCTTGGCAGTGAAAGGCAGCCCCACTCTGATTTATGATATTAAAATTTCTACTCCCACAAAAAAAAAGGAGAAGAAGAAGAAGAAGAAGAGGAGGAGGAAGAGGAGGAGGAGGAGGAGGAAGAGGAAGAAGAAGAAAATGCCTTCATAAGATCAGGCTATAGGCAAGGCTGTAGGACATTTTCTTAATCAGTGAATGATGTTGGAGTGCCCAGGCCATTGTTTCCCTGGGCTGGTGGTTCTGGGTGCTATAAAAAATTAGGCTAAGCAAACCAAGAGGAGCAAGTGAGTAAGTAGCACCCCTCCATGGCCTCTGAATTAGCTCCTGCCTCCAGGTTCCTGCCCTGTTTGAGTTCCTGTCCTGACTTCCTTCAGTGATGAACAGTGATGTGGAAGTGTAAGTTGAATAAGCCCTTTCCTCCGCAGTTGCTTTGGTCATGGTGTTTCTTCACAGCAGTGGTAACCCTAACTAAGACAGTAGCCCATTACATACATGGCTGACTTAGCTCACAGAGTCTCCTAGTACTTCGGTGTGCCTCAGCACTTTTTTTTTGTTTGTTTTTTTCAAGACAGAGTTTCTCTGTAGCTTGGAGCCCATCCTGGATCTCGCTCTGTAAACCAAGCTGGCCTTGAACTCACAGAGATCCACCTGCCTCTGCCTCCCAAGTGCTGGGATTACAGGTGTGCGCCACCACCACCCGGGGCCTCAGCACTTTTTATTTGTAGTTCTCATCTCACCATAGAGGGTTTTAGAAAGGTGTGTCATGTATTCAAGAGCCAACATTTAATTACTTAAGAATTCTTACTGTTGGATCAAAGAGATGTGTGTAAGTCTGTTTGTCATATATCTATTTATATATGGAGAGAGTTGCTGGGATACTAAACATGTACCCTGCTACTCAGCTACTATGCAACCTACCATCAAGACAGTCTTAATAAAGTTGACTTTTTGTTTTTTCTAAATGATGAGTGTGTGCATGCTGGGAGGAATACAGCATCATTTCTTTGATGCGTGCTAGGGTACCAGAAATTTTCTCCACCATCGCTGCTGCACCATTCATGGATTATGTCACCGTAATAAAAAAGGACAGATAGGGGCTAAAGAGATGGCCCAGAGCATAAGAGCAGTTGTTCTTATGGAAAACCCAGGTTTGGTTCCCAGCACCCACATAGAGACTAACAACTATCTGTAACTCCAGAACTGTAAATTCAGAGGATCCAACACCCTCTTCTGGCCTCCATAGGAACTGCACATGTGTGGTACACAGGCATACATGGAGGCAAAACATCCATACATGTAAAATACATACATTTTTTTCTTAAGGATCAGATTACATCTTAGTATGGTTATGACAATAAGTGTTACCTGATAGTCTTTGAAGGAAAAATTTCAGGGTTCTTTAGCAGTACTGTACTGTGATATACAGTTTTAGAATATAGATGATGGAAAGGGAAGAGGAGCCCACCCACAAATAAAACTGTCAATAGTAGAGACTTGAGGCAGAAAGAGCTTTGATCATGTGGTTTTGGAAAATGTAGACAGATGGAATCATGAGTTGTGCCCCCCACCTGTTGCCTGGAAGCTATGTGGAAAGCAATAACGAGGGGCTAGTAGATTTTAGAGCTTGGCAGCAGCAGACCTTGACAGTGTGCCTTCTAGAATGGTTTCATGGAGAAGAGGAAGGAGTTAGAAGCACTCAGTTGGTTGAGACCAAGTTGGAAAAAGTGAGACCATTAAAAAAGTAGACAGCTCCTTTATTACTGTGTCATGGAGAGTAGAAAAATGAGGTAGCTGAAAGTGAGTTTGCAGTCGGGGAGAAGTTTTTTTGGTTTTTTTTTTTTTTTTTTTTGTAAAAGTTGAGAGGTACTTATCTCAGTGTCTTTCAGGCTTTTGGAATGCCACCCACAGCCAGAGATGATGCTTATAGCACCACTAACTACAAACACAAGTTA
This sequence comes from Onychomys torridus, assembly GCF_903995425.1. Lineage (NCBI taxonomy): Eukaryota > Metazoa > Chordata > Mammalia > Rodentia > Cricetidae > Onychomys > Onychomys torridus. The sequence continues at coordinate 102,414,933 of NC_050445.1, read as the reverse complement.
TGGAAACAAGTTTCATAAAACCATATTTACCTTTATCATTTTTGGTGCCTGTTGGTACTATCCATTCTGCCCTCTGTTTATTAAGAAGTGAAAAGCTGTGGATCTCTGCATCTGCTTCCATCAGTCATTGGATGAGATTTCTAGCATGGCAGTTAGGGTGTTTGGCCATCCTATCACCAGAGTAGTTCAGTTTGGGCTTTCTCTCGACCGTTGCCAGTAGTCTATTGTGGAAGTATCTTTGTGGATTTCTGGGGGCCTCTCTAGCACTTTGCTTCCTCCTATTCTGATGGGGTCTTCATTTATCATGGTCTGTTATTCCTTGTTCTCCCTCTCTGTTCTTGATCCAGCTGGGATCTCCCGCTCCCCTAAGCTGTCTTTCCCTCGACCCTTGCCCTTCATTACCCCCACTCATGTCCAGTTTGCTCATGTAAATCTTACCTATTTCTCTGTCATTGGGTGATCCCTGTGCCTTTCTTAGGGTCCTGTTTTCTAGGTAGCCTCCCTGGAGTTGTGAGTAGCAGTCTAGTCATCCTTTGTTTTACATCTAGTATCCTCCTATGAGTGAGTACATACCATCATGTTTGTCTTTCTGAGTCTGGGTTACCTCACTCAGGATGACTTTTTTCTAGATCCATCCATTTGCCTGCAAACCTCATGATGTCATTGTTTTTCTCTGCTGAGTAGTACTCCATTGTGTATATGTACCACATTTTATTTATCCATTCTTCAGTTGAAGGGCATCTAGGTTGTTTCCAGGTTCTGGCTATTACAAACAATGCTTCTATGAATATAGCTGAGCATGTTCCAGGTGGAGCTCCAGGAATCCAATCGGTGAGAAAGAGGAGGGATTGTATGAGTGAGAATTGTTGAGACCAAGATTGGAAAAAGCACAGGGACAAACAGCCAAACTAGTGGAAACACATGAACTATGAACCAATAGCTGAAGAGCCCCCAACTGGATCAGGCCCTCTGGATAAGTGAGACAGTTGATTAGCTTGAACTGTTTGGGAGGCCCCCAGGCAGTGGGACTGGGACCTGTCCTTAGTGCATGAGCTGGCTGTTGGGAACCTGGGACCTATGCAGGGACACTTTGCTCAGCCTGGGAGGAGGGGACTGGACCTGCCTGGATTGAATCTACCAGGTTGAGCTGGATCCCCAGGGGAGTCCTTGCCCTGGAAGAGATGGAATGGGGAGGGGAGAAGCTGGGGGGAGGGTGGGAAGAGGGAGGACAGGGAATCCGTGGCTAATACGTAAAATTAAATCAAATTATAAAATAAAAAAATTGCTACTGAAAAGATACAAAGGAGATTCTATTAATTATTTAGGATATAAAATAGGGCTATAAAAAATTAGCCCCCCCCCAAAAAAAGAAGTGAAAAGCCAGTCCCTGGACTACTAAATATTCCCCCCACAATCTGTAATGATTAGTGTAGTTGTTTGAAAAGAAAATGGCCAAAGGGAGTGGCATCATTAGAAAGTGTGGCTTTGTTGGAGTAGGTATGGCCTTGTTGGAGGAAGTGTGTCACTGTGGAAGCAGGATTTGAGGTCTCATATATGCTCAGGCCACGCCTGGTGTCTCAGCCACTTCCTTTTGCCTGCATAAGATATAGAATGCTCAGTTACCTCTAACACCATTGTCTCTGCACACTGCCATGTCCCACCAAGATGATAATAGACTGAACCTCTGAACTGTTAAGTCACCCAATTAAATGTTTTCCTTATAAGAGTTGCCATGGTCGTGGTGTCTCTTGATAGCAACAGAAATCCTAATACAGAAGTTGATAACCAAGGTCAGAGGTATTGCTGTGATAGGTTTGACCAAGCTTTTGTTTGAAGGAATATGGACCTTGGGAGTGTGGATTAGAAAAACAGTTGAATGCTTTAAGTGCTGCTTAATAGGTCATACTAGTAGGAACATGGAAAACAGGGTGCTGAGTGTGTTTTGAACTGTGGGTGCCTGGATCAAGAGGTTGCAGAAGAGAGAAATGTTAGTATGTGGCCTAGAGACTCATCTTGTGATATTTTGATGAAGAATGTGGCTGCCTTTTGCTCTTGTCCCAAGGCTAAAGTGAAGAGTTTTGGATTGATTTCATTGACAGAGGAAATCTCAAAACAGCTTAATATAGACTCTGTTGTGTGGTTATTAGTGGTAACTCTAAAGAAGATTTATAATGAAAAGGAGCAAGCTGAGCAGGGTACATTACAAAATTTAAAGTCTGGGGAGAAAAGGAGCACCAGGAAGTGGAGCTAGATTAAGAAATGGAATAAAGGGAGTGGTGACCTCAGGGCTAAGTTTTCAACCTTTGGCTCTCAGTTGTAGTGGTATACTCTCCAACATTCCAGAGGCAGAGGCAGGTGGATCTCTGAGTTTGAGGCCAGCCTGGTCTACACAGCAAGTTCTAGAGCAGCCAAGATTAGGCAGTGAAGTTAAAACTATCAAAAACAGAAAGCTGGTGAAGATGTAATTGAAGGAGGGGTCCACGTTCCAGCCTTAGCAAGCAGCAGAACTTGGCCAATTCAGCCACATGGTTCTGGTTTTAGAGTCAAGGATACAAGAAATGAGTTAAGGGATATTCCTTTGCTGCTAAGGAAAACTGCTGAGGCCAGGCATGTATCAGGGGTGTCCCTAAATGGAAGCCCAGAAAGGCCATTGTGTGAAGTTGTGAGATTAAAGCCTGAATTGCCTTGGAGATTCAAAGATGTTAGAGATGCTAGAGTCATGAGATACCTGCTGAGGAGAGCTGCTCACAGGGAGTGGAACCAGCCCAAGAGTAAGTAAGTGTGTTGCAGTCAGCAAAGCTGAAAAGAGTTGGAGATCTGAAGAGCGTTTTGACATCAGCTGTGGAGATGCAGAGTTTGGAGTTTGCCCTGCTGCTTTTGATCTTGCTTTGGTCCAGTCTTTCCTCACTATGCTCCTTTCTATGGTTTGGAATGGTAATGTATAGCCTGTGCCACTATATGTTGGAAGTATGTAATCTTTTTTAAATTTTTATTTTATTTTATAGGGGATTGCAGTTAAGAAATTGCATGAATCTCAGAAGAGACTTTTAACCTTGGACTTTTAAATAAGTTTGAGACTGTGATAGCCTATGGGGCCTTTGAAGTTGGACTGAATGCATTTTTGCATTATGATATGGCTACAAGCCTTTGGGGGCCAGGGAGTGGAGTGTGGTGATTTGAAAGAAAATGCCTCCCAAAGGGAGTGGCAATGTTAGGAGGTGTGGCTTAGTTGGAGTAGGTGTGGTTTTGTTGGAGGAAGTGTGTCACTGTGGAGGTGGGCTTTGAGGTCTCATATCTGCTTAAATCACACCTAGTGTCTCAGACCACTTCCTATTGCCTGTGTAAGATATTGAACTTTCAGCTACCTCTCCAACATTATATCTATCTGCACACCACTATGTCCCATCATGATGATAATGGACTGAACCTCTGAACTGTAAACCACCCAGTTAAATATTTTCCTTTATAAGAGTTGCTGCGGTCATGGTGTCTCTTCACAGCAATAGAAACCATAACTAAGACAGATAATTTTTAAAAGATTCTGTATGTGAGGTCTTTGTGATGAATTGAGAGCATAAGATAAATTATAACACATACAGTTGTTTCATGATAATGACTAGGAAGATAGAGGACATTTACACAGACAAGGAGTGGTGGTGATTGGAAGAGGATAGTTTCTCTTAAAATAAATCTGTATGTATTTTGGTTTTGTGAAGTCCACTAAGGGGGTCCATAAAGAGGTTGTGTGGGTTTGAATGAAGAGCAGAAAATGAGCCACAGTCATTTTGATGAACTTATTCATCAGCTCCCATAACTAGGCAAGCCACTTAATTTTTTTTAAGGGCCAGTTATTTTATGTGTATGCGTGTTTTGTCTGCATGTATGTTTGTGCACCACATGTATGTCTGGTACCACAGAAGTCAGAAGAAGGGGTCGTACCTCCTGCAACTGGAATTACAGATGGTTGTGCGCTACTTTGTGGGTTCTGGTAACCAAACCTGGATCCTCTGGAAGAGCAGCCAGTGCTGTTCACTACTGAGCCACATCTTCAGCCCCCAGAACCACTTAAAATTTATAAGAGGAAAATTCAGGACATATAACTCAAACTCATATTTTAGATTCTAGAGTGCTCCTTGCCAAATAGCAGATCTCCTAAGATAACTGAAATGATGAGTGGGAACAATTTTATTAGTCATAATCTGTTGGCATCATTTATTTTCTCTGCAGCAATTTTGGACTTCTTGAATCGGAGCCAGAGTGGTGGCTGCTATTTAGTTTTTGTTTTCAGCCTAGCTGTGGAGTAACTAGATTCAAGCCAGAAATCTGACTTTTAAACACTGTGAATCTGAGCTTTTAGTACTTTAGGAGTAAAGTCATTAAGCCTTTCTAACTGTTAATTTGACTACTTAAGGGATTTTTGGACAAATCTTAAGTACAATCCTATGTTTCCTAGTGGCTTAGAAAAAAAAAAAAACCAGGAAAATGCCCACTGTGAATGGCACCTGGTTAAATACTAGATTAAATTTTAAAAATGATTTATTTACTTTATGTGTATGAGTATTTTGCCTGCATCTATGTCTGTGCACCATGCGTGTGCAGTGCCTTCAAAGGCCAGAAGTGGGCATTAGAGCTTCTGAAACTGAAGTCACAGACAGTTGATAGCCACCATGTCAGTGGTGGGAATTGAACCTAGGTCCTCTAGAAGTGCAGCCTGTTCTCTTAAGCCTGAGCCATCTCTCCAGCCCTTTGGATCTTAGATTTTTATAAACAGTTCAAAGGGAGCTTAGCAATATTCATTATTTGTTTCCCAACTGTGAATGAGAAGTGACCAGCTGGTTCAAGCTCCTGACACCTGAACTGTCTAAGTTGCTTTTGTCAGTATTTTATCACAGCCACAGGAAAAGAAACCTAGATAATAAATGTACACTTGACTTAAACTACCCTTGCCTAATAGCAGCTCCAGAATGATGATGATAGTGTTGACTATGCATTCTGAGAGCTGAGGAAGTAGATGAGGGGTTCTCTTTACATGCATGGAATAAAATAGGCTGTGAAAGAAATGATCTATTGTGTATTTTCCTGTGTAGACTCTCTTACCTGCTTCTAAAGAGATGGCTTTCTCTAACTTCTTAATTTCTTTTTTGTAGCCCTGGCTGGCATGGCACTATGTAGACCAGGCTGGCCTCAAACTTAGACATCCGCCTGCCTGTCTCCCTAGTGCTGTGATAAAGGCATACTTTACCATGCCTGGCATCTAAAATCTTGATAGTTTATACATTTTTATTTTTGCTGATGTTTAATCTTTTTGAAAAATCACTTTTCATAGAATTTCATCCATTTCTAAATTGCTAAATTTTTTTCAGTAACCTTTATGCCCAGTTTACAATTTCTTTTGTTTTAGTTGAGTTTAGTCTTTTATTTTACGACTTACAGATATTTTACAGCCTTCTGATTAGTTTCACTGGGAGTTTGTATTCACATAAATGTATTAGAATTAGATGCAGTCTCTGAAGTGCCCTGCTATCCCTGCAGTGTTCAAATACAGGAATCCAGCTTCTTTTTACTGACATGCTTCATAACTCTGTGCTGTTTACCATGCTGAAGGATGGCTTCTCAGAAACAGGTGAAGTTATTCATCTCATTGATTTTTTTTTTCAAGATTTAAAATCTAGTTATTAGGGGCTGAAGAGATGGCTCACAATTAAGAGCAATTGCTGCTCTTGAAGAGGACCCAGGTTGGGTTTCCAGTACCCACATGGCAGCCCAAACAATCTTAACTCCAGTTCTAAGAGATCTGATGCCCTCTTCTGGCCTCCTTGGGTACACATGTGGTGAACATTCAGACTTCCAGGTAAATACTTAAATACACCTAAAATGAAGATGAGTAAATGTTTTAAAAATTAAAAAATAAAAATAGAATAAAAAACTAATTGCAGATTGGGAAGACGGTTTTGAGGTATTCCAAAAAGAATCAATGGACCCATCAGTCAGATTTGTGGGTGAGGTATATGAGAATGACTGTGCACATGGAAGCAGACCTGGCTTCTTCCATAGTGGGGATGGGATGTCAATCCAGCCAATTCTCGAGGGAATTTTATATACCTACAGAAAATTCTTTTCTATGACTATTGGTTATTTGTAACTTGCAGTTCAACCGTAGCTCAAGGCATTAAGTGGCTAGAATTCCAGTAGGGTACCTCTGGACAGGCCTGTGTAGACCCTCACCCCAATGCACTCCCTACTCCTCTGTATTGTGCTAAATGTAGAAGAAACCAAGAGTTAAAATGTATATCGTTGGCTATGTGTGGGAAATTCTTAAAATTTTGTTTTCACCATTATAGTATTAGTTTTCTAAAGTTTGAGGGCATTTACAGACAGTATTATTTTGAACTATGGTTACCGTCAGTAAATAAGGTACAATTACAGCAGCTCGAACCATGGCTCAGACTCATAAGTAAGTGTCCTAATTTTTGTGCTCTAACACCAAGGATTCTCTAGGAGTGCATTGTTAGTCTTTGTAAGGAGGACCTTGAAGTCAGGGTTTGAGGTGAAGTGGTAGTAAAGATGGTGTTAAGTATCTTAAAACAGGAGACACCGGTGATCTGAGAATGTAAAATGCTATAAAGTAAGTCCCTGACTCACTGAAACAAAATAAGAAAGTAAGGTGGGAGGGAGGGAGGAAATGGTTATCAATCTGTATTCCATACTCTGTGGGAAGCCTCCCCATATTAAAGGGTGGGGGGGGCGCGAGGGAGGACGACAGCCTAGAGTAGCAAATTATGCCATGTATCGATGTTTGCTTTGGGGGAAGGGAAAGACAGGGAGAGATTGTCAGCTGCCCCTAAGCCCTCTGTGGTCTTTTCGTGGCAGCTTCTGCATTCAGTGCAGGTGATTCTGCTAATGATGATACTGAGCAACTTTGTGCCTGATACTCAGTTTGTCAGTGTGTAGTAATTCACCCACTCACAGTTCTTTTGAATTTCAGGTAAAAAGCATCAGAATGCATTCCAGCTTCTGGTGGATCAGGCCAAAAAAGGATACAAGAAAACTGGCAAAATGTCAAAAGCTACAGTAATGAGAAAAGATGTACCTGCAGAGAGGCTTTCGTCTGCAGTCACAGGTAAGACTTACTGAAACAAAAGCACAGTGAATTTTATTACTTTTTTTAAACATTTATTTATCCATTTTATATATGCACATGCATACATTTGTGCACACATTTGTACACATGTATAAAGTCATAGGACAACTTGTGGGAGTTGGTTCTGTCCTTCCACGCTGTGGGTTTCGGTAATCAAACTCAGGTTATATATATATAACCACTGGAATTTACTGAAGTTATTCAGTATTTGAAATGGGGAAAAAGTATTTTTAGAAAGCTTAATGTAGCAGTTGTTGACTATAAAGTAGCTTTACTTGCTTTGGAAACAGTGGAAGAATGTGCTGAAGAGACGGATGGCCCCTGAAATCTGCCTGTCTTCTGGTTATGAAGCATCCCAAGCTCTGTGATTGTCTAAGTGTGAGGATGTTCTCATGGTGTGAGATATATTGCTGAAGATCCTAAGACAAAGAGCATTATTTTTGTTGCAGAACTCTGATGTTTACTTTGATAAAGTGTTATGATGGAGAGTTTAAAGCTAATGCAGCTGCTATTCCAACAAATTCAGCACATTACTTAGTTTTGACCCAGCTTTAAATTTGAGATTAATGATTTTCTGTTGCCAAGGCTTCTTCCATAGGCAAAACCAAATCATAATGGGGAAAGGAGCACAAAATTATTCTTTACTACTTTTCTTAGTTGTGACAAAATACAGATAACATGTATATTTTTAACAATTCATAGGTGTACAATTCATGCTGTTAAATGGTTTCATAGTACTGTTTAACCCAAACCCTTTTAAGCATCCCCAGTATAAACTATGTTGTGTTTCACATCACCCCCCCGCTCTCCCAGATAGTCCTGATAATTTCTATTTTGTGTGTTTATGGATTTGCTTGCTATGGGTACCTAAAGCAAGTAAAATTATACAATATCTATCTGTCTTTCTGTGTTGGCTTATTTTTCTAAACATAATGCTTTTATTATATGTCAGTGTTGTAGCAAATATTAAAATTTCTTTATTCCTTAGTATGTATATGCAACATTTCATCTGTTAATTTATTGAGCTATTTTTTTTTGCCTTCTTGACTACTGTTAATGATGTTTTGTGTTCATTAGTTTTCAGATGTCTGTTCAACACCCTTTCAGTTCTTTTTTATTACATGTCTATTCTAGTTTCATTTCTATTGCTGTGATAAAATGCTCTGATTAAAAGAAACTTCGGGGAGGAAAGAGTTTATTTAGCTTACAACCCCAGGTCACAGTCTATTGAGGGATGTCAGGGCCAGGAACTTGAAGGTAGATCTGCTTGCTGTTCCAAACAGCATGACTTTCAACCAAGAGACTCACTTCACAATCAAAGAAGTACAGCAGGAACCATGGAAAGTACTGCTTACTAACTGACTCTTAGGCTACTTTATCAGCCAGCTTTCTTATATAGTTCAGGCCTGCCTACCTAGGGTTGTTACTCCCTATAGTGGACAAGGTTGTAACAGTCAAGACAGTCCTTGTACAGACATGCTCACAGGCCAATCTAATCCAGGGAATTTCTCAACTGGGGCTTTCCTTCATATGGTTCTAGGTTGTGTCAAATTGATAGTTAAGCTAACCAGACAGTGTCTAAGGCCTAAGTGGAATTCCTGGTTCACATGGTAGTTCCATGTTCAGCCTTTTGAGGAACCAATAAATTGTACTGCATAATGGCTGCATCATTTTATATCCCCACTGGCAGTGCATTCCAGTTCTCATTTCTCCACAGGTTCTTCAGAGGAACAGAACTGATAGAACACACACACACACACACACACACACACACACACACACACACACACACAGTGGGGGGGCTTTATTATGTGCAGCTTACAGGTTGTGGTTTCTCTAGACTGACAATGACTGTCTCCTATTGGAAAGGCCAAGAATTTAGTAATTGTTTAGTCTAACTAGTTCAACTAGTCTTCAGCCTGTGTTGGAATCCTGAAGAAGTAGGTCCTAATGCTAGTTAGGAGTACCTCAGCAACAGGGTTGATGAACTTGTCAGAGAGTGAGGGCAAGCAGTCAAAAAGCAAAAACTTCGCATTTCTGTGTCTTTCTATAATGTAGCCTGCCACCAGAAGGTGTAGCCCAGATTGAGGGTGTATCTTTGACCTCAGATGATCCAGTCAAGAAAATACCTTACCACTGTGCCCCAATACTTGGGTTTTAGTTGATTCCAGATGTAGTCAAATTGACAACCACGGTAGCCATCATATCATCTTACTAGGTGTGAAGTGATGTATCATCATGATTTGATTTTCATTTTCTAAGAAGTAATGAAGTTGAGTGTCTTTTCATATACTTATTGGCCATCAGTTTTTCTGTTTTGGAATGTATTCAAGTCCTTTGCCTACTAATTAATAGAACTATTTGGGTTTTGATTGAGTTTTAGGGATTTCTTACTGTGTATATCAGTCCCTCATTGTGCATATGTGATTTGCAAATATTTGTAGACACTCTTTGTTTAGTCTTTTGCTTTCTTGATAGTACTTTTTCATGTACAAGGCTGCTTATCTTTTTATTACATCCAGTTTATTTTTTTCATTTATTGCTTGTACTTTTGGTGTATAGTCTCTGGGTTTCAGAAGTAATTGATGTTGTTAGGCTGCTATGGGTGAACAGGGATGCCTAAGAGGCAAGATATGTGAAAGGTAAAGACAGATTGAAAAGATGGATTTAGTGTAGTGTCAACAGTGAGTGTAACTGATGGCCTTTAGAGTAAACATTGAACTGCCCTGTAAATGAACAAGATGCATGATTCTCAAGGGAGACCTAACTTGGTTTTGTTGCTTGTCTTAGGAGAAGTCTTTTGTTTGAGCCTCACATTTGGGCTGTTTGGAGCCCTGCATTTCAAGGTTTAAGGGCAGACAGGAAGGAGAGCTGACTTTTAGTGCTCACAAATTGTAGGATGATATTTATCTTTGATGGAATTCACTTCTCCAAGCTAATGTAAGAGGGGAAGAAGAGAAGAGTAGTCACTGCAGAAATAAGTTTGTTGTTAAGTTGAATTCATATTCCCTTACCTGCCAGTTTGACTGCATTCTCCTCCGACTGTTGAGTGATTGCATTGCCTGGGTGGGAGGGGTTTCCTGGGTGACTGGTTCCCCTCCTCATCATTTGTTTATAAGAGGAAGTTCTTGAGCTTCTGGAAAGTCACTGGTTAATGCCCTTCCTCTCCCCCTGATGAGTGGCAGAGGGTGTGGCTCTGCCTTGGTCATGGTAGTTTATTGGTATTCAGGTAACATTAGGAGCTTACACTGGTGGTGAATGCTGTCCTTCTGTGTAACAAACATTGAGGGTCATTTCTGAAAATCTTGAGTATATGAACTTGGGAAAGTGATTTTGTTTTTAAAGACTTTGTCCTAGTCAGTGAGTTTTCTCTGCCAACAAAACCTTAACAGTTGCATTTGTTTGTTTGTTCATTCACTCACTCATTCATTTTCTGAATTGTCAGGATAGCACAGATGGAAATCTCCATAGTGTTGGCACACACTGTAAAAGGGAGAGGCAACAGACAAATCTGGCACAGCTAGTATTTTTTACTCTTTTATTTTCAGATATTTGGCTGTGCCTGTGTATGTCATATTCTTTCAAACCACTCTGAGGTGTTTCTGTATCTTTATCTTTATAAAAAGAAACTGAAAACAGAATATGACAAAGGGTATACAGAAATATGACTTGTCAGATCAAATGGCAAGATTCCTATGTCTGATTGGTTTTCCTTTTCCTCTCCCCCCCCTCCCGCGAGACAGGGTTTCTCTGTGTAGCTTTGCTCCTTTCCTGGTTCTCACTCTGTAGACCAGGCTGGCCTCGAACTCACAAAGATCCGCCTGCCTCTGCCTCCCAAGTGCTGGGATTAAAGGCGTGTACCACCACCGCCCGGCCTGGTATTCCTTTTCCTTATAATGAATGGTTTGTTTAATGGATTTAGAAAAGTGTCCTTAGATGTTTGATCTCATGTGACAAATAGTATGATTACCTTATTAGTTGAGTCTGTTTTGTAAATTTGTCACTGTTCTTTGACTTTGAAGTATGCAGTTATTCCTTAGTAATCTGCTAAGAGAATGGTGAGACATTTCCATCTCTGGTTTTAAAGAAAACTTTACTTTTAAATGAATTAATCCTGGAAAACATAAATAAGATAATTAGTAGCAATAAAGTGCCATTTTCTTATTTTATAGTTTTAGAATCAGTGTTCTTTTACTGCTATTTTAAAAGTAGAACTGGCAATATTAAGTGTTAAAGAAAGACAGGGTATACATTTTAAGATCCTCCTTAATTTTTAAAACAATTTTATATTTTCTTGTTAGGACAAGAAGATAATATGAACTTCTCGGATACAGTCTCAGTAACAAACTACTTTCCTCAGTCAGAACTGGACTCCCCAGGGCAGTCAGAGCCCGAGAGACCTGATGATTCTTCCAGTTGTACTGATATTCTTCTCTCCTCAGAATCTGATTCATGCAATAGGTAAGAAATGTGTAGAAAGTGCTTCTTTTAAATTCCTGCTTCCTATGTTTTATTTTGGCTCACAGTTCTGAGGTATGGGAAGAAAATCATGGTGGCAGGAATTTGGTGCAGCTGGTCACATGAACAGTTAGGAAAGGAGGAAGGACAAGTGCTGGTGCTCAGCCAGTCTCTCCTGTTCATAGATTCCACACCACATCCAGGGGATGGTCCTGGCCACTTCTGGGATGGGTCTTCCCAGAAGCTGTGCCTGGAGGCTTGTCTCCTAGATAGCGCTAGATCCTGTCAAGTTGACAGTCAACACTAATCATATAGTGATTATATAACCAATAATTCTCACCCTTCCTAATGCTGTGACACTTTAATATAGTCCCTCATGCTGTGGTTATCCCCCAACATAAAATTATTTCATTGCTACTTCATAACTAAGTTTTGCTACTGTATGAATTGTAATGTAAAATATCTGATATGCAGGATGATGATGATGTCTGATATGTGACCCCCAAAGGGGTCATGACCCACAGTCTGAGAACTGCTAATCTAGAGGCTAGTTTCATGGTCCAAGTCAGTTCTCTCTCATTTCTGTTTATTTTTTGGGTCATCTTCATAGTGATAGCGAGAGGTGATGTGAGAGGGTAGTGTAGGGATCATAAAGTAACTTTTTGTTTTTGTTTTCTTGTCAAGAAAACACATATTTGGCTGATCAGAAAGATAGTACACACAGGAAAGAGAAATTTTTAACAGCTGCCTCAATTCATGAGATAGATGGGGAGGATTTTTAAAAATTAGATATTTAGTGATGAACAATTTAAAAAATGTTAAATATATAATTTTTATTATACTACTGGGTATTGAACCTACCTAGGGCCTTGCACATGGTAGGCAAATGCTTTACTGCTGAGCTGTGTGGCTGGCCCTTAGAAAAATATTTTAAAAATATGATTGTATTAGTTACTTAACCTTTCTTTTTTTTTCTCTTTCTTTTTTTCTCTTTCTCTCTTTTTGAGACAAGATCTCACTATATAGTCCTGGCTGGCCTCAAACTCACAGAGATCTGCCTGTCTCTGCCTCCTGAGTGCTGGGGCCCTGACTGAGAAGGAGCAGAACAGTAGCATTTATCTCTTTCTTGTTCCTTAGTAAACACTAAACAAAACAGCCCACATGTATTACTTCTGCCTTTCCTGCCTTCTAATACAATGCTTTACATTCTAATCAAATCATGAGCCAGATAAACTCTTGCTTCCTCCTTAAGCTGCTTTTGTTGAGTATTTTGTCACACACACACATAAAAAAAATAAAATAAAGAATAAGCGGGGTGTGGTGGCATATTCCTTTATTTTAGTACTCAGGACAGAGGAAGATAGAACCCTCCAGGCCAGCTTGATCTACACAGTGAGTTCTAAGCCAGCCAGGGCTACTAAGAACTAGGAGATAGATGGTCTCTTGGCCTAGTAGAAAAGGTAAAGAAAATATAGTTGAGGGAAAGGTAAAATAAACTTGTTGGTACCATGTGTTCATGTGCAAGTTAGCTTTCTGTTGTAAGAAAATATCAGAAGCACTCAACTTATAAAGAAGAAATGCTACTTTAATTTATTCAGCTGGGCATGGTGGCACACACCTTTAATGCCAGCATTCATGAAGCAGAGGCTGGCCTGGTCTACAAAGTGAATTCCAGGACAGCCAGGGTTACGCAGAGAAACCCTGTCTTGAAAAACAAACAAAATAAAACCAACCAACCAACCAACCAACCAACTAACCAACCAACTCATTCAGAGATTCCAATACATGATCAATTGGCTCTGTTGCTTTGGCCCTGTGGTCATGATCAATTGGTTCTATTGCTTTGGCCCTGTAGTGAATCAGCACATTGCTGTGGGATGTTGCTCTGATTGGTTGATAAATAAAATGCTGATTGGACAGTAGCCAGGCAGGAAGTATAGGTGGGATAAGCAGATAAGGAGAATTCTGGGAAGTGGAAGGCTGAGTTAGGAGACATCAGCCCGCCGTCCAGGGAGCAGCATTTAATGGTACACAGGTAGAGCCACAGAACACATGGTGACATATAGATTAACAGAAATGGGCAGAGTTTAAGTGTAAGAGCTAGTCAGTAGTTAGCCTGAGCTAATGGCTGAGCAGTTATAAATAATAATAAGCCTGTGTGTGATTATTTTATAAGCAGGCCTTGGGACTGTGGGGGCTTGGCAGGACCTGGAGAAACATTCGTCCTACAAATGATTAACAGAAATGGGGCTGAGTTTAAGTGTAAGAGCTAGTCAGTAGTTAGCCTGAGCTAATGGCCAAGCAGTTTTATTTAATATAAGCCTCTGTGTGTTTATTTGGGTCTGAGCAGCTGTGGACCGGGTAGGACACAGAAAAAACTTACAGCTACAGCACATCATGGCAGGAACAGTGTATGATGGAACGAAACCACTCATCTCATGGACAAGAATCAAAGAGAAAGGAGTTGGGGAAGAAGGAGAGGCAACTGGGGCCTTACATTCCCTTCAGTGGCACACCCTGGGTAACCCTTGAATGACCTAAGGAGCTTTCATGAGGTTACACCTTCTAAAGGTTCTGCCATCTCCCAATAGCCCTAGTCTTGGGACTTGCTCTATAACCATGTGATTTAGGAGACATTCAAGATCCAGACTACAGCAGAAAATGTTTATAGAAATATCTTACTCCAAAGTCCTGCTGTAACTCACTGCTTGTGGAAAGAGGTGAGATGTCTTCTTGTACTTACAGTCAGTCACATATTGTTCTGGGGCCACTCAGTAAGGTATTGGACCTCCTCTGTATGTACCTTCTTACGGACCTAGATCCTGGGTACAATTATAATTGATAAATAGTTCTCTGGCCTCCCTAGTACCTTCCTTTTGGTAAGGGTTAAATGGAGTTATCCTTATGAAATATTTGAGGAGAAAGTGAATGTAATGATGCTAGGATTAGCCTTTGTTCTCTGTTTGAAATAGGGCCTGTAAATGATAATCATTCATTCAACATGTAGGTTTTGTGTGCCAGGCACTGTTCTTAGATGCTGCAGTTTTGAGGGTGAGCCAAACATTCAGAAAAGTTTTCTTTTTCTTTTAAAGGTTCATTTTTATTTTATGTGTAAGAATGTTTTGTCTGTCTGTATGTCTGTGCACCACATGCATGCCTGGTGCTTTTGGAAGCTAGAAGAGGACACTGACTTCCTGAAACTGGAGTTACAGGTGGTTATGAGCCACCATATAGGTACTGGGAACCAAACCTGGGTCTTCTGCAAGAACAATTGTGATCTAACTGTTAAAAATAAAGTTAGACCTAAATTTATGTACATTGTAATTGGTTATATGTGTATGAGTGTGTGCTTATACATACATATACACCCATGACCTACTAAGAATAATAACTCCATTATTGTGCAGCAGGGTGTAATGTAGTATTAATGAGGTGTATTCATCATTGGAGAGATGGTAGTTCTATATTTTTATTAAAAATAAGTTCTTTGCAGAATTTACTTAAGAAAGGTGTAACTTAAATTTACTTAATAAAGATATAGAGAGACATTTTTGTTAGTGAACCATGTGTCAGGGATTGCCTTTACGTATAGTTCTGTCATGTCCCTTAAAATAAATGGAAGAAATTTCTTTTCTTTGAGACAGGGTCTTTCTGTGTAGTTTTGGCACTTGCTGTATAATTAGGCTGGCCTTGAACTCAGAGAGATCCACCTGCCTCTGCCTCCCAAGTGCTAGGATTAAAGGCATGAGCTACCCTGCCCAGCTAATGGAAGAAATTTCAAAGCAATAATGGGTCATGACTGATTTGCTTGTGGCAAAGGGCTGTTGGTGTGTTTTCGGCTGTCAGGTTTTCAGATGTTTTGTACTGCCTTTGAGTAGACACTCATCTGCAAGCTACATAGAAGATAGAAGATGGCTGAGATGGACAAGTGAAGTGACTTAGTGGTTAAGAGCACTTGATCTTGTAAAGAACTTGAATTTGATTCCCAACACCCACATCAGGCAGCTCACAACTGCCTATAACTCCAGTTCCAGAGTACCTTTTGGCCTCCATGGGTACCTGTATACATGTGATGCACATTAATTCATGTAGACACACATATGTACACTAAACAAACAAACAAGTAAATAAATACATCATTAATAAAAGGAAACAATCCTAACAAGAAGATGTTTGAGAAATACCTAGAAGGAGCTCAGTTGGTAGAATGGGCGAGTGCTTTAGATGAACTCCCTAGAGACTGCAGTCAGGTGTTTTTGATGCTGTACTACTGTTGATGGTGCCTTAGAAAGCATGAGTTTGTGTGGGAAGACTCAAACCTTATAGGTGCTTAGCAAACATGAAGAGGTGGAGATGGACTTATTTTAGGGATACTTTAATCACTTTCAGTTGTATGTTTATACATGTATAGAAATGGTATTAAAAACCCGTGTTGAGGCTCAAGAGATTGGGTCAGCTTTTAAGAGCCCTTGCTGTGCAATCATGGGGATTGGTGTTTGGGCTGTAGAACCTGTAGTAAAAAACTGAAAATTGTGCATACACTTGTAACTCTGACTCCAAGGATCTGACATCCTCTTCTGAACTCCACAGCAACTAGGGGTATGCATGCACACATAAATAAGTAAATAAAACTGATCTTAAAAAAAAAAAAAACCCTTGAGGCTGGAGAGATGGCTCAGTAGTTAAGAGCACTGACTGCTTTCTCAGAGGACCTGGGTTCAATTCCTACCACCCACATGGCAGCTCGCAGCTGTTGGGGAGTATTATTTGAAGGTGTGTTACTTTTGTTTATGTTACATTTGTTTAACTCTGTGAAGCTGTGTTACTATGCCAGTGTAAAACACCTGATGGTCTAATAAAGAGCTGAACAGCCAATGGCGAGGCAGGAGAAAGGCTAGGTGGGGCTGGCAGGCAGAGAGAATATATAGGAGGGGAAATCTGGGAAAAGGAAGAGGAGCTGGAAGAGGAGGAGGACTCCAGGCGCCAGCCACCCAGCTACACAGCAAGCCATGGAGAAAGTAAGATTTACAGAAGAGAAAAGGAAAAGCCCGGAGACAAAAGGTAGACAGGATAATTTAAAGTTAAGAAAAGCAGGCAAGAAATAAGCCAAGCGAAGGCTGGGCATATATAAATCATAATAAGCCTCTGTGTGTGAATTTATTTGGGAGCTGGGCGGCAGGTACATAAAGAGGAGGCGCAATACCTTACGACTGTCTATAACTAATTCCAGGGAATCTGACACCCTCACATAGACATACATGTAGGCAAAAATACTAATGCACATAAAAATAAAAACTAAAAATGTAACTAAAAAAAACAAAACAAAAAACCAAAACCAAAACAAAACAAAAAAAAAAACCAAACCACCCTTATTTACCTGAGTTTTAAAAGCACTCTCTGGATGTGTATAAATTAAGTTTTCTAAGTGAGAGGAAAATACAGTAGCTAAATTGGCCTCTATTTTGTCCCTCCACTTGTCATATAGTATAGTGTTCTGCCCTGCCATTAGCATTGTCTTGGACTTTGATATACAGCCTTTGACTAGGAATAGGGTTTTTTACTTAGTTCAGACATAATTTTCTTCATTTAATGGGAAAACATGAAGTGATTTATGATGCAGGATGATGGTGGTCTGGCAAAAGGCTGTCCCAGAGTTCATACCAGTGTCACTTAGTGACTCCAGAACTAAGTAGTCCAAGAGATGCCCATTTGACTAGTGTCCTTATCGCTGTAGAATTCAGGAAAAGAATTCAGAGTGGGAAGAGGCCATTTCAAACTTAATTTCATAGTAAATTAAAGCCTATCAAGAGTATGGAATTTTTATTTACTTTGTCTGTTTTATCTTTTGTGTTACTCAGGCACCAAAGGCAAGGGAGATGAGATCCCGTAGTGACTTTGTTGTGCTCTTCTGCACCCCTAAAACTGTGTCATCCTTTTCCTTTAGACACTATGGTTGGTTGGCAAGTGAACGGAATGTTCTCTACCACGTAGCCATTGCAGGTCATAAAGAAACCTAGAACTCATTTATTTCATTTATAGTGCAATGCTTCTATCTTTATGTTTTGCATTTTTTATCAAAATTTTTACTCTTTATGACCATTTTGTTGTATTCATTATATGCTTTTTTTTTTTTTTTTTTTTTTTTTTAAGAATCTCTAGGTCATTATTTAGAAAAAGTAAGTTTTTTTGTTTTTTGGTTTTTTTTTAATTTTTTTCTTTGAGACAGAGTTTCTCTGTGTAGCCACGGCTATTGTGGAACTCACTCTGTAGACTGGGCTGGCCTGAATTTAGAGAGCCACCTGCCTCTGCCTCCTTGGTGCTGGGATTAAAGGTGTGCTCCACAACTGCCTGGCTGAAAAAGTAGTTTTTGCCTTGTAAGAGACACTATCTTGGCATGTGTAGGTGCATACAGATAAGGTGCATGTGTAGATAAATGGGTTCTTTATTTTTTAAGCAGTAGGACCATGGTATTTTTAATGTTTTTCTTTGTCAGGGAAATTTCATGTTGTGGGTCTACTGTAAGGGCAACCTGTAAATTGTCTGTCTTTGCAGCCTTGCTGTCTCACACAGTACAGGGCTGATCATGTTGAATGAGGAGGTTAGTTTCTTTTGTGCTAGAAGGGTATTCAAGCTTATATAACATGGAAGATCGACACCTAAGAACAATCTTAAGATTCAGTGTGTGTATACAGTCCAAATGGTTGTTATGATAAAGTGCTCTTATTGCTGGCATAACTTGTAAGTACTACTTTTAGCATGCACTCTGTTAATACTATATTGATCTTATTTTGCCAGCTCGAATACAGATGATAAACAGATTAATAAGAATTTCAAATTGTTGTATAGTATTCCTTGCTAGATGAATCCCGGGAGTTCAAGAGACTTGTCCAAATTTCTGTAAATTAATTTATTGTTTTCATTAATCAAGAAGAGGGTGCTTTTGTTTGGTGATTCTTGGCAAACCACAGACACTGCATTTTTATTTTAGGCTAAATTAGAAGCAGAGATGCTGTTGATTATGACCCTAGAGAAGAGACACTATCTTCCTGAAGGAATGATTTGTGAATTGTGTCATGCTTCTTCTTGGAAAGTCACACTGGCAGCAACTTGCTTTCTGTGGTTGAACATTTTATATCTGTGTAACAGCACAGATAGATGTGATAGACTGTTAACAACTGGAAGATCTGGGTCTTGTAGGTTTGAAATCATTAAAATTTTAAGTCTTCTGAAGAAATTCATCCATTGTGAAATAATTTTTGGTTGTTACACTGTAAGTGAAATGCTGATTTTTTTATATATAGGACATGTTCTAAAAAGGAAGATATATGCTTTGAAAATTAACTTTAAAAGTAGTACCCATGAGTTTACATAGGATGATGAATATGATTTCCATTTAATTAGGTCAGGCTGTAATCACAGCCTGCTGTGCATGGCTGTCTGAGCCAGTGTAGTAAAGTGCATGGGTGGTTGTGACTTTTAATGCTTGTAAAGATTAGCTAATGTTGTGATTCTGTGGTCAGGTTTGTAGCCTGCCCTAACTCAGGTAGGTGAGCCTTCGCACAGATGCTGAGGGTAGGGCAGAAAAGAACCGGAGTCATTAGTATGTGAACGAATAACATTGTAACTTCCAAATCGGGGGGGGGGGGGGGTGAGTGGCTTCTCTTTTTGTATTAAGTTAGCATCTTTATGAAAGAAATTCCTCACAAGTATAGGCACAGGGTGTAGGGCCCATGCTAAGTAGCACTTAGTTATTGGCTTGTGTTTTCTAGTTTCATAGAACTTCTCTTCACTTTTATTCATTTCTGAAAGAGCAATCTAGAAAACTTGAGAGCCAGAGTGGGCAGAGGGGACTAAAAAAACCTTCTTACCACCTTTTAAAGAAAATGTTAGTTGTTAAATTCTAACCTCTCTTCTGAGGGAAATGGAAAATAATGGAGATAACTTAAGGGATAAAAATGACATTGGGTTATTCATCTGAGGATGATGCTATTCCCTGCTGTGGGATGTCATTCTGTATGCTGTGAATATGTGTTGATTGCTTGATAAATAAAATGCAGATTGGCCAGTAGCCAGACAGGAAATATAGGCGGGCAAGCAGATGGGGAGAATTCTGGGAAGAGGAAGTACAGAGTGAGGAGTTGCTAGCCAGACACAGAGGAAGCAAGATGACAAGGCAGAACTGAGAAAAGATACCAAGCCACGTGGCTAAACATAGATAAGAAATGTGGGTTAATTTAAGTGTAAGAGCTAGTCAGTAATAAGCCTGAGCTAATGGCCAAGCAGTTATAATTAATATAGGCCTCTGTGTGTTTACTTGGGGGATGCGAGTGAAAGAAATTTGTCCTGACCACCACTGGCCAGCTGGCCGGGGACACAGGAAAACTTCCACCCACAGTTCCCATTGGCTATGTGTAAGAACAGGTGAGTCCATTGCTTAGTGAGGGGAACAGGAGCACTTTGTAAGTAGCCAGTGTACTCTCTCATAGCCAGAGGTTACAGGTGGGTTGTAGCTTGACAGTATGAGGTGTGGCTTTACTCAGGCCTTGCAGTGCAGCCCAAGGCATGGACTGGGTACCCCTGAGAGTTGGGGTTGGTTAATACAGGAGACCATGATTTTGAGATGAAAGAATCAGAGTCCTGGAGTGTGTCCCTTGATGTTTCATACTGAAAAGCTAATGGGTCTTTCAGGAGTTTTTGACTCAAGAATAATCCACAGCTTCTGTGTTCCTGGTTATTGCTTCCTCAATAGTTGTGTTACATCAATCAAGACTACAGAATAGTGAAACCTTGTTCAGTGAGCTGTGTGCACTTCAGTTGATGCTATTCTAGTACTGGTAGTGCCTTAAGATGTGTAATCTTAGCTCCTTGGAGATGCAGAAGTGCAGTGGCCAGGAGTCAGGTTAGTCAGGAAGTAAGTGGCAAGTCATATTTAACCCAACTGTTTGACTGTAGAGCTGTCAAGAAACCCAGCATTTTCTGTCCATAAAGAAGTATGTACTTAGCCCTGAGAGAGCAGACCTGATGGAGGACTTGGGTAGAAGTAAAGCACCTGACTTTCCTGTATTTAGGGAGTGGGAAGTGAGGCAGGAAAAGGAAGACAGCATTTAGGGCATGTGTCATCAAACCAGATGCCATTGTCTGACTGAGGAACTTCCTGGGGAACTTCAGTGCATTGTAACAGTGAGGCCAGGCCTGGCACACTGAAGGGATGGTGACAGGTACAAGGAGATCTGCTGAGTCTAGGTAGTGATGGTAATTAAAGGGAGGAATAGAGTTTTGGCTTTTGGTACATTTTATGAGTACAGATGGGGCTTTTAAAGCCTTTGTCTCTACCTAGAAAAAGGGACTAATAAATGTGGGCTTCCAGAGCTCCTTGTGCTCTGCAGCTGTCTCTATCCACTGTCACCTTTATGCCCAGAAGAGGAGCATAGAGATGCCTGTGGGCTGTTGAAAACAATGATAGAGTATTGGGCAACAGACAGATTACCCAGAAAGCTCTGTACCAAATAGGCCCACAGGTGGGAAACAGAAAATATGTTGATGAGAAACATTGTGCTTTTTCATCTCATGTCATAATAAACCAAATACATAAAAATCCATCATCAAACTGGAGTTTACCGTGTGTAAACAAAATTCTCTTTACTTTAGGTAGATGAGCATCAATGTGGGATTAGGAGTTCTTTGATTGTCTGGGGATGGGGGTGTCTTTCCTTATTATCCTGCTTTCTTGAAGTGTTCTTGTTTTAACACAACTTGTCATTTTGGAAGGCTTTATTTTAATTCTACTTGTCTGTATTTAGTGTATTGTTTTTCTACAGTCCTAGTTTTTAAGATAGAGACAGATTTCTCTGCTGGAATAGGGGATTACAAACAAATATGGCTAAAGTATCCATACAGTACTGGACTAGAATTGGAGTCATTAAAATGAAAACTTGACTTTGACTTCCTAGAGATGGAAATTGATGGGAAGAAATATTTAATAATTTGGTTAAGTAAATGAGCTAGCATATGCACATGTATATTTGCTTGTCCTGTCAGATGTGAGGCTCCTCAAAGCACACCACAGTGTTAATCAGCACACCCAGTGTACATGTGTTGGTGTTTATCATAATACTATTAGCCAGCAGAAGACACCAATGATCCTTGTAGAAATTGCTGTTTTTTGGACCAGTACTAGAATATGTAAGATAAGCCTAGAGTGTTTTATCATGTAAGAAAACAAGGAAAACCAAAAAGAAGGGAGAGCAGGGCAACAGAGAGGAAAAATAAATAGAGTATCACAAACTCAGCAACTGATAGTATGTGTAGGGGAACCAACAGCAAGAGTTCCCCAGTGGGCAAAATAGGACAGTTTAGGCAGTAACATATTTACTATAGTATTGGATTAACCCAAAGCATAAAATAAATGTCTATATTCATTTCATGGTGATTAAAAAATACAGTAGAAGAGAATAGAATACTGTGGATAGAGAGATTGCAAGTGATTGACTTGGATGCTTCCTATCACACAGTCTATAAAAATGCATTTTTATTTTAAATTTAGGACATAGCATGAGAAAATAATTACACTTTAAAAATTACTTTTACTATCTTTTGCTAGAACTTTGAATTTTCACACAGTAATTGTAAGCATTGCAGCTTGGATGGGAAGGTATCCTGGCAGTTGGGAGCCAAGGAATACCACAAAGTCACACTGCACAACAAACCTCACACAAGAGATTTATTGGGAGGGAAAAAACCAGAAGGGTGGCTGCCTCTGCTGGGTGAGAAACAGCGGGGAACTGAGCAGAAGGCAAGGCTTATATAGAGTTTCTTGGGGGTGGGGGCGGAATGGAACTTTTCAGGGTGAAGCTTTCCAGGGTGGAGGTTGGTGGACTTTCAAGTCCAGAGCCTGGGCTTTTTACTCTGCAGGGTGAGGGCAGGGTCCAGCTGTTAGGGCAATTCTGTGAGTGGAACCTGGCAGTTGGAGGTCCTCAAGGGAGGGGCTTACAGTGATTTCACTCTATAGGAGATGTTGCTTGGTCTTTATGTTTTCATCCTAACAGAAAACATGCAGGCTGCACAGTGTGTTTCACCCTTTTCAGTTACCATCTTTATTAGTGTCTGTGTACTTGTAACAGTGCTTTGAGTGGTGACTCTCAGGAATTGTGTGAAAGTACAGAAGGTTTGATGTGTTCTCCAGTGCTCTTTGCCTAAGGATATGTCCAGTAAATAAAAGGGGTTTCTTCTCCCAGGTAGTCCACACTGGTAACTTAAAAAAACAAAAACAAAAACATTACTATTGTTTCCTTTGGATAATCTGATTGTGCTAGATAGTTTTATGTCAACTTGACACAAGCTAAAGTCATCTGAGAGAAGGAACCCTGTAAGAAAATGCCTGTCTAAGATTGAGCTGTGGGTAAGTCTGTAGGGCATTTTCTTAATTAGTGATTGATGGGAGAAGGCCCAGTCTGTTGTTGGTGATGCTGTTCCTTGGCTGATGGTCCTAGGTTCTATAAGAAAGCAGGCTGAGCAAGCCCTGAGAAGCAAGCCAGTAAGCAGCACCCCTTCCATGGCCTCTATATCAGCTCCTGCTTCCAGGGTCCTTTTCTTGCTTGAGTTCCTGCTCTCATAAAATCAGAAATAGAGTTTTCTCCATGGGGAGCAAGGCAGTAGGCAACTGAGTATGAGAAGTAGGGTCGCAAAAGCCAGCAGAAGAGTCAGAGACAGCCCCTGCTCCCACTGTTAGGAGTCCCACAAGAAGACCAAGCTACACAACTGCAGCATATATGCAGAGGGCGTAGGTCAGTCCCATGAAGGCTCCATGGTTGTTGGTTCAGTTTCTGTTGAGTCCTGTGAACCCAGATTAGTTGGTTCTGTGGGTTTTCTTGTGTTGGTGACCCTTCTGGCTCCTACAATCCTTCTCTTCCTCAGGATTCCCCAAGCTCCACCTAATGTTTGGCTGTGGGGTCTCTACATCTGTTTCTATCAGTTCCTGGATAAAGCCTCTCTGATGACAGTTGGGCTAGGCAACAATCTATGAATATAACAGAATATCATTAGGCATCATTACATTGGCTTTTGTTTTTTTTTTTTGCCAGTTGTGCTTGTTAGAATTCCTAGCCACTCCCCCAGCTACATGACCACATATGCCCTGTCTAGTAGCCAGGCAAGATGCTTAGACATCCCAGAGCCTTACATCCTACATAATCTATGTGCTGCATTATGCTGCATGATCATGCAATCTATGTGCATGGGTGGTGTAGCTATGTAAGCCCATATGCACATGTGCAGGGGGAACCTATGAAAAGTGGGTTCCACCTATCCCTCCCCTCTCTTCCTGCACAGCCATTCCATTCCATAGGCCTGTGCACACTCCTTCTGTTCCCTTCCCCTAATAAACTTTTTTTTTTCTTCAAGGTTATGTATCAGCATGTATGACTGCAGGCCAGAAGAGGGCGCCAGATCTCATTACAGATGGTTGTGAGCCACCATGTGGTTGCTGGGAATTGAACTCAGGACCTCTGGAAGAGCAGTCAGTGCTCTTAACCTCTGAGCCATCCCTCCAGCCCCCCCCCCCCCATGGCTTTTCTCACACAGTAAACAGCACTGCTTAATGAATAACATTGCGCCACTTAATAAATAACAGTGTTTGGTTTTATTCTAGGTCTCTGGGTTATCCAAGAGGCTGAACTTTTAAAATGTTAGAATTTGTAAGACTGTAGGACTTTTTAAGTTTGTAAAATATTTTATATTGTAATGTTTATATAATGTATGGTCTTAGGGATAAACAAGAAAAGGAAAAGTTGTGGCTTTACAGTGATGCGTTTATATATCAAATTGACAAAGAGTTAATTGTATGCCAACTTGATACAAAGTAGAGTCATTTGAGAGAAGGGTACTTTCAATAAGAGTGCCTTCATAGATTGGGCTCTAGCAAGCCTATAGGGCATTTTCTTAATTAGTAATTAATGAGAAGGTCCTGGCCATCTCTGAGCCTGTGGTCCAGGGTTCTATAAGAAAGCAGGCTAAGCAAGCCTTGGGGAGCAAGCTTGGTGGCCTCTGCATCAGCTCCTGCCTCCATGTTCCTTCCCTGCTTGGGTTCCTGCTCTCACCACTTTTGATGATGAACTATTTATATGGAAGTGTGAGTGAAATTAACTTTTTCCTCCCCAACTTTGTTTTAGTTGTGGTGTTTTATCACAGAAATGATAATCCTAAACCCTAAGATATTAATGAACTTTTTATGATAGTTTTGTTGATATTTATAATAAGTTATTGACTTATTTGCTTTCTCATTAATCCCAGGTAGCAGATTATTATTTTTTTTTAATTTTTTTCAAGACAGGGTTTCTCTGTGTAGCTTTGCACCTTTCCTGGAACTCGCTTTGTAGACCTAGCTCTGCCTCTCGAGTGCTGGGATTAAAGGCGTGCGCCACCACTGCCTGGCAAGGTAGCAGATCTTAATGTTTGTTCAAATCCATGAATTGCCATGTCATAATGACCCTCTGTGACGTTGTTGTGAGCCCATTGATTTCTTTGATCAGGAGACTTCTAAAAATTACATATTTTATTATTAGTTGTACATTTAAAATTCCTATAAATATTGCCATTTCATTCTTTGATCCATGCTCAACAAATGACTTATTTTGTGCCGTCAGTCAGACCTGATCATTTCCCAAAGTTTGGGTGTTGATAACTGTCTTGTTGAGTTTTAGTTGACATGGTAATGATTGCATAAGGTTGATCTTTTTTGAATTTCTTTTGTATGTGGAATGTCTGCATGTGGGTGTGGGCAAATGAGCACATAGGTCCAAGTGCACGTGTTGTTTGTTCTTTGGAGGTCATCCTTTATACTCTTTTCTTCATCTTTTAAGATAGGCTCTCCCACCGAACTCGGAGCTTATTGATTTGGCTACTCAGGCTAGGCTAGTGAGCTCTAGGTATCTGCCTATCGCTCCTCTCCCAGTGCTGAGATATGTTGCCATACCTGGCTTTTACTTGGGTGCTGGGATCTCAATTTAGGCCTACATGCTTGCATAACAAATGCTTTGTCACTGAGCCATTTCCCAGTCCCTTGCTCCCCCCCCCCTTTTTTTTAAACCATCCTTTTCTTTGAAACAAGGTCTTGATGTGTAGTCCACACTGGCCTTGAATTCATGGTCATCCTTCTGCTTCAGTCTCTTGAGTGCTGGAGTTACAGATGTGTATCATCACTCCCCAGTCAGCTTTTTTGAACTCTTGTTGCCATCAGCCAAGTGGGAGTCTCGGGCATTATTACTATCACTAATGTCCTGTTCATGTAGCTAGAGTTTGAACTTTTAGGGTAAGAGAAGATCTGGCAGAAGAGTTAATTCATTCGGAGACTCATCTGAGGATTGTGTAAGTACTTGTTATGGACCTACCACACTACTTGTGCATACTAGGTGTGGGTCAAGGTTTACAAGAACAGATACTCTCTGACTAAGAAAAAGATAATTGGATAATTACAAGAAAATGTGATTGGTGTTTTTGTAGGAAAGATAGAAGATGTTGGGAGAAGGGCAGCTGATCTACCTGTAGGGACATCAGGCACCTGACTGGAATACTAAAGGATGAGAAAAGCTTTACCAAGCAAAGCAGTGCTTTGGAGGCAAGAAATGGAGAAAACTATGATTTCCAGTGAGATGGGGAAGCAGGTAGGGACTGAAGCCACAATTAGTGATGATGGCATGTGTGATGCAGTGAGCAGTGCAGGCACCACAGTCAGACCCTGCCTGTAGGCCTGAGTCTGCTGCCCACGTGGAACTTGTAAAAGTGCATTGCTGTTTATCAGATACCTACTTGGGAAATTCTTGTTCCAAGATATGTCTTCATGTGCTTAGTTTGATCAAAAAAATGAGATCAATTTTCAACTGTTGAAGAATTTAATTATTCATTGAGGAAAATGAAAAACAAAAAGGAGTAGCTAAGCGCGTGCTTTTCAGAACACTTTGAGAAAAGTTGTAGAGGCTGAAGGAACTCCTAGTTCCTTCTAATTGTTAGACATGGCAGTAACTGTTTGAATCAATATTCCCAGGATCCCAAGGTGGTGGCCAGTTAACAGCTAACTCTAGTTTACTTTTAAAAAATGAAAATCATAATCTCTTTGTCCCTGTACTGGTGTATAAAATTGGAAGGGGTGAAAATAACATGTGATTTCCATTATCCTGTTGGAATTTTGTGTTTTTAACTGAAGGCTTGGGATTTTGTTGTTGCAGTCACTGTCACACTAGTTTCTTTTAAATCAGGGGAGCAGGAAGGTTAACCCTGAGAACCCGAGGAAAGAGTTAGGATAGAATGAATGCAAGTGTGTTCAAAGTAGAAAGTATGTTGAGAAGTCCTAAGTACAGTAACTGCTTTCATGGATGAAGGATGAAGGTCTAGGAGCTGATGCTGCTTCTCTATAGGGATACCTAACCACTCATTCAGTCCAGCCTAGGCATTTCCTTACTTTAGTGTGAGGATTTTCATCTGGCTACATTTTAGACTACTACTGCTTCCTGGCTTGGTAAGAAGTGAATGTTAAGTTAGGTGAAAAGCAGCCAGGTGGGTTCTGCTTCCCTGCAGTAGGCTGGTTTTCAGCTCTTATTTTAGCTTAATGATGACTAGATAGCACTCCATTATCTCTTCCTGGAATGGCCATCTGGGTGCCTCATCAGTAGGCAAGACAGAATTAATTTGCAATCTCTCTGTTCTTTTTCCATCCCACCCAGATACATTCTGGAACATGGGTACATATAGTAAACTGCTGATTTTGCTTGCTTCTGTGGATTTTACCAAGTCAGCAGAACACACCTCTCTGGTATCTCAGAGGAATTCAAGTGTTACAGATGATGGGTTTCATTTGCAGAGGCTTTTTTTTTAGTTGATTCTGCAGAAGCCAATTTTAGAAGCCTTAAAGATGTCATTATATGCTTGTCTTACTGTATTAAGCATAATTTAAAGTCACTTATGACCTGTTACTGGGAGTATGGGTCATATTGCACATAAAGTATTAAAACATATCAGATTATTGGAAGGTCGGGGTAAACATAATTTGGGAGGGATAGTTCTTACACACATTTAATGGCTTAGTCTTAGTACTTCATTTCTTAAAAAAAAAAAAAAAACAAAAACAAAAAAAACCAGAGTCCCAGGGAAGGTAAGTGTCTAATGACTGAGATCCAGTTATATCAGTGAGATTTAAAATTCTTGTCCTCCTTGGCTCATAGACTGGAGTCATCTGCCCGTGCTGATGCAGCTCAGGATAATTGATCTTGGCATCCTCTACTTGCACTGTTATATTTGTAGTCTCAGAAAGAAAACAGTATACATTTAATTGCCGCTGGCCTAGCTGTACAGGGTATATGCTAGCCTCAGCACCATCTTTATACTAGACCCCTGCATCCCTATTATCAGAGAATTTGTCATCTAGTTAAGCTACATTGATAGGCAATGTTCATCTTTGAAACGTTGCTTGTTCTATGATTCTCTGGGGGTGGGGCGCTCTATCACCTACTGCTGTGATCTTGTCTCTTTATGTTGTTATTTGCATGAGATGTTCATTTCCATGATGGTTAAAAACAAAACACAAAACAAAGTGACACCTCATGCTTCTGTCCCTGTGTCCATTTAACTAGAGAAGTTTGGTACCTATTTGAAGTAGTCAATATTCGAATAATTTAAAAGGATTTCCCTTACATTAGGTAGTTGATATCTCAGAGATACTGCTTTTGTTTTAAGTTTCAAGCTAAACAAGCACACATATTTAATTCTGGTTCAAACTTGAATTCTTCCAGAGAGCCAAGAGAAACAATGTCTTTTGATT
Organism: Onychomys torridus; assembly: GCF_903995425.1. Lineage (NCBI taxonomy): Eukaryota > Metazoa > Chordata > Mammalia > Rodentia > Cricetidae > Onychomys > Onychomys torridus. The sequence continues at coordinate 102,386,527 of NC_050445.1, read as the reverse complement.
TCCTTAAAAACAATGAAACCACCCAGCACTTTTATAAGAGTCACTTCTCTCATTAATCCAGTGTTTTAGACTCTTTCCTTCAGCAGACTTAGAAAATGGTAGTATTTTGGTACCATACCAGGATTTAAAAAAAAAAAAAGATGCTGGAGCCTGGAGGTGCCTTCTATGGCCTTCTGCTACCTAAACCTTATTGGATGCTGAGAGTTAGTTCCTGGTATACCACCAATTTCTGGGAGAGCACACTGCTTAGAAGCTGTGCTGTTACATGCCACCCTAGTATGTTGTTGAGTAGTGGGAGGACAGTGTCTATGTAGACAAATAGTGTGGGTAGGAGGCCAGCAGCAGCATTTGAAGTCTCCCCAGTTTCTGACAAGTAAGGGTCCTTTCAAAGAGGCAGGAAGTTACTTAATTTCACAAAATCCAATGAAATAGTAAAGCTCTTAGTTTTTCAGTTCTCCAAGTCCTCAGAAAGCACCAAGGCCAGATTAGTATAAGTTTTGAGATTGAAGTCAAATTGAAATAACAGTTGAAATAATTAAAACTAGCAAGTTCATGAGTTCCCCAGTCCATTCCTTTTGTGTAATAGCAGAACTTCAGAGGAAGCACAGAGTGAAAGATGTAGTGTTTTCAAAGAATAATTAATGCCAACTCTCTCCTAGTTAGAAACCCTGTCTTAGGATCCAGAGAAAGGTGTGCCTCATGTGGCTGAGAGGCTTGATGTAGAGATCACATCATTTGCACATGGAACGGGGAAGGGTCACATTGGGAATCAGAAGAAGGGAACAGATTTCACTGTTGCAGGAGGCAACTTTATTAAATTACTATTTCAGTTAGGGTAGCTGGATCTAGAAATAGTTCTTATTCTAGAATGTGGCATAATTTGGTAGAAATACTTGGGACATAAAAGAAAGAATGATAATATTTTTTCTTACAGAGATTAATCTTTTCTTTTTGAAAACATTTTAGCATAGACATGCTTTCTGAGTACCTGGAAACTGGGAAGGAAGGGATCCGGAAACAGAAGAGTGGACAGAAGCCATAAGCTAATGGTTTGCCAAAAGAGAAGGGCAAATTGAAAACATTTCTCATCTGTAAAGTTAGCACATATCTTAATATTTGAGGGTACAGATCTAGGGACACTGTTAGACTGTTGTACACTGGTACTGTACAACTATAGGGACATTATTGTTAGAATGCTGTACAGAACAACTAATGGGGAAGGGACTCTGAGGAGATCAACTGAAAATCCAGTTGCTTTACCTTTACTTGGTATCTGGATGAGTGTCCTACACCTTATTCACATACAACAGGGCCTACCCACGTTTAGCCACTACCCATTATATGATTGCTTCACCTATCTCTTTCCCCTGCCAAACCCCAAATCAGGGTCTCATAAGTCCAGGCTAACTTTAAATCATATACTGAAGATGTTCTTGAACTCCTGGTCATCCTGCCTCTACTTCCAAGTGTTAGGATTACAGGTCAGCCCCACTATGCCTGGCTCCATTGCATTATTAAGAGTAGAACACTGGCCTGGCCTAGTGGCATGCACCTTCAATCACAGCACTGCAGAGGCAGGATGCCAGGCCTCTGAGCTTTGTGGGCGCTTGCACTCATATGCAAACCATTCCTTAGACACACCACACATACTTATAATTAAAAATAAATCTAAAAGAACAGAAAACTGGAAATTACTCAAGAACACTGTGGAGTGCTTAGGTTTTTATCTTTAGAGGCAAGTTGATTAGTGCATCCACCTACTGAAGTACCATGTGATTGTTAATGGAATATCTCTTCAGTGTTAAAGAGATTCCTAGGATACATTATCTAAAAGAGTAACATTTGGAACAGCAAATGTAGCTTACTGCTTTTATTCTAAATGGAGGAATGTAGTGAGTGCTTTGATTTTGCACAAAATAAACTTAAAAAGTAAGAAATGCACTGTTGAGGAATAAGTAACTTTAGAAATAAGAAAAGCTAATAAAAGTGGTTACATGTTGGAGATGTCAGGACCAGGGTAGATGGGAACAAGGATTCGAAACCATGTGTGTGGGGGTGTGGGTGGGCATATGTCTGTGTGTGGGGGGGGTGTCTGTGTGTGTGTATGCGTGTGGTGCACATGTGTCAGGAGCTGATGTAGCTCAGGTGGGCTTCGAGTTTACTGTGTAGTGGATGATGACCTTGAACTTACCCAAGTACTATGATTACAGGTTTGTACCAACTGTACTGGGGATCAAACCCTGGGTTTTGTATGTTGTAAGCAAATATTCTACTAATTTAGCTACATCCCTAGCCCTCAGTGTGTATCTCTTGATGATTTTATCTTGAATCATGTAAGTATTTTAAACAAAAAGTATAGACACCTTCACCTTTGAAATAAAATTTTGAAGTCATTGTATCTTAGGTGTTATATGTTGACTAGTAAAGGATGATGGTGTTGGTACTGAGGCAAGACAGATGTACTGATGAGGTTTTATAATTTATGGATTTTGTAAATTAATATTGGCATTGAATTTTTAAAAATGCCTTTTGGCTTGGAAAATTTGGCATTATATTCAGCTTTTAGCTGTTAGTAATGTAACATTTTATGAATTTAATACTGCCATATTGTTTTTTAACTAACATACTTTATTGCTTGATGTTTTGCTATATCAGTTTTGAGAGTACAATATGTATGAACTCCTGAAAGCTATATGGTTCATTTATTCACCTAGCGAATTTTTTGTTTGAAAATAAATGCCCTTGTGGTACGATTGAGCATTCAGCATTGTTTGTAATAGCCAGAACCTGGAAACAACCTAGATGCCCTTCAACTGAAGAATGGATAAAGAAAATATGGTACATATACACAATGGAGTACTACTCAGCAGAGAAAAACAATGACATCATGAGGTTTGCAGGCAAATGGATGGATCTAGAAAAAAATCATCCTGAGTGAGGTAACCCAGACTCAGAAGGACAAACATGGTATGTACTCACTCATAGGAGGATATTAGATGTAAAACAAAGATGACTAGACTGCTACACAACTCCAGGGAGGCTACCTAGAAAACGGGACCCTAGGAAAGACCCAGGGATCACCCAATGACAGAGGAATGGATGAGATCTACATGAACAACCTGGACGACAGTGGGAGTAATGAAGGGCAAGATTTGAGGGAAAGAAAGCTTAGGGGAGCAGGAGATCCCAGCTGGATCAAGAACAGAAAGGGAGAACGAGGAATAAATGAAGACCACATGAAAATAGGAATAAGCAGAGTGCTCGAGAGGTACCCAGAAATCCACAATGATATATCCTCTGTAAACTGCTAGCAATGGTCGAGAGAAAGCCTGATCTGACCTAGTCTGGTGATCAGATGACTAAACACCCTAACATTCGTCTTGGAACTCTCATCCAATAACTGATGGAAGTGGATGCAGAGATCCTCAGCCAGGCCCCAGTTGGAGCTCCAGGTGTCCAACGGTCGAGAAAGAGGAGGGACTGCAAGAGCGTGAATTGTTGAATCCAAGATTGCAAAAAGCACAGGGACAAGTAGCCAATTGAAAGAAAGCACGTGAATTATGAACCAACGGCTGTGGAGCCCCTAGCTAGATCAGGCCCTCTGGATAAGTGAGACAGTTGAATAGCTTGATCTGTTTGGGAGGCATCCAGGCTGTGGGACCAGGACCTGTTCTTAGTGCATGAGCTGGCTGTTTGGAACCTTGGGCTTACACAGGGACACATGCTCAGCCTGGAAGGAGGGGACAGGACCTGCCTGTACTGAATCCACCAAGTTTAAATGAATCCCCAGGGGTGTCTTGGTCCTGGAGGACATGGGAATGGAGGGGAGGGGCTGGGGGGAAGGTAGGGGTGTGGGCGGGAGGGGTGAGGACAGGGGAACCCATGGCTGATGTATAAAATTAAAACATATCATCATCATCATCATCATCATAAATATATATAACACAAAAAATTTTAAAAAAAAAGAAAAATAGGAATGTGAAATAATTCTCTAGTGTCATTTGTACTTTTAAAAGTGCTCACACTAGATGATAACTAAGCTAGACTGTCTTTTGGTTTGGAGGAAATCTTTGTACAAGATGTAGTCATATCAAGTCTGTGAATTTCCTTTGCTTCCATAAAATCCATGTACCTTACGGTCAGGTGCCTTTGTTCCATTGTAGGAATTAGCTCAGCCATTGGCTCTGTGCATGTTCAAAGATGTGGTATATAGAAGGTGGTTGATTTTTTTTTTTTTTTTTTTCCTCACTCGTTGATGAAATGAAATCTGATTTTGCTTTGCCAGCCTTCCTAGGTTACTTGGTCACGTATTGGACTACTTTGTTAACTAAATATAAGCTTCATTGTTGCTGTTTTGTAAGATTGGATAAATACATCTTTTTGTTACCTGTCATCTAAGGCCTTGTTATCTTAGTTTTCTAGCTTTCCTGGAGTTCAACCAAGCTCTTCTTAACCATGCTTTGTCCATGAAGCTTGCAATTGGTTGTCTAGTACAGTCTTACTGATAGAAATGTAGGGGAGGTACTGTTAACTTATTGGTGGAAGTATTAAGGCAACTCTACGTAGTTAAAAGGGAGGTTTATTTTGTGGGGTAATTTACAAGTAAAGGGATAGGTTACAGGGTCCAGGAAAGGTGTAATGCAGTCCAGTGGTGTTCTCTGGAGAACTCTGCTCAGTCTACCTCCCGCATCCAAGATCCAAGAGCCGCCACATCCAGATCTCAGGTCTTAAGGGCTCTTGTCTCTGCCCCACCTCATAGGTGTGACAGTTACTGGAAGCCTCACTGGGGGTAGTACTTCCAGATCAAAGCTGGAACAGCTACCCATTACATCTCCCCCTTTTGTCTAAATAAGAAAGTTCTAACTTAATACAAAACTATATACAATAGGAACGATTATCAAATATTTTTTTTAAGTATGGTGTGTGTGTGTGGGGTGTGTGGGGGGTGTGTGGGAGTGTGTATGTGTGAATATGTATTGGCCAGAAATAGACATCAGCTGTGTTCCTAAGTTGCTCTTCATATTACTTTTTTTTTTTTTTTGAGCTGAGAATCGAACCCAGGGCCTTGTGCTTGCTGGGCAAGCACTATACCACTACCCCAGTTTGTTTGTTTGTTTGTTTGTTTTTTAAGATTTATTTATTTATTATGTATACAGTGTTCTGTCTGTAAGTATGCCTTCAGGCCAGAAGAGGGCACCAGATCTTATTACAGATGGTTGTGAGCTACCATGTGGTTTCTGGGAATTGAACTCGGGACCTCAGGAAGAGAAGTCAGTGCTCTTAACCTATGAGCCATCTCTCCAGCCCGCTGATTATCAAATATTGTCCAGGCAGAATAAAGGATAATGACCTAGACAAGATGGAACTACAACCAACACAAACAATATCGAACAAGAGACACATACTAAAATCCAGAGAAGTCTGGAGCATAGGTAAATGGCACATTACAAAGATCATTCCAAAAGGTGTCCTATCCTAAAGAACCTAAATCTAATACTTAATATGTTCTACATAAGATACAAGAAGATTGTAACTATAACTGTTAGATTTCAATCTCATCAAAGACCTGAGAAGGAATATAATAATACCTGAAAAAAAGAAAAGAGGAAGTGCTGTGGATATTGCGCTGTATGCTGTGAATGTATTGTTCTGATTGGTTAATAAATAAAGTGCTGATTGACCAGTAGCCAGGCAGGAAGTATAGGCAAGACAAAGAGAGAGGAGAATTCTGGGAACAGGAAGGCGGTGTCAGGAGTTGCCAGCCAGACACAGAGGAAGCAAGATGTGAAGGCAGAACTGGAAAAAGATATCAAGCCACGTGGCTCAACATAAATAAGAATTATGGGTTAATTTAAGTGTAAGATCTAGCTAGCAAGAAGCCTGAGTCATTAGGTCAGTTTTAATTAATATAAACATCTGTGTGATTATTTGGGTCTGAGTGGTTGCAGGCCTGGGCAGGACTGGAGAAAACTCCAGCTACATTAACTTGTGTAGATGAATAAATAGTATTTGAGTTTCTGCTTCCATTGGCTGAAGCAGCATGGTTGACAGATATCTAGGCATTCCTTTTTTTTTTTTTTTTTCCTGCTGTAATCTTTTTGAGCTTCTGTACATCTTGCAAATGGCAAAAAAACCTAGAGCAGGTCTGAATTAAAGTTAAGTGTGTGTAAGGTAATTATCATGGTGTTGGTAAGAGTAGTTACTCAGAAAAATGGTAACCTTTGTCATCATTGAGTGATTTTTATAAAATGTCTATGAATGTTGACTATTTTATTATGTCACTATTAGCCCACGACTAGAGTATTTAGCATATAAGCTATTAGCTTACCCTACAGAACAAATTACTAGAAATCATGATTTGAGGAAGGATTCATGCTAATGGGCAGCTTTTACTGAAAGATCATTGTCAGGCAGGTTTTATACCCTTTTAATGAACTCTCTAGTGATTTGTGCTCCAAGGGGGTTGTTTTTTATTTTAATGTTACATATTTTCAACCACATTCAAATTATTGCCACAATGAAGACACTTGAAGTAGGTAACTATTAGATAATAGAAAATTCCACTTGTAAGTAATTTTTAATCTGCAGGATTTTTATAGCAAACGTTTGTGTTTTTCCTATTGTGCAGTACCCTGTGTACCTGCCAAGCTGGATAAATAACAGGCTCTGATGATTTTGCACCTGGTGTCATAGAAACACTGGGAATCAAAGATTAAGTGGTGCATATAGTGATCAGGTTTCCTGGGGCAAATTGAAGCAGTGCTGTGACAGTTATTTGGTAAATCCCAGTTCAAACCTGTTTTATGAAAGTGGAGGCAACATTGATTGAACACTTACTATGTGCCAAGCTATGTACTTAACATTTAGTGTGTTGTATTGATTCATCTTAAAAATATCCCTGGAAAATACGTGTCTTGACTAAAAATATGGGCTTTGAGGTTTAGAAAGGTTCCAGAACTTGCCTAAGGTTGAACATTCAGTGACAGGAACAGGAGTCCATCTTAGCAGTGCTGTCACTGAAATCTATGCATGTCTCTCCCCCGGCCCCTCAACTTTGCATCATAGCTTTGCAGGAGTATTTGATATCTTGTTAGCTTTGGTAAAATAAAATCTTTACTGTTTGATGAAGTTGTCTGCTAGAAAAGGAATATACAAATAGCTTTTTCTTTAGAAGTAATGTTCAGAGAGCAGGAATGCCATTCTCAGCTATTCCAAGGTGCATGTGCACACTCACACTTGCATTAACTCATCTTTCTCAAGTTTGAGCTGAAATTAAGGTCTATGTGATGAAAAGTTAGAATCTTCCAGCACCCAGGTTGGGTTTCAGAATTTAAGATTCATATAATTGTCTGTGAGACTTTTTCACATGTAATCTATGTAATAAAGTCCACAATAGCTGGACAGATGGTGACATCAGAGGACACAATCTCAGTACTCTTCCATAATTATGCTGTAACTTTCATGTGCTTATCTAGCTTCTTAAATTACAGTTTTCCAAATGTTATAAAGCTAACTGGTAGAGATGCTGAAGTTTATGCAGAAATTTCTTGCTCTAGATGTAAAAATTATGTTTGTGTAGGATTGCACATGCTCTGATCCTGGGTCTATCAGGGTGGTTAATTAAATTTCTTCTAAGATTTTTTTTTTTTAAGATGTCTTAATTGTTTTTTAGAATTTTTTATCTTTAAGGAAAATTAAAATGACCAAATCTTCAAAAATATTAATTGCTTCTTCTGTCTACAGGAAAGAAATCCTCAAGTGATAATGTCAGTAACATTAACTTAAATGTGGAGTCTTGCAGATAAAATTCTCAACCATCTTAGTAAATAAGAAACACAGAACCAAATACAGAGGAAATAGCCAAAGAGATCAGAGCAATAGCCACGACTAGCTTTAGCTTACCACCAGCAGTAGCTTCCCCAGAGAGAGTTTCTTCCTGTGTGACTTGTGTTTTTATTGCTTTCCTCTTCTGCCTTCTGATTGGCTCTAAGCCCAGTCACATGACTTCCTTGTCACTGTCTGTCTATACAGACCTTCAGGTCTCTATGGTTGGTACTGAGATTAAAGGCTCATGTCACCACGCTTGGCTGTGTCCTTGACCACACAGAGACTCTGCCTTCCATGTGATCGGATTAAGGGCGTGTGCTACCATTGCCGGACTTCTGCTTAATGGCTATTTGACCTCTGTCTCCAGGCAACTTTATTTATTAACATACAAATAAAATATCACAATTCATCACAAATAAAATATCACCACAGGGTCCCTTTGTAAAATCCTAAGAGTCTAAGATGTAGTGGAAAGTGTTGCTGGAAGTTTTCCTGTGTCCTGCCTAGCCCACAGTTGGGACAAATCTCTCACCCACAGTCCCGCAGCCTTTTTAAAAAAATAATCACACAGAGGCTTAATATTAATTATAACTCCTCAGCCATTAGCTCAGGCTTATTACTAACTAGCTCTTACACTTAAATTAACCCACAATTCTTATCTATGTTTAGCCATGTGGCTTGATACCTTTTCTCAATTCTGCCTTGTCATCTTGCTTCCTCTGTGTCTGGCTGGTGACTTCTGACTCAGCCTTCCTCTTCCCAGAATTCTCCTTGTTTGCTTATCCTGCCTATACTTTCTGCCTGGCTACTGGCCAATCAGCATTTTCTTTATCAACTAATCAAAGCAACACATATTCACAGCATACAGAACGACATTCCACTGCAGGAAAGAAATGAAAATTGAGGACACTGGGAAGCTGCCTGTATAGCTGGGCATCATTATTGAAGACAGGAGAAAGCAATTTGGTGTGCTTTGTGAATCTGCAATCTGTTTCCACTGAGGCATTATTGCATACATCTCAAGTGTATGCCATGTGAATTGCACATGTTCCCTTTAACAGTCGGTGACTGTGCTGGTTGATTTGAAAGCACCTAGGAAAAGCGATCACAGACTACCAGCTTCTGGACAGGACTGAAACTGGAACTTGCTTTGTAGACCAGGCTAGCCTGGAACTCAAAACCTGCTTCTACCTTGAAAGTGCTAGGATTAAAGGCGTGTGCCACCTTTTGGTGGTGGGTGGGGGTATTGGACACGAAGCAGATTTTACTATTTTTTTCTGACCATGTGACAGTGGCCAGCAACATAGTCAAATATCTCCCCAACTCCCAGAAATACTGCCAGCCACATTGTCAGGGCACATGAAAGAGTAAATAACTGCAGGTTTCTTCTGCAATTAGAACAGTTACTGTATAACAAAGAGGAGCCAGAGTTGAGATTTTGTGACCAGAAAGGCTTAAACCTCTTCTGTGGGAATGACAGTGGCAGTGGACATGTGCTTTCCCCAGTGAGGGGCTGTGTGGGTCTGCCTCCAGAGAGTAATAAAGTCAGTGAAACCAGCTAACTGATCTTCAGGGCTTGCTGCCCTGCTTCCTCTTCTAATAAAAACTCTAGTTCAGTAGTTGTTTACTAGGAAAGGTTTGTTCCAGTCCTGTGTTGGGTGAAATTGCCTAATGAAGAAGTGGTCATTGTTCCAGGGGACACCTAGCTTTTCAGAGGGGCAACTTCTTAGTGGGAAACAATAGTACATGCTTGGGTACTGTGGCAGGCTGGGTTAGGGGTCCCTAGTACAAGGACCTAAAGGAATAGTTGCAGTGCATATGTAGTAAGTCAGAATCAACTGTCTACAGGCTTTTGTCCTACCATTTTAATAGTCATATGTGTGTACTGCTATATGAATAAATACAACTGAAGTATTACTGAGTTCACACCTGTTCTTTATCATGTGGCTCTTTTTCAAGCCACAGATACCAGGAGCTCCTCGTTCTCAGAAGCTCAGGAAATGTACTTAGAGGTATAGGGGTTACACATGCATTTCACCTGGACACCCTAGACCCTGCATGAGGCTCCTTGAGAGTCTAAGGACTTGGGGAGGTACACTGAGTGAGACATTTGGTGCAAAGCTGATGATCTCTGTGGCCCCTTTTGTCTAGGTGTCCTAGGGAAACGCTGCTTCAGTGTGGTTAGTCAGAAATGGTTGCAAGTGCTTCGTTGACACTTTTAAATCTTCATATTGTAAAGCTTTTGTTATTTTTAGTGTATCATTGGAGACGTTATTCACATTTAGTATTTTCAACCCTGTTGTTTCTCACCCTAGCTTTCCTCTTTCTGCTAGATGATATTTGTTTTTGAGTGTCCCATATGGTTCCGTGACATTCCATGTAGAATGTCTAGAAAAGTGTGTTTGATACTGGTGGGCACATGGCCTTTCTAAAGCCATTGTTATTGATTATATGAGAACAAGTGCTAAAGCTTTCAAGTAGTTTTTTCTTTTAAAGGACTAATTTGTGCTGCCTGTGACCTTAGTTCCCATGCACCACTAGAGAGTGTGGCATTTCAAGCTAGATCACATTTTATCACACATCTCCATTATTAGCACTGCTCACATGCATTATGCTTTACTCTATGTTGGTTACCAAGAGACTAAAAGCACCTCTTGTGGATCTCATCACTAGAATTTAGTTTTTAAAACACAATCTCTTTCTCTTTTCCTTTTTGATAGTAGTGCTGGGAACTGACCAAATTGTAATTTGATCTTTGATTTACATAGCAGATTAAAAAGCCTCATGTCATTGCTCTGTCTAAATTCAGGTTTTATGTTGTGAGATTTATTTAAGCTTTGTTTATTGTTTTCATCATTGATAACTCATTAAAGTTTTTATGGCTTTTTGAAATTTAGTTGGCATATAATAAATTATAAATATCTAAGGACCCACTCAATTTGATGAGGTTCCATATAACATAGGTGTGTGACTATGAAACCATCTTCACAGTGTGGATGGTGAATATGCCTACCCTTTCCTATTGCACCACTTTGTGCTTCCTACTGACCCTAGCTCCCTAGTGCTCCTGTTGGATCAGGACAGACCTCACAGTGTGGCATTGCTGACACATGTCCTTTTAGTTCCAGTTCGGACATCATAAGAGATCTTCTGGAGGAAGAGGAAGCCTGGGAAGCATCTCACAGGTGAGTTCTCACCGTCAGCAAGTGTGTGAGCTGGGGCCCGAGAAATGAGAGCCCTGTGCAGCTGATTTGAGACAAGACGTTTGTGCTTCCTGACGGATGAAGAAACTCCTAATCCAGGTTGTTTGTTGTCTGTGTATCTCACTGCGGAGCTGGAGTCCTGATGCAATAAGTAGTTACTCATTGATGTCGTTTCTGTGTCCTTGTTATTTATTTATTTATTTTTTTGGGCAGTGTGATAATTTGCTAAGCACAGGCTTGGGGTAAATAAAAATAATCCTTTCTCATGTCTGAGGTGAGTTTCTCCTTCTGCCTCCTCCCTACCCCCTTGTCTGGAGCCACTTTGTCCTTCTTTCTCTTACACAGGCAGCCTCTCCCTTCTAGCTGGGTCTTTCACACTTTGTCCTCAGTGTGCAGTGGTAGCCTCTTCAGCCACAGGCCATCCTCCTTCCCGCTTCCTTAGTAGTGATGTCATCTTGCAGTTTCTGTTTCTTTATCTTCCATTTCCAGCCTTCTTTGAAGGCCTCCATACTGCTAAATCCAGAGGCCATTTTCAGAATTCACTTTCCTTGTTTCATTAGCAGTGTTTTATACTAAGCAGGAAGTTCAAGGTTATCCTCAGCTTTGTATCAAGTTTGAGGTCAGCCTGGGCTACATGAGACCCTGTGTTCAAAATTAAAAAAAAAAGATGATGATGGTGTTTAAAGATAAAGTAGAATAAATTCGCAGTGGATAAAAATGCTACAATAGAAGGTATCTGGATAACACCAAAGAAGACAGAGATGGTGGAATGGAGAAATCTCTCTCTCTCTCTCTCTCTCTCTCTCTCTCTCTCTCTCTCTCTCACACACACACACACACACACACACACACACACACACACACACACAAAAGTGACACACAAATTCTGCTTTATGAGTGATTGTAGGAATGGGTATATAACCCAATCAGAATATAGACACTACAGAATGGATTAAAAAAAGCTGTGCTGTGCCTTGTGCTCTGTCTACAAAGAACACATCTTTGAGTCTAAGACACCAATATATTGAAAGCAGAAGAATAGAAAAAGGTATGTCATAGCCATCCTGAAGGACGATAGTGTTGACAAGATAGACTTGAAGGTAAAAAGTGTAACAGAGCCAAAGACATTTATAATCTTGAAAAGGTCAATCTATTAAGAAGACAAAATGATTGAGAACATATATCCATGTAACAAGAGTCCCATGAAGCAAAAAGATGGAATGGAAAGCTACCACAGGCAGCAAGGAGTAAAATTTCACCACTACCCCCCAAAAAACCATTGCCATGGACACAGACTCACTTTCATCAGGCCATGCAGGTTACAGTGGGCCTGCAGAATTGCATGTTGATGGTGTACCACTCTCCACTGGGCTTCTGCCTTCCTCAGAGAATAGTTTCCTGAGGCAAAAGAACTTGGGAATTCTCTGGCTTTGTGAGTCCTTCATGTTCTCCAGGCACAGGCCCATCTCTGCTCTTTTAAAGTGCTATGTCAGGAACAGTGTTCAGACACACTAAACTGCAGACCTTTCTGGGGTCTCATTCTCTTCTTTTCTCTATTTATTTACCTTTTCATTTTCTTGGTACTGTTTCTCAAAGTACAACTTTTAATTTTGATGAAATGTATTATGTCTATTTTAATTATTTTTGTCCTACCTAGGATCTTTTTGTAACCCCAAATCACTCAATATTTTTCTTTTATGGCTTAGAAATATTAAGTAAGTGTCATAAGGTGTGTCAATGACTGGTTCAATGGTTCTTTTGGGCATAAGGTATTCCCATTGCTGTAGCATTAGGTATTAAAGAGATGACCCATGTCTATTTCATATGTGTGTATAGATTTGTTTCTGGAATCACTCTTATGTTTGTTGATCATGTAGATATCTTTTTAACATCTTGTAATTGCTGTTTGGTAATGCTTTAAGTCAGGTAATGTGAGACTTTTTAAAATAAATATAATGGTTTATATTAGTTCATTTATTATTGTATTACTTTTGATAAATGTGTAAGGTGGCAGAGGAAGGATTGAAATGTTCCTTTGTAGTGTAGCTGCTATGGCCTGGTGTAAAGTTGGGATGATCCTTGGACCAGACTGGCTGTACTCTTCTGTATGTCATTTCCATTTGACATGTAGGTTCTGCTGAGCTCTTCTGGTCTTTGATAGATAACCTACTGCAAAATGTGATGATCCTGGTAGAGAGTGGCAGTCTTTAGCGTCTATAGGGGACTATTGCATCATGGACTAGATGGCTTAAACAATAGAAATGCGTGTTCCCGCAGCTCTAGAGGCTGGAAGTCCAGAATCAAGGTGTTGATAGAATTGATCATTGAATGCTCTCATTTTTGACCATTTCCTGCTTAATGACTTTAAGAATGGTATTGGGATTATGCTGTTTGAAAAGCTCAGAATTCTAGGACCAGCAAGATGACTCGGTGGGTAAAAATGCTTGCAACTGAGCCAATGACCTGAGTTTGATTCCCCAGGCTTATATGGTAAAAATAGAGAACCTGCTCCTGTGAATCATCCTCATACACAGTACACACACTGTCTGTCTGTCTGTCCATCTGTTCCCCCCCCATCCCCTGTCTGTTTCTCTTTTTCTCTTTTTCTCCTCTTCTCTCTTCTCTCTTCTCTTTTCTTCCTTTTCTTCTTCTTCTTCTTCTTCTTCTTCTTCTTCTTCTTCTTCTTCTTCTTCTTCTTCTTCTTCTTCTCCTCCTCCTCCTCCTCCTCCTCCTCCTCCTCCTCCTCCTCCTCCTCCTCCTCCTTCTTCTTCTTCTTCTCTCTCTCTCTCTCTCTCTCTCTCTCTCTCTCTCTCTCTCTCTCTCTCCAAACAGCATCCCTGGATTAGCTGTGTTTGTATATGCTCTGAGTGGAAGTTTGGCCAAAGAAAGTTAAACTTCATTCTTTTATTGGGCTGTTGTAGCCCTAGGCTGAAGTTGGCAAGATGTGGCCCATGAACCAAATCTGTTCCACTGTCTGATTTTGTTAATAAAGTGTTATTAGAACATAGCCATACATTCCTTTACCTGTTGGTTCATATTTTTCTTTGTTGTTTTGTGTTACAACAGAGTCAAGTAGTAGCAGCAGAGTTGTCAGAGCCCAAAATATTTGGACCATTATATAAAAAATTGCTAGCCCTTGTTCTAAATCAGAAGAATCTAAACCATTTGGTTGAATACATTATACTTTGACCCACCCTGGAAAAAGTGGGGAGCATAAAGAGTCTCTGTAGGTTTTATAAAAATGTCCTTATCCCTCCTGCATCTGACCCTTCTGGGTAAAAAGATGGGATGAATGTGGGAGATGGTTTAAACAGAGGTGCCATTCTAACTAATGGGAAAGGACACACTGATCTTGTAGAGGGCAAGGAGTACTAACAACACTGGCATCTGAACAGAGGAACTCCTAGGTTACGGAAGTTGTAGGCACAGAAACACACTGGTGACTCGGGTTCAGAGCAATCTGTGGAAGGCTCTTCACAGTGGAAGAGTGCCATTGTGAGAGTCTCCCGATGGTGGCAAATGCCTTGGGTTTTCCTGTCTGCTTTCCCTGTCAGATGACTTGGAATATAATTTGATCTTCATTCATCATAGTCTTCTTCTGACTGTTCAGCAGATCCTGCCCTTTCTCACACAGAAACATTAACGTGTCTTTGGTTTCTCCATTCTCATACTGTTTCTCAGTTGTCCCACCCTGCTGGTGGCATGTACAGATGAAATAGCAGTCTCTTCAAAACCAGGAGTGGATTCAGTTATTTAAACTGAGTAAGAAACTATCCTGATGTTACTCACTGATAATCTCTTAAGAAGTGTAGTTAACTTGTGTACCCCACTTGATGCTGATGTTATTTATGGGAAACCAGCAGTTATGAGTACTTCTTTCTTTTCAGGAGCACTGTTGTGGGGAGCACCCCAAACTGTGCTGCTTGTATGGAAGCTAGGTATAAATATTCCTTCATCTCAGAAATGTGACTACACACTAGTGATGATCATTATAAATTTTTAAGAATTCAAAGAAACACCACTGGTAGATTATGAGGCCCTCAGACAACTGTGAAGAGCTCTCTAGATTGAAGCTGTCTTTTGTTACTCAGGGAGGGTTTTCTAGAGCAATGTGGGTGGTGGTGTGTGCATACCCTGCTATTCCTACAATAAGAACCATCCAATTGTTTGTCCTTGACTTTAGCTGAGGTAACTGATACCACGTTGCCTCTGGAAGGTATTTACGAGTGCCTTGAGTGTACAGACCCACAGAGGTTTCCTAGTGAGAACTTACTCAGGGTCTGAAAATCTGAGCTTGTTTTCCCCAGCAGGGCTGCATAAGGGGATGACTGGACCATGGACATGGTTACCAGGTGTTTGGAAGGGTCTGTACTTGGCTGAATGGTGTGCTTTGATCTAGCAAAGGGGAGGTCTTTTGCCCCTCCCTTGGCATTGTTATAAAAAGCCCTTTTGAAGAGACAGAAGGGACTGGTGGGTTTTGATCCAGGTCCTCCTGAAGCTATCCTGTGTTTTTGTCTGTCTCCTCTCCACTATCTTTCTATCTAAAAGTTTCTTATTTATTCCTCTTTCCTCCTCATAGGAACCCTTTAAAAGGTGAGAGCTGGCTTCCCACACTTGAGTCACTGCCAAGATTCCATGTGGCTTTCTAAGATAGCCACTGAAGGTTTATAGAATTGTTCTGTTTGCTGGATCTGGGATCCTGGCCTCATACTTGGGTTTACTATTGCAAATTCATCTCATTCTACTGCTAGTACTTTTAATTACTTTATGAGACGAATAGAATGAATTAATGCCAATTTCTGTCAGTTGATCACAGTGGCTGATAAAGTGGTATATATCTCAATTCTCTAGAAGTCACTCTGGTGTAGAAACACTAGGTATTGATGGGAGACATGTGTCTATGAGTCTTCCTTTTCTATTTGCTCTGAAAAGCCAGGCAGTGACTGCTTTTGGTGAACATCCTTTGTCTGTGTAGTCAGGGTGTTTGTATGGTAAGTAGCATTGGAAGACTCCCTCCCTGTCTAGAACTAGAGACAAAATACTGACCATTAAAAAGCGTTTTTGGACATGAGCTGCTTGCTGCTATCTGGCCTCTCTGTATCACCCTGTGGGAACTGGTTCTTGAGCTGCTCCGATGCCTGTCTTCTGGCTCTGCCCATGCTGTAACACAAACTTCACTTTCTGTAGAAGCCTATTGCCCTCTCTGGTTTCTGTGAAGCTGCCAGGTGAACTTAATAGTTTGCCCTTATTTAGCTTAAGCCCTTCCCAGTATTTGAAATATTAAGTTCATTTTTAAATAAACCTATATCATATGATTGTGTCTCACTTTTTGTTGATATAATAGGTGATCTATCTTTTAATTGGGCAGCTCAGCCAGTTACATTTAATGTAATTATTGACTGATGCTTTTTATAGTATCTTCCAGGTTGGATTCAGTGTGCTCTGTAGCCAAGGATGACCTTAACTTCTTACTTCTGCTCCCCATATGCTAGGATTACAGGCCTGCCCCATATGACTGGTTGATGCAGTGCTGGAATGCAGCTGGTCCAGCATGCTCCCACCTGATTTTCACCCCCAGTCCAATAATGGCTATGCATAACAGTTTGGGTCATTTTCTTTTTGCTAATGCCTTTTCTTTCACTTTCCTTCTATCTGAACCCATTTTGGATCACTAGGCAATGACACGTGATTTCCTTTTATTTCCAGTATTAGCTTACTAGCTCTGCCTTTATTTTAGATAGTGCTTGCCCTAGGGTTTGTGACATGCATGTTTATCACAGTGAGCCTTCAGATATGTCCTTTGGTATATTATATGAGCACCTAACAACAGTGTGTTTCCAAGTCACTCTTCCTATTCATGGTCCTGGTGTCATATATTTACTCCTGTGCATGTTAAATAGGCCCAGATTTACAGCTGGTAGTCGTGCTTGTTTGAGGTGAAAAGCTTCCTTTCCTGTTCCTTATGTTGTTTCTTAAACGTATTAGCCATCAGTCCTCTTAGCTTTTGTCTGAGATGTCTTCCCTTAGCTTCCATCTTTGAAAAATGTTTGGCTGGGGGTGGATTCTGGGTTGACAGTTTTTCTTCTGGCACTAACGTTACCACTGTGTCACCTTGAGGCCTGGCTGGTTTCTCATCCCTCTAAGGAATGTTCCTTTCCTTTGCCTGCCTCCGAAGGTTTTCAGTACTTTGAGTATGTATCTAGGTGTTTTCTGTTTGTTATTTGTCAGTGGGGGTGGGTTGACCACCTCTAGTCTTTGTTTGACATCTTTATTTTAGAAAACTCACAGCTGTGTAATTTGTTTTCCACAGCTGTTTCTTCTACAGGGATTCTAATCATACATGTACACGTACACACACACACGCACACATGCATATGCACACTTTTTTTTCTTTGTGTTTCAATTTGGATTTTTTAAAAAAAAATATATATATATATGTGTATGTATGATGTCTGAGAGAGTGTGTATATTATGTGTGCAGGAACAAGTGTGAAGAGGGCATTGAATCCTCTGGAGCTGGAGTTAAAGGTGTTTAGAGCTACCTTTCATGCTCTGGAGCAAGTACTCATAACCACTGAGCCATCTTTCCAGCCCCCAATTTGGGTGTTTTTGGTTGACACATATGAGTTATGTATTAGTTCTATACCTTACTCTTAATGGTCCTTTGAAGAAATAGTTCCTCTCCAATAGTTTAGAACTTTCCCGATGTTTCCATTTGATTTGTTCATATCATTTCCATGTCTGCTGAAATTCTCTGGATGTTTACTACCTTTTTTTGTTAGAGCCCTTGTTGTATTATTGGTCATAATTATTTTGAAGTTCTGTGGTCTGGTGGGTCCAGTATGTAGGCTGCCTCTACATCAGCCACTTTGTGCATGGCAGTGGAGTCTCTTTCTTGCTTCTTTTGTGTCTTCATTTTAGCCTAAGACTACTGTGTAGGATGCCAGAGACTGAGCTAGATAGTGTTTGTGCCTAGAAAAAGGCTTACTTCTATATGGTCATTAATTGGGGGAGTTTGCCTGATTGGTTTCTAGTGGTTGTTCTGGCTGCCAAAGCATCTGAGATATGCAGCTCCAGTTTTTCTGTAAGAGGCTCAGAGATGTTTGTCTGAGCTCCAGGTACCAGTGCATTCCTGCTCTTTGCAAAAGAGAACATCCAGCAAGGCAGACATGCTTTCTGCCTGTCTCAGTGACTATCTCTCTATCTCTAGGCACTTCTGTTTCTGGCCCGTTTTAGACTTCCTCATGAGCACCCAGTGGAGGAATGAGGCTTGCAAGTGCATGTAGACTTGTGTTTGTCTCATACTGCTACCTTGTGCTTAAGAATTCATGCTAGCCTGCCTCTGTTGTTTGCTTCAGGTCAGCCAGAACTACATTATAAGACTCTATCTCAATAAAACAAACAACAGCAACAAGAATTCATGGTGAAAATATGTGTTTAGAATGATCGAGGCCTCGAGTTTGATTACCAACACCAAAATAAACAAAACAAAAGAAAAAAATAAAAAAAGAAAGGATTCCTGAGAAGTTTAGTTGATTGCACAGCAGCTCTCTCTTTCTCACTCTCATTTTGCTCTCTGCCCAAAGTGAGGGAATTTTGTGTGAAGGACTTGTTTCTTTGGGTTTTGTTTGGAATGTGTATGAGAGAGAGAGGAGGGGAAGAGAGAGAGAGGGAGGAAGGGAGGGAGACAGACAAACAGGACTCCTCACTGGCCTGGAGCTCATTTGGTAAGTTGGGGCAGCTGTCAGTGAGTCCCACCCCAGGGATCTAGCCACCTACCTACCTCCCCAGTACCTGGGTTATAAGCACAGGCCACTGTGCTTATCTTTTTAATGTGGGTCTGTCTTAGTTAGGGTTTCTATTGCAGTGTAGAGATACCATGACCATGGCTACTCTAATAAAAGAACACATTTAATTGGGGCTTGCTTACAGTTTCAAAGGTTTAGTCTGTTATGGCTAGAAGCATGGCAGCACACAGGAAGACTTGGTGCTGGAGAAGTAGCTGAGAGTTCTACATCTGGTTCTGCTGGCTATAGGAAGAGAGCAACACTGGGCTTGGCTTGGGCTTTTGGGGGGCTGGCTTCCAAGTCCCCCCCCCCCCCCAGTTACACACTTCCTCCAGCAAGGCCACACCCCCTAATCCTTCTCAAGTAGTGCCACTGTTGATGGCTTGGCATTCAAATATATGAGCCTTTGGGGGCTGTTCTAATTCAGACCACCACAGGGTTCTAAGGATGGAACTCAAGACAAGATGATAGTGACTGAGCCATCTTCCCAGCTCTGTTTGTTTTTGAGACCAGATCTGGATATAGTATTTTGTGTGCTTACTTCCAGGATGGCCTGGAACTCAAAATGTAGACCAGGCTGTCCTCAAAACCAGATTTTCCTTTCTCTGCCTCCTGAATGCTGAGATTACAAGTTTACCACTGTACCTAGCTGTTTAAAGCTACTGCATTTTGATTCAAGGGAAGGACTCTTCCTTTGGCCTTTGCAAATTCATTGTTCTCAGACTTACAAAGTGGGAATGATAATTATAGTGATAATACAAACTATAGTATGTCTCTAGAAAACGGAGGGTTGAAGGTTTTGGTGAAATCATGCACGTGAGAACACTTAAGTACTCAGGGGTTCCCATAGAACAATGACCACTGCTTTCTAATATGTCACGTCTTGTCTTCTTGTTTTCAGAAATGATCAGAACAGAGGAAAAAACCTACAGCAGAGTCACCGCACTAGAGCTGCTGAAAGTTCTGAGATTGAACCAAGAAACAAACGGAATAGGAATTAGTATGAGCTTTTGCTAGCTTTTCCATACAGTGACCAGAATATGGTATTTTTTATTGCCACATGAGGTTTCATATTTAGCAGTGCCCAGGGAAGATGTTTAATTTTAAATGTAATAGTTAATTTATTTCCATTCTTCTTTGCCTTTTCAGAAAAAACAACAACAACAAAAGAAAAGTTGTGAAATGACCCTTGACCCTTCTTGGTCAGTTGCTTCCTTCCTTTAAGACGTTTCTCCCCTAAAAACACATTTACCAGCTTTGCACAGCTCACACATTCCTTAGTATGGGTGTTTGCCTTGGTTTGACTTCTCTATTTCAGAATGTTTTAAAGTCATTTTTTACTTTTTTCCATTCAGGGGACCAACCCCAGCAACAGCTTCTTTTCGTTGTAACAATCCAGTAAGAGTGTATATGCTTTTGTTATAATTTACTTTCTTTATATAAGTGCCCAATGCCAGGCCACCATCAGATACTGGTTAGTACTTGAGATGAATGTATTTGTTTGTTAGACACACTTGTGTTTTACATATAGAGTAGGTTTATGATGTAAAGTCACAGAGTTAGTTTTATTATTTTTGAAAAGTCAGGAAAGTTAGTATTGTAATTTAAGTAACAATCACAATAACTCTAAAGAATATGTATGTTCTTCTGAAATGGCACTTAAAAATTATTACTGTTAGTATTTTCCCACTGGGGTCAGGCAGATCTCTAATACTTTGAATCCCAGCTATTAAACAAACAAACAAAAAATGAAATAAATGGATTTTATCAATAAATACCCAAGTTGTAATTTCCTTGAAATAGTGTCTTGTGAGTATTTGAATAAAGACTATAAATCTTTATATTGCATTTGTCATAAAATTTGTTGTTGTGTGCAAAATGCCTTCAATTCCCAAATTTCCCTGCTTTTGTCTGGCATTGCAAAGCCAGCCTGCTCCTGTCTACCCCTCAGCCACTGCCCAGCCCATAAACACAAGCTTTCACACACAGCATCTCATATGGCCAGGTTATAACAATGAGTCTACTACTGGGAAAACCATTTGTGGCTTCTCCTTTCCAGAGAATGTCTCTGTGGACATTGGCTTTTTGCTGTGCTTTGAGGCTTCTGACAATGTGTGTGTTTGTGTGTGTGTGTGTGTGTGTGTGTGTGTGTGTGTGTGTTGTCATTATGGCAAGAGTTGAATGTTTTCATACTGGCATTACTATTGATAATCTTTATGAGTTCCTTGAGTTTGGGAAACAAACATCAAGACCACTTACTGAATCTGTCCGTGTGTCTCCTGTGAAATAAATTGTTGCTGGATCCTAATAGCTCCCCCGGGGAGAGGGTGAGAAGGCATGATGTCAACAGCACAGATACTGGGAGTCAGCTGAAGGCAAAAAGCAAACTCGTTTGTTCAATAACAGGGAAGGCCTTATATACCCTCCTCCCAGAACCCAATTGGTGGCATTGTGTGGTCGATCCTCATTGGCTAGGCAGGATCAACAACTCTTGACCGCGCCTGTTGCTAGACCCTCACTCAGGCAGACTCCAGGTTGGCTCATAAGGGAGTACATTATGTGCATGCCTTGGCAACTTGTTTGAGCCAATTTCCTCGACCCTATGCACCTGTCCTACTACAATAAGTGAGCAGAGGTTAGCACTGACATGTTTATATTGCTGAGTTACCAGGATTAAGCTACAGTGAAAGCCATGTTTCATTTAAGATGACATAATCTGCCACACATTAAATTGGAAGCAATGTTATATTTTCAGCAAAAGCAGTTTGCAAAGGAGAGGTGAAACACAAACTGGGAAACCAGGCACATGGATTTAGTTAGTAACCTATCAGTCACTCTACTGAATACTTGGAAAGTGATGATGGCCGGCAGTCAGTACATTCTAAAACTTGTTCTCTCAGTGGGACAGATGGGAGAGTTTGTTCCTCAAGGACAGTTGAACAGAATGTGGAGAGAGTTTTACCAGTACTTGAGGGGGTTGGAGGAGTGTTACCATATGAGCAGGGGCCTAGGCCACTGTTAGACATTGTACTACCTTATCACAGTGAGCATTGATTTTCCTCACAGTGCTAGGGCCTGGAAGGCTAGATCAATAGGGTGTCTTCTGAGGCCTCTCTCCTTTGCTTGGAGACAGCTGCCTTCTCAAAGTGTCCTTAAATGGTCTTCCCTCTGCACACGTGTCTGTCTGATCTCCCCTTAGGAGGACCCCGTCATGCTGGTCAAACCCATTTATGCGACCTCATTTTACTTTACCTTTTTAATGGGTCTCTGTAAATACAGTCTTGCTATTAAGACTTCTCACATTTATGTCTGGAAGAGGCACAGTTTAGCCTGTAAGCTTCAACAGTAGTTGTGTTGGCCAGTAAATTTTGCTACTGTTATGAACGTAGTGTAAATAGTCTGTGTTTTCTGATGGCCTTAGCCTACCCTTGTGAAAGGGTTGTTTGACTCCCAAAGGGTTTGGGACCCTCAGGTTGAGAACCACTTTTCTAGGTTAAACTTTCAGTGGTACCAAGATTATAATGACATAAAGGAGCTCTGTGCTGATCTGAAAAGCAAAACTTAATGAGCATTGCACTTAAGGCCGACTCTGTATGTTCAGTGAAGGAGAAGTGTTCCTACTTGACAAAGACTGGGGAACTCAGTACACTTGTTTGATCCAGAACTGGGTGTGAGAAGCTCCTAATTATAGAATTTACCTTGTATAAATGCAATCTTTACCCAACTTCCTGCCATTCACTAGCCATTGATTCTTTTTTTCTTAACTGTCCTTAAGGGCATGATGACTTCCATCTGTTATACTGACTCATTATAGCAGTGGCACAAAGTTTGGGTGAATGGGTGGATTTATTTATGTATGGGTGTGGGTACACACATGCCATGCTCTCTGCATGTGGACATCAGAAGATTACTTAAGGGAGTTTGTTCTTCATTATGTGGGTCCCAGGACCAAATTCAGATCATCAGGTTTAACAGCGAGTGCCTTTATCCTAGGGACCATCTCACTGGCCCCCACTTGTATCTTATAGAGGCACATCTTTTCCCTAGTATTTTCAGGTATCATCAGGCCTCAGACCATTCAGAATTCAGACATAGGTGTATGCTTAAATATGTTGCTGCTCCCCTGACAGATTGTTCCAGAAAGCCTGTCTTGCTTAGGATGCCATCTCTGCTGCACCTACTTCTGGCCCTCCTGGTCTTTCTGTGTTTTAAGTGGAAGTGAGGAGGATGGGCCCTTTTAAGTTTGATAATGCAGCTTTGATCTGGACCCTTTGTGTCCCTCTTCAACAGCTACATCTTGTATGTCCTTCCTTCAACTACTAGGACTGAGTGTTAAGTGGAGTACAAAACTAAGAGCCCCTGTTGTAGACCAGGAGAGAGAAGCATTTGTCAGGTAATTACACAAATTAGTACAGCTACCAGAAGTGCAGCAAAGGAAGGACTGTCATTGTGGAAGAAACTGGCTTCTCCAGGACTACCCCACCCAAATACACACACACACACACACACACACACACAACCCTTTCATTTGTCTTCACTTCCACGGTGCATTGTCAATAGTCTTTAATCGCCTGACAGCCTCTCTGGAGTAGGTGCTGTACTTTGCACATTCTTTTTTCAGACATTTCAATGCTTCTGGGTTTTCCAGTCATATACAGTTCTGAACAGGGCACTGTGCCTTTTCACATGTGATTATTTTCCTAGAGTCCCAGCCAGGCAATGACTAAACAGCTTTGAATAACACATGGCCAGGTTTTCAGGACAGGAAGCACCAAAGTCTGAGATTCTATAGAGTTTGCTCTGTGGGTTTTAAAATAACGAGTATTAAGGAGCAGACTGTGATACCCAGATGGGGATTTCAGCAAGTACATGAGGTTTCGGTGTGCTTCTGTTTACTGGCAAAGTGGAGAACCTAAACTTGAAGGAAAGAATTCCGCAGAGTTATGAGCAAAGATGCATAAGACTTGGTGTTCTGCTGTGATAGCTTTTATATTTAGGTCTCTGACGAGACAAGTAGGAAACTTTTGTTTTGCCCCCAGGCTTTGGGCAGCAGCTGGGTGCACAGCACCTGAATACCTTGACATTCTGGACCTGTTGCCATTTTAACACTAACCCAAGAAACCCAGCTGCTTTGGATGCTGGGCGAACCGGCAGCAAGCAAGGCTGGCATTCTGCTAGGAATGCCTATGCTTGAATGGGAGCCCATATGGAGGGCAGGAACTTTTCAGTGCCTGTATTCTAACTTTGGAACTCACAAGTGCACTCGGAGGGGTCCTCATACCATTGTTCGTTCTGTTTGGGTCATGTAAGCACCACATCGCTATCTTTTATGTAGCATCTACTTTTGAGCAGCCTTACTTTATGGGACTGTTAGCAGTCTTCTCTGCTAAATGTATTTTTAGGTCACCCAAAATTCATTGTTAAGTAGAGGCACTTTCAGATGGAACAATTAATTAGTTTTCAGTGCTGAAAACGCAGTTCAGAGGCTCATGCATGCTAGGCAAGCACTGGTTCACTAAGCTGCAGCCTCAGCCCCAGGGACATTTCTTTAGTTTTAACTATTCGAATCCTAAAAATATCTGCAGTTTTTAAAATTTGAGCAGCATAAATAGAAAATTTCTGAAAGTGTGGTATCTATAAAGAGCAGGTTAATTTCTGCTTTAATTATTTGACACTGATTAATTTTTGTTAAAAACTTGACAGGATTTAATCACAGCACTCAGGAGGCAAAGGCAGTGGGTATCTGTAAGTTACAGGCTAGCCTGATCTACAGATTAAGTTCTGGGATAGCCAGAACAACATAGTAAGACCTTGTCTCAAACAAACAAAACCGAAAAGGCAACCAACCAAACAAAAACGCAACAACAACAACAACAACAACAACACTTGAGGGGCTATTGAGAACGATAGCATGGTGGAACGCTGACATTTGACCTGTGGAGAGGCTCTTCTCATCCACTTGGTCACAGAGTTCTGGAAGTGGAGGCTCTAAAGGGACGTGCCTATCTAGATCTGTTTGAAGATCACAGAAGTTCTGACCACTGCGACTCAGAAGGTGAAAATGGATGAATACATTTCTCTCCAAATCATCTCTTGTCCAGAGCCGTTTCTGGATGTTTTTTTTAGGGAGAGTTGAGTGCTTGCTTGTTTTGTTTGAATCCACTTACTCTCCACGCCAGGCAGTGTATGGAGAGAGGCAGGCTTCTCTAAGGTACAGCAGAAGTTCTAGTGAAGGATGCAGTATAAGCAGAAACAGAATGGAGCCCCAAAGAGAAGTAGGGTGATAAAAGGAACTTGTGAGCCAAGAAATTGGTCAAGGGGTTGGCAAAATGTAAACAAGTATAGGTGGGTAAAGTAGAATGGTTAAACCAAGCTAGAAATCAAATGCTGGACCATACTGTGAGCTTGAGCAAAGGGAATTGGACTATCAAGGAATTCTGGTGTCCTTGATATTGTTTGAGTGGTATCGAGATTTACTTCACAGCCTAAAACAGGGGTCCATATATTCATATAATCTTAAGAATAACCACTAGTGAATACAAGCTCTGAGTGTTCCAAGCCTGAAAATGGAGATAAGGAAAAAGGGGGAGGAATGCATCATTCATAAATAACAAAGCAAGATACGTCCAATATATCAATAATGCATATGTAGATTTCTACACTCAAGTTTTTGGTTTGGTGTTGGTTTTTAAACAGGGTCTTGTTTTGTAGCCTAGGCTGTTGTCAAACTCAGCATCCTTCTGCCTCATCCTGCTAAGTGCTAGGATAATGGGTGTATGACACCATGGCTGGTGGCTTTACAAATTTTAGGAGACATGCAGAAAGTAAAACCTAGGAGACGCCACCAGGCAGATTTGGGGTAGCAGCCATTGTGGCACACTAGCTCTATGGATTCTTTTCACTTAGCTCTACTGAGTTTTATGGTTTATTTTTGTTGTTGTTTGTGATACTGAGGATCAAACCCAGGGCCTCACACGCCCAGTGTACCCTCTACCATTAAACCACATTCCCTATCCTTACCTCTCTCTGAATTACTGAGAACTTGATGAGAGGTAGAACTTGGACTAATGTTTACAGACGGGTGTACTTTGCATTAAAAAGGGACAGAGAATACTAGAAGCATGGCATGATCAAAACATAATTCTGTTTCTGGGGCAGGATGGCAGCGGATGGTTGTCCCTGGAGAGGCGAGTGCCAGCTTTCTTAGAATTCTTCTTGGCGTTATTTGTCTTCCCGTATTATTTCCTCTTCAGTGACATTTCATCAAGCCCAGCCATTCAATTGCCGGGGTCCTTCCTTTGTGTGATTATCCCTCACCTCTTTTTGGGAATAAAAAGGTCATGAGATGAAGAGTCACTTGATGGATACTGTGTAAGAACACGGAGACAGCAAAGTGCAGAAAGAAGCAGTTTACTACACAAGCGGCCCGTGCTGGCTCATTCCATGTCAACTCGACACAGCTAGAGTCATCTGAAAGGGGGGAGCCTCAGCTCAAAAAGATCCATAAGATTCGGCTGTCGGACATTTTCTTGATTAGTGATTGATCAGGGAGGGCCCAGCCCATTATGGGTGGGGTCCTGGGTTCTCTAAGATAGCAGGAGGAGCAAGCCATGGGGAGCAAAGCCAGTAAGCAGCATTCCTTCATGGCCTCTGCATCAGTGCCTGCCTCCAGGTTCCTGCCCTGTTTGAGTTCCTGTCCTGACTTCCTTCAGTGATGAACAGTGATAAGCAGAATAAACCCTTTCCTCCCTGAGTTGCTTTGGTCATGGTGTTTCATCACAGCCCTGGTTACCCAAATGAAGACACAGCCTGCTGTGTGATCAGTCCAGCCTTGGAGTGGGTCTCTTTCTCTCATCTGGGCCTCTGCTGCTGCTTCAGTGGAATAGGGCATTTGACTGGACTCTAGAATGTCTGTAAGGGGGCTTTGCTATCATCCAGCTCAGCCCCTCCTGAAGCCAGTTTCAGTGAAGGTTTCTATTTATGGGTCTCTGCTATGTCATTCCAAATGTTTCTCAGATGGAGCCTCTGGCTGAGACTGTCTTGGAGTTTGAAAGAAAGAAGGAGCAGCCCGATTGGGATACTCCTCCTCCTGTGATGAAGAACCTCATTTTAAGCTGGGCAGTGGTGGCACACTGCTTAAATCCCAGCACTCCAAAGGCAGAGGCAGGCAGATCTCTGAGTTCAAGGCCAGTCAGGTCTACAGAGCAAGTTCCAGGACAGCCAGGGCTACACAGAGAAACTCTGTCTTGAAAAACCAACCAACCAACCAACCAACCAACCAACCAACCAACCAACCAAGAACCTCATTTTGAGGGCTGTAGTGGGTAGCCATCCCAGCATTGGCCTGGAAGTTCCAACCCCCACTGAGGCTTCGGTAATGGTCACGCCCACAAGGCGGGGCAGAGGAGGAAGCGGAAGACGAAGGATCGGGAAGAGCTCTGTCTCTTGGTTCCTGGACTCTGGACGCTGGAGGTAGACCGAGCAGAGTTCTCCAGAGAACACCGCCAGACTGCGCTATACCCTTGCCAGACCCTGTAACCTACCCCTTCATTTGTAAGTTACCCCACAAAATAAACCTCCCTTTTAACTACGTGGAGTGGCCTTAATAATTTAACCAATAGAGGGCAGCATTGAAAGCAGTATTGAATGCTGAGTCCTCCAGTGAGGAAACCAGAAGAAAGTGCTTTTAGTTTATGTCATGGCTTTTAGTACCACTGAAGCCAAAAGTCAAGAGAAATCAAGGATCCTGGCTGCTGGTTCTGTAGGCTCCTGAATTGAGGGTCTGGGGCTCTATCAGCAACTCCACCCAAGGTATAGCTGCTGCTGCTTGTGTTTCCAAAGACAGACCATTTGGGCCTTAAGTTATGGAAGTGGTTTAGGGTTAGGACAATTGATCAGCTTTAGACTTCCAATCCTCTTCGGTAAGCAAAACTCATCCTGATGTGGATTGAGCAGGAAAGTCCGTTTCCATACCTCTATCCAGTCATTCCTAGGCCAGTCACTACCATACAGCATCAGGTCACTTGGTCACTGATCACATCTAGTAGGTTGCTTCCTCAGTCCACCTCTGCCGCCAGCTCCTGTGGTCTGCTCTTGACATCACTGAACTGGTCAATGATCCTCTGATCTCGCCCAAGACCTTCATTACTGTAACTTTACCGCATTTTGGCTGTATGTCATCCGGACGCCAATGTGTTCTTACTCCCCTATCAAACAGGTTCGATTCTGTGGCCCACCACAGCCTTTTCCCTCCACCAAACCTGCTGTGTTTGTTCGCTTTCCATCACCGAAGCAAGTTCCTGAGGTAATCAACTTACGATAAAGATTGATCTGGGCTTGCACTTCCCTGCTTCGGGGCCTGTGGCAAGATGGCATATTATGGTAGGGAGCATGTGGCAATACAAAGGAAGGGACTAGTGTCGCACAGTTCTTTTCAAGGGCATGAATGATCCAAAGCCTGGAAGACCTCCTAGGCTCCAACTCTTACATTTCTGCAGCTGCTTAGTAGCACCATGATTGAAGCCAAGCCATTCGTACATAGCCTTAGTACAGAGCCTTTGCACAACATTCAAAATCCAAACCATAGAAACTTCGAACCTTGAATACTGAAATACTCCAGAGCCCAGTCTGCAGCTCCCTGCTTAAATTTTTAAATATTTGTGTGTGTTTGTCTGTATAACTGTACCATGTATGCACATGTGCCCCTGGAGAACAGAATGGGCATTTGATCCCCTGGAACTGGAGTTACAGGCAGTTGTGAGCCACCAGATGCTGGTGTGGGGAACCAAACCTGGGTCTTCTGCAAGAACAGCAAGTGCCCGGAACCTTGGAGCCAACTCTGCAGCCAGACGGTCATCACTGTGAGCACCATTTGCATTTCTTTAATGACTGTGATGCTAAGCATCTTCCGATATCCTTCCTGGCCAGCTATGTATCTTCTTTGGAGAGGTAGCCTAAGTCTCTTTCTTATTTTTAAGTCAGATTACCTGTTGTTCTGATTAGAACTCCCGTTGGTTCTCTTACCTTTAATCATCACACCCTGTGGGCAAATTGGTTTAGACTTCACAGTTCCCCTTCAGCTTTCCACTGCTACCACATCAAGGCACCACCGGCAGGGAGGCCACTATTCTAACCTCTTAACCAGTCTTAGCACACTCAATCTGTTCTCTTGGATTGCTTTCATTCTCCCCCACTGCTTACTGAACCACAGCTGCACAGATCCTGGGAATAGTCGCTATGGCCGGTAAGGCATAGTGATTTCACTGTTTCTTCCTTGTGGAATTCTCCACCCTGGCTGCTCTTATGGCTGGCTGCTCCTCTTGAGTGGCACTGTCTTGAACTTGTCTGAGGTACTCATCCTTCAAGTAGTCATCTGCTCTCCACTGTCTTACCTTCTTCATACTTACACTGTCTACACCACTGCTTTGCCTACTTGTTTATTGTGTATAGCCAGAAGTTTCTCTGGTCCTGCTCGGCCCTGTGGTTGGGACAAATCTCTCCCACCTGAGTCCCACAGCAGCTTGGTCCCAAGTAAACACTCAGAAGCTTATATTACGTACAAACTGTATGGCCTATGGGTCAGACTTCTTGCTGACTAGCTCTTATAACTTAGCCCATTTCTATTAATCTATATGTTGCCACATGGCATTGGTGTTACCAGTCTGCTGGCATCTTGTTGCTCTTTGGGAGGCAGGCTGGCATCTCCCCCGACTTCACTCTTCTTTGTCTTGTCTCCAGTTCAAATGTGCCGCCTAACCTTATCCTGCCCTGACATAGGACAATGAACGTTTATTTATCAATCAATCAATCAGAGCAAGACATATTCACAGTGTACAGGAAGACATCCCACAGCAATTGTGTGTTTGCCCTTACCTGAATGGAGCTCAGCAGCATGGGGGTGGGGGGTGTCTGTCATGCTTCCTACTGTGTCTGCGAGGCCTGTGGTCATGTCTAGTACACAGCAGGCATTCAGAACCTATGTTGGAGCCCACTAGGTTTCCTAGTGGCTGTACCCAGCAGGACTGCATAAGAGGATGATTGGACCACAGGCCTGGGTACCAGGTGTTTGTAAGGGTCTACACTTGACTGTAACTAGCAAGGGGGTGGTCTTTTGCTCTATTCCTTGGCATTGTTATAAATAGCCCTTTGGAATAAAATTCTGAGCTGGTGGATTGGGATCTAGGCCCACCTGAGGCTATCCGGTGTTTCTCTCTGTTTCTGTCCCCTCTTTATTTCTAACTAAGTCTCTTATCCCTCATTCCTCAAGAGTCTGTGGGGTAAATGAATGTGGGGGCTGGTCCCCCACAAACCCATTTGTTTTAAGACAGGGAAATGAAGCCTAACTAGGTTGAATCTCTTATTCCTCTCTGGGGTATGAGGTCTGAGGCCAGGAGCCTGACCTGTGTGGTATGCACCTCTATGTTCCCAGTGCTCTGCTAAGCACCTGAGCGTAGTGGGTGAGTCAAAGCAGAGCTGAAGGAATCCTTGCCGAGGAAGCAAAGAGATCTTAGGTTATGGCTCTGGAGATTTTCCTTCCTTAGTTTCTCCCGTCCTATACACAAATGCCTGGTTCAGCTGACTGAAAAAGGTGAAATTATACCATGTGTGTGAGTCACTCCAAATTGGTTGGTAACTTGTACCAAAGCAATTGGTAACTGCTTTAAGTACATGGGTGTGTGTCCTCACTTAGGTGTATGATGATCTTGATTGTAAGCTTATAGATACTAAATGCATTTCTGTCTATGAAATTTTTCTAGAATTTACACCCTGTACCAACTAAAACCAGTTACAAGTAACATTAGTGAAGACCTACACTATAGAAAGTACTTTTTAGTTTTTTAGAATATACTTTGTGACTTGGATTTAAATACTGGATACTTAACCTGTAGTCTTATTTCTTTGTGCCTGGACTTCATTTTACTCTGAACCCTTGTGTTAACCTACATATCTGATACACAAATATTCATCTTTGAACTTGGCTAAGAAACTCCTGGTGCTAAAAGTGATTACTCCGTCTTCCTGGGTGCCTTCAAGGATTTTGTTAATAGCTTTCCTTTTTGTTAAACAGATTATCAGATCACTTCTGTTACATTGAAATGCTCTGCACTGACATCCCTTTCTCTGGGGGTTTTGTGATGAGAGGCGCAGAGATTTTTGTTATGTATAGAAAGCTCTGCTGCTATGAACATATTGATTAATTCTCATCAGGGCACAGACAAGGGGTTGTCTGAAGGATTAGGGCAATTGTGGTCATGGAGCTGGGAAAGGAGGTCTGGGTTGATGTTTGGCTTTTTTGATCATAAGTTCAAGTTGTCATAAAATGTTGGAGCTTGAAGTCAGCCACAGAGCCTCCCTAGTCCAGGGCTGTTATTTCACAGGGGTGGCCTAGTCCAGAGAGAAAGATGGTTCTTGTGAGACTATGCAGTTAAGAAACAAAATCAGGATGAACTGGCTTTGCATCTGGACCTGTGTTAATTACTGAAGTTGACTGTTAAAGCTTACTATGAGATAGATCTTCATTGCAGGATGTTTTTAATTATAGGATGCCCATCCATTTCTATGTTGCAGAGAAAAGTCCAGAGGAACCTGGTAGCTATCAGATTGCCTTCATCAAACTTCCAGTTGTTCATAGACTAGTGCTTTAGAGGAAGAATAGCAAATATCCTAATAGCATTAGTTAATTTAAATTTTAAAGTATTTTTCCTTGTGTAGTAACTGTGGCAATGCAATATTATGATCAGAAATACTTCTTACATTCTAAGAGGCTATTAAAGATTTCTGAAACATGTCCTTCATTTCATCCCCCATGTGATGCTTCCTGCGCTCGTCAATAAAGACAAAGCAAGGCTGTTTGTTAGGAACACACACACACAAACAGATACAACACACAGACGCACAAGGACAGACAGGAACAGATCCACAAGGTAGCCTTCAGACACAGCTCAGACTCATAACCAGACGAACAGGACCGAAGACATGGAGAGCGAAGCAGGGAATTCCAATCTAGTTTCTCTTGGTTAAATGGCGTGTGTGTGTGTGTGTGTGTGTGTGTGTGCTTTGATTTCTTTCCTGCATGTGACGCCCATGCATTGTTGGGGACTCTGAGTTGTTCACTAATGCATTAAATCTACTCACAGCA
This sequence comes from Onychomys torridus, assembly GCF_903995425.1. Lineage (NCBI taxonomy): Eukaryota > Metazoa > Chordata > Mammalia > Rodentia > Cricetidae > Onychomys > Onychomys torridus. Next base: position 102,354,572 of record NC_050445.1, on the reverse strand, counting down.
TGTTATTCATTATCTCTGAAACACCAGAGTTTTCATCACGTCTCTCTCCCTGCCACCGCTGTTTTTTACCCATGAGTCCCCACCTTTCGGGCTAGCCAGTGCCCCTCCATTCTTAGTGGGTCTTTTGAGAGCATTTTATGCCTTATATGTTAGTGTCAGCTCCCCCCCCCCCCCCCCCCCCCAGCTCTATTTTGTTGAATTGCAACTTCAAGTCTGCAGTAAGAAAATGGATAGGAAGACAATCTGCAGAATACATCTATCAATCAGAGTTTTCAAACGACATCTCAGAAGCCTCTAGAAGAGAGTGAGTGTGAGTTTGCTTGGAAGTTCCCAGACAGCTCATGCTGTCACTGTAGAATACCATCTTTTTTTAGGATGCCTACTTCCCAAGCAGAGACTTGCCAAGCCACAGAGAACTCCCCACAAACCTAACCTAGATCGTAAAACCCTTGATTGTCTTAATAAGTGCCAGAACAGAACATGGAAAATTAGTATTAAAAATAAATGTTGGAGGGGTTGGGGATTTAGCTCAGTGGTAGAGCGCTTGCCTAGCAAGCACAAGGCCCTGGGTTCGGTACTCAGCTCTGGCAAAAAAAAAAAAAAAAAGTTGGATAAATGTGTATATGAAGTACACTCACCTTAGAATCTGGGATGTTAGGGCTAGACACATCCTTCAAGAGCCTCTTGCCTAACCATGTGAGTAAATGGCTGGTCCAGCCCTTACATATAGCATTGGAACTGTGGAATGTTGTCCCTAAATTGTATTTATATGGAGTTATGTGCCGCATCTTAAAGGGGGCAAAGGGAGAAAGGGCTGTTAGCATGGGTCCTAACTGAACTTTTAGGAGAAGAAATGAAATGTTAGCTTGCGTGGTGCTGGTCATCATATCTTTCCCGGCCCCATGCCTCTTTGGGACACTGCTCACATTACTAGGCTTGCAGCTGCTTCCTCCATCCTTAGAGCCTGAAATAGCCAGTTGGGGCCACACTAGCTCACTCTAACCTCCTCAGCCCCCAAGTCCCACTTTTTAGGTTCCTTATTATTTATTACATTTGGGTTCACCTAAGAATAGTCTCCTTATTTTAAAGTCAATTCCCATTCATATGCAATCTCAATTCTCCTTTGCCCTGGTCCTAAAGTACTTTCAACTTCTGTGAGTTTAGCATGTGATATCATTGGGTGGCCATTATTCTGCCTACTTGGTTATGCAACAGATGTGCTATTTTCCTCTCCAGAGATGTACAGGGCCAGCATCTTTATTTGAGTGATTGTCCCCCTTAGTGGGCTTCCATTGGCTGTGATCATTTGTGAGGCTGGGCTGGCCTATTCCATAGTCTCTCTGAGGTCCGATGTTGACACTTTTTTTTTTTTTTTTAAATAACCTCAGACTTTCATTGTTTCTGGGCTCTCTCTGTGTGTCTTTCTGTATCTCTGTGTCTGTGTCTGTCTGTGTCTGTGTCTGTGTCTGTCTGTCTGTCTGTCTGTCTCTCTCTGTCTCTGTCTCTGTCTCTCTCTCTCTGTCTCTCTGTGTGTGTGTGTGTGTGTGTGTGTGTGTGTGTGTGTGTGTGTATACATTGCTCAGCACCTACTTCCTTAATATCTGGAAGACCTTACCGGCCAGCCCTTGGAGCAGCTTATGCTACCAAAAAGAGTGTGGCTCAAATGGGCTTTGCTGTATGGTCTTACGTTAATCAGCCTGGACCAAAGAAATGGACTCTTCCATCACCGTCCCATGTCTGCTGCAAAAAGTGTAAATTTTTCTCTGTGGGGAATTAAACCCAGACTTAAACACAAATCATAAGAGCAAAGCTGCCATGTAAGTTATTGATGGTTGCTGCTGAGCTCTGCTCACACCCTGTTCTGTCCAGGAGTGGAGGTAGGTGAGAGCTACAGCCCACCCTTGACCGTGGTAGAGAAGGAGCACTGAAATGTGGCAATGGAAAAGTAAGGGCACGATTGATAGAGGGACAGGAGCAGCTAGCCAGAGCCACTTAGACTCCACATTCGTGTTCAATTTTCCTTTAGGCCAAACTGAGATCCTGTTGGAATGTGGTGTTCTCACTGACCACAGCTGCCCAGCTGTTGTTTTAGCTTCACCGTTCCTTCTGCTCAGTGGTAGTTTAGTCAGGGTGGTAGCACTTGATGGTCACTGATGGGAGGGGCCCTGTCTTTGGTCTCAGTTCCTCCCACGTGTCACCTCTCAGAGAAGAGCAGAGATAGGAAGGGGTCCTTGGACAGGACACGGATGTGTGTACATCACTGTTTTAGCCTCTCAGGTCACTCCTGTCAAGTCCCATCTCTGGCCTCGTCATGACACTGGGTGGCCTTCCCTGACTTGGTGTCATCTGCTCAGGCATGAGGCTAAGGTTCCATTCCTGAGGCCTCTTTATGCATGAAGAACTTGAGTTGCCATGACACAGCAGTCATCTTGATTCGGTCTCAACTTTCCCTTCTCCATGAGGGGCCTGACTTCCATCTGGACATGGTTAGCAGCTTTTAGTACTCATTAGACACCACAATGTCAATGTCAACTTGGGTGCTGACTGTCACCCCAGCAGCTTTGGAAGAAGTGTGCTGTTCAGGGTGTGAGTGACCAGGTAGCACTTTCTCCAGTTGGCAGGTCAAAATCGTTTTTATTCTTTGATAATGCATTTTGCTTTAAAACCCAATCCAGATCTTATACTTTCAAATCCTATCAAACTGACATGGAAGCCAAGTGGCCTTTTCTGGGCTTCTTTTGACAGACAGGAATGGGACACTTTGGTCCACCAGTGCAGACTCTTTGCCCCCTGCTCACTTACCAATAACCCCGGCCATTCCCTTTCATCCACTGCCATCCTCTGTCAGTCTGGAGAGCGAAACAGACAGAACTGGATAGCCCAGAGATTAATAAGGGAGTGTCTGTGAAGGACAAAGTGGGGGGATGGGGGATGAGGGGTGCTACATGCCTATAATACTAGCCCTTTGAAGGTAGTGTATCAGGGCCAGCCTGCACTACCTGGTACTCTGTCCCAAATAACCAAACTAGAGGAATCAGGAAGAGCCTTTAGGAGACTTCTGGACACCTGTGAGAGCACAGGAAGGGAAGACATTGACAGGAAGAATCCTGACAAGAATCTCACACTGAGAAAATTTTAGCTAGCTCAATAGGAAGTGCTAGACTAAAGGCTGGTGACCTTAGAGGAAGCCTACTGCTCTGAGATAGGAATGACCTGTGTAGATCTTTATCAGCGCTTCTCCAGGGACTCCAACAAATCCCCACTGAAGGGGAGGCCCGACACTGTCACTATAGCGTGTGTGTGTGTGTGTGTGTGTGTGTGTGTGTGTGTGTGTGTGTCCCCTCCCTATGGCCCTGATAGCTGCTCATCCAAGTAGTTTCTACCAGAATAGAATGTTCTGGACAGGGATGCTGTGAAAGCAGATTTGGACTCTTGACATTTAGTTCAGTACATTGTCTAGGGCCTTTATAGAATGCGCCTTTCTTAATACCAGTAATATAGAGGCCCTTAAGGCATAGTCTGGGCCATGCGGAACTCAGTCCCTGTAGGGAGACCTGTAAGTTAATTAAAACAGCTTTTTACCAGGTGTGTTAGTGGGAGCTCTAGGAAGGCAGAGGCAGGTGGATCTTTCTGAGTTTGAGGCCAGCCTGATATATATAGAAAGTTCTAGGGCTCACAGGGAGACCCTGTCTCAGAAACAAACAAAACCAAAACAAAAAAGAAACCACTTTGTAATGAAACCCAGGAGAGAAATACGGTTAGGACATTGATGAGCATGGGAGTGAGGTGTTTACCAAGGACATTTGGTGGGTAGTTTCTTTTCTCATCACGTGGACAAAAGCAACTTAAGGGATGAGGCATTTGTTTAGACTCACAGTCTCAGGATTCTCTCCATTGTGGTGGGAGAAGTATGTTTTATGGGTCAGCTCCATCTGTAGAGCTGGGAACATATAGCCATTGTTCACATGGCCCAGATTATGTGGCAGAGACAAAGGTCAGAACCAGAGGCAAAGATAACCTTCACGTCTTGTTCCTAGTGCCCCACCTCTGCCAGCTAAGCCCCATACCCAAAGGTAACACAACCTCTTCAAACAATGCCACCAGCTTGGAACACATAAGGCTTTGGGGGCATTTCACATTCAAACTACAACAGCATTTTTCTTGTGTATACTCGCTAGGGCATGGAGATATCCTTAGCTCTTATCTCCCATTGCATGAAAAAAGGTTCTCCAATCAAGCAAAATGTGATCAGCACTTGACACCAAAGGCAAAGGAGAGGCCACGTAAAGGACTTCTTGGCTCATCCTTCGAGACTTCCTTTGCTTACACTTCTAGCCTAAAGGTACCTAGTGGGAGCCTCCACTGGCCTATGTAGGTATCCAGAGGCACCAACAGAGACTGACTGCTCTCTAATGTGTTGCTCTTGTCTTCCTGACCTTGGACTCTCTGCTTGTTCTGTGGGGGGTTGGGAAAGGAAAGTGCCATTTTTCTCATAGGGAACTCCAGACATGGGCCTGTGAAGGCCTCTGAGGGAGACAGGAGGTAGCTCCTCTGAGTACCTTGTGTTCACATTAGTGACATGGCTGTTTTAAGCCTAGAAATGAGATCCTCTGTTTATATCTGAAGGGATTGGCTAGCCAAAGGAAGTTGCCCTTTTGGAGAGCTCCTGTCTGTTATGGAAGCAGATTTACTAAGGAGGATGATGTTAAGTGACAGGCACTCCAGATCTCAGCTTCCTCAGTGGTCAAAGAAGGACTGAGCTGGAGGCTTTCTGAATTTCTTCTGCCTTAACATCTGATGTTCCCCCTTGGTCTGACACTTTGGGGTACACAGCCAGACATGACCTTGCTCCAGTTGGAGGCCAGATGGAGGTTCGGTCAGGGTGATGTTCAGGGGCCCAGAGGGAACCTCCTGAACTGGATGCTGCCATATGCTTCTTAGGTTAGGAATGTCAGTTTTCTAGTATGTCTCTTGCATGGTTGAAAGGTGGCATACAGCCCATCTTCTGCCAAGAGGAATCTCTGGATTACCAAACCTTCATCCCAGAGAAAGGTGTTTCCTTCCACTCAGCTGTCAGCAGAAGGGAGGACTATCTCCAGATGTGGTCTCAGGCTGGGTACCTCCAAGGTAAATGAGGCTCAGGGACCTCCCATGGGCTTAAGCAGCAGCCAGGGATGGCTCAATGTCAATGGATTGATTTTCACATTACATGTGATATCTTCTTGATTCCTAGCTTGCTTGGTAGGTAATTTCTTACTAGATACCAGTCTTGGGAACTTTACCTTGTCAGATGGCAAATAACTTTTTATTCCTATAATCTTGATCTTTGTTCTAAGACACAATGATGCTGCTTAGAGATACTTTGGATCTCTTGGGTCTTTGTGTGTGTGTGTGTGTGTGTGTGTGTGTGTGTGTGTGTGTGTGTGTGTTTTGTCTGGAACAAAGCTCAGTTTGGAGCTTATTACTCACCACCACTGAGGTAAGACTTGCCTTTTTACTCTACTGAATGGCTGGTGAATTTTGAGGTGTTTTTTCAGTCTTTCTTGGGAACTGGCTATGTTCAGCTGTGGAAACATCCAGTTTCCAGCTCCATAAATGCCAGCTCTGTTATCCCTAATCATTGAAAATTATTCTTTTCCCAGTGTCCTTATGTATATTCTCCTAAAGATACACAGAGATCTTGTATCAGTCTCTGGGATTATCTTTGGAGCAGAAATGTCCACTCTATTTCTCCTCTGCAAATTTCAGCTGCTTTGGTCTCCCTGGATTCGAGCCCTGTCTTCTCAAGTCAGGGGCTATACTTGGAATTCTCTTTGGGTGGCCAACCAGCTCCCAAACAAAAATACAGAGACTTATCATTTAGTTTTCATTTTTATTTATTTATTTATTTATTTATTTTTGATTTTTCAAGACAGGGTTTCTCTGTAGTTTTGGAGCCTGTCCTGGACTAGCTCTGTAGACCAGGCTGGCCTCGGACTCACAGAGATCCACCTGCCTCTGCCTCCCAAGTGCTGGGATTACAGGCGTGTGCCACCACCGCCTGGCTGAAACTTATCATTTATTATGAATGCTAGGCCTTACCTTAGGCTTGTCCCATTAGTTCTTTTAATTTAATTTAACCTGCTTCTACTCATCTATGTTTTGCCTTGGGGCTTTTTGCCTTTCTTTCATTCTATATGTCCTACTTTCCTGCTTCCTCTATTTCTGGCATCTCCCTGTTGTCTCTTTTTCTTTCTTCCCTGAGCCTAAATTCCTCCTCCTACTTAGAATCCTTGCCCAGAAGTCCCATCTATACCTCCTCTCTTGCTATTGGCTGTTCAGCTTTTTATTAGACCAATCAGGTGCCTTAGGCAGGCAAGGTAAAACAGCAACACATCTTTACATAATTAAACAAATGCAACACATATTTACATAGTTAAACAAATACAATACTTCTTTACATAAACAAATATTCCACAGCATGAACAAATGCAACACATCTTTACATAATTAATCAAATGTAACACATCTTGGCACAGTTAAACAAATATTCTGCAACATGGGGCCTTATCAAGCCCCACCCATGGCTTCCCCAGCCTTAGGCCAACCTGGAATCTCCAGGCTGTGAGAGGAATTCTTAGTAGTTTGCTTGTTTTGTTGGCTTCTCATTTCACAAGTATCACTCTCTTCCATTGACTAATAAAATTTCTGTAGCATGTTTCTGATGCTTTTAAAACTTTTTCAAGAAGAATTTATTAGGGTTCTCCAGGAGGCATAGAGCCAGAAGGATGGATGCCTCCACTATTCTATCAGATTTCTCATAAGAGTTTTCATTTCAGAAAGTGAGTATTGAAGAGCTTTGATCACGTGATTATGGAAACCGAAAAGTCTCATCTGCAAGCTGGAGACTTGAGGAAAGCAGTGGAGTACACTGTAGTCTAAGTCTGAAGCCCTGCAGTGAAGGGAGCTGCTCATGGCTGTTCTAGTTCCCAGGCATAGTATTGCTTCCATTCAGCAATCAGGCAGGCATAGTATTTCATCATTCTCTGCCTTTTGGTTTTGTTTGGGTACTTGGTGGAGTGGATGATACCCACTCATGTTAGTGAAATCCACTCACTCTTCTACTGAGCCCACCAATTCAATGCCAGGCTCTTTGAGAAATGCCTTCACATTCATACCCATTCTTACCTTGCATTCATGACCTAGTCATACTGGCATAAAATTAACCTCCACAGGTCTATCCTTCTCAACTTGACATTCATATAAATCTCTAGAGCTTCATGTAATCTGATTAAAAAAACCCAGCAAGGTCCTTCTGTCAAACATGATATAGCTATCCTAAGTACAATGAACGTTCCACTAACCTCTTTCCCAGAAAAGAAGATATAATAACTTACATCCTCTCTAACTTAATAATTGATAGTACTTCAACATTATAATACAAAGTTAATAATACTAGACATCATGTTGCATAGTATTTAACTTCTTTCCTCTTATGTTTGATATAACAAAAAATAAGTGTAAGGTAGAATATTAATGTGTTCATAACAAAACAAGGAAATATTTGTGACAGAGTCCTTGCTTTTGTAGCAGCCCACACAGTCATAATTGTTATTTGCAACTACCTTCTATTCATTTACCATATGGAAATGCCATAGTAGGTTGCCATGATTCTTAACCTGATGGTGTGACCCAAATCTCCTGGGCCAGCAGTGTTTTCCCACTGATATTTTTTAATTCTTTTTAAAAATATTTTGTTAATTTATTCATTTTACATATGGACCACAGTTGCTCCTTTCTCCTCTCCTCCCATTCCTCCTCCCTTCCACACTGCCCCCAATCCATTTTTCCTCTGTTTCCTTTCAGAAAGGGGTATCACCAAAGCATGGCATATCACATTTTGGTAAGACTAAGCACCTCCCCTTGTATTAAGGCTGGGCAAAGCAATCCAGTATGAGGAGTGGGTTCCCAAAAGCCAGTCAAAGCATTAGGAACAGCCCCTGATACCACTGATAGGATTCCCACAAATAGACCAAGATACACAACTGCCACATATATTGTTAGGGTCGGCATACAAAACAGAGAGCTTCACTCTGATATCGGGTCACAAATGAAGCTTTATTTTTAGGCACCAATGAAGCTTGTGGGACACCAGCGCGAGGAGTAGCTGGTGACCCCGAGTTTAAGGCTCACAGGCCTTTTATGAGGCAGTTCTACCAGGGCAGGGGAGTGGGGTCACCCAGAGTGTAGACACCTCGACGCCAGATGTCTCCACGGTCTTTTCTCAGAGTCTGGGTAGGTAAACGAATTCCAAGCTTATCTAGCAAGGGGTTATTTGGCAAGCATTCTTCTTAAGTAATTTATCTTGCAAACACAACCCCAGGGGTTAATTGGCAAGCATCCTGTTAGCACAGCATGGTGGGCTAACTTTTCTGATATGGGGCGTGGGGGCAGAGTGCAGTATTTCCCACTGAATCTGCAATTAGCAGAGCTAGTGGGGGGGGCTTGTTTCCCTTACAATGGCCTTTCAATATGTAGAGGGCTTAGGTCGTTCCCATGCAGGTTCCCTGGTTGTTGGGTCAGACCCTGTGAGTTCCTATGAGCCAGGTTAATTGTTTCTGTGGGTTTTCTTGTGATGTCCTTGACCTCTCTGGCTCCTACTACCCTTCCTCCCTCTCTTCAGCACAATCCCCTGGGCCCAGTGCTTGACTGTGGGTCTCTGTATCTGTTTCCATCAGTCACTGGATGAAGGCTCTCTGATAACAATTGGTGTAATCACCAATCTGATCATAAGAGATGGCCAGTTCAGGCTACCTATCCACTATTGCTAGGAGTCTTAGCTGGCATCATCCTTGTAGATTCCTGGGAGTTTCCCTTGCATCAGGCTTTTACCTGACCCCCCAAAGTCTTCCTTTTCCAGTTATTTCTTTCAGTACTCTCCCCCTCTACCTACTTACCCTGGATCCCTCAAGTTCCCATCCCTTCCTGCCCCTAGTCCAGGAAATCTCTGTTTCCCCTTCCCAAGGGCCCTCTTTGTTACCTAGCCTCTCTGGGTCTGTTCCCACTGATTTTAATCACAGGACATGATGATGCTAAGAGATGCCCCAAGGGCTCTCTAGTGTCCCTGACATACTCAACCCTCTTTGTGGAGGAGTCATCCAACTGCCCCCAGCTCAGTCACCACAGTAACTTCTTTCTTTTTCTCTTGACTCAGGGGCATGAAAAGTGGCCGGGTGGCAGTTCTGACTCCCAGTTCAATGGAATCATTGTGCATCTTGATGAAAACATTCCTTCCTATGGAATGAAGAGCTCTAGGCCAGGAGAGAGGTCACAGGTAAGAAAGCAAACCAAACCAAAACAAAACCCTCTTTATTGTTTTTTTGTTTAGTACTAGACGTTAATATACATAGCAAGGAGCTTTGTTGTGGCATGTTTTATGCATGTGTATAATGTATTATAACACATCCTCACCTGTTTGCTCACTCTTGACCCCTCCACGCCTACAGCCTTCCTGTCTTCCCAGCTAGTCCCCCTTCTTCTGTGATGTCTTTTTTAAGAAATGGGGTGAGGAGAACAATGGGAGGTTGATTTTATCACGTAACACAAAGGAGCTATAAGCCAACTTGACCATATGATTTTGGGGGCAAAGCCCTTTCTGTGTTTGGGCCTCTTGTTTTCTTGGTGGCCAATTGGTCTCTAGAAGCCCCTCCTGCTGGAACACTCGTGGCTCTGTAAATGTCAGTATACAGTGGTAAGGGACATCTTCTTGCGCTGCTTCTTCTAGACAGCTGAGCAATGAGAAGGGGCTGGGCTGGGGTCAAGGCCCACCGCTGTATGACAACAGGTACAAATCTGAGCGCCCCATCTCTCTGGCAGCGCACCAGCTGGTGCCATCTCTCTCACTCACTTCCAGAACAGCTGTTGTCAGCCTCTCAGGTACCTCCTGCCATATGCCAAAGCCCCGCCTGTCCCTCAGGCACAGCCCTGCCAGCCCCCAAATCCATGGAGCCTCCCAGGCTAGTGAGACCCGCGTTAGAGGATACCATTTGGGATTGACAAAGAGAGGACAGGCAGATGGCAAGGGGCCCATGGAACTGGTGATGCACAACTCACAGCATGTTCAGCATTTAGAACCAGGATAGTGGGGGTCAGAGACCCTGACATGACCAGGGAGATTTAGCTGGCATTGCCTCCCTTCATAGAGAGGTTTATGTGTTTGAGTACTAAAAGCTAATATTTGCAGAGTTCTGCATATGTGTTAGGCACGGTGCTGAATTCACTTCTTGTTTTTTCCTTTAAAAAAATCCTCACCATTTCTGTTTTGCAGTTGTAGAAACCGACACAGATGCATGTTGTACGGTACCCACCAGAGAAGACCACTCAGCACAGATTTGAGCCAATATAAGGTATTAGCTGGCCAGAGGCTACACTGAGTGTTCAGGATTCAAGTGCAGTCCCAAGCCTTTCTCAAGATGAGGTTTTAAGCACAAAAACCACTCCCTGGGTTGACACACTTCAGTTAGCAAGATCAGTGAGCCAGAAGTGGAACCACAGAAGCCGAACAGCAAGGTTAGTACAGTTAGTGACTCTCCCAGAATGGTGGACTTTGATGGGTTAGGTCTTGGTTTTCATTTTGGCAGGGGCTGCTGCCTCCACACTGGGTTCCAAGGCCTGAATGGTACTTCCATCAGAGCATCGGTCATGCTAAGGCCTAGGGGCCTGTTATACAGAAACAGAAAAATCACTGTTGCTCTTTCACAATTTTAATCTTCAGAGACACAAGTGGATGTAAGAGTGCATGGGCAGAGAGAGGTCACAGGATGGGAATTCGTCTGTTTCAGGTCCTACAGTATTCATTGCCACTCACGAGAAATTATATTCTTTCCCTAAGACACATAACCTATTGTTAAAGTGTGACCAATCATGGAAGCCACAAGGCACCGGATAACATCACAGATCCAGGGAAGTAGTATCTTTCTATTTCCTACTATCCATAGATTAACTAACCCACTTTGACAGTTACCCAGTTCAGCATCAAAGGCTGTAAATAAACCAAGCATTTGATGGGGATAACACAGAGGAGATCTGTGCAGAGATCAAACAAGAACTCGGGATCACAGAGTGACATCTTCAGGTCATTTAGAAAAGTCTGTAGTGGGAGGTGGAGGAGGAAGGTGTTAAGAGTGGCATCTAGGATCTGAGTGCTGAGTACCAAGCTGTGATTGCTGGGACATTGTGTCAGTCAGGGATTCTTGGCACTGCCAGAGATGATGGGGCAAAGGGGCAGCAGATGTAGACATCAAGTTTAGGACTTAGATCTTTAGGAGATGCTCCCCCACCAAACCAAACCAAACCAAACACCAAAAACCAAAAACCAAAAAAGCATATCAAAGAAACCTTATATCTAAATCACAACCTTTTCCCTGTGGCTTTTATCCAAGTTACCAGAATGAGTCATCTGAACTAAATCAACTTAGCCAGCCAAGAATTGTATTTCCCACAATTAACTCCCTTCCCCGTGCAGTTGAAAGTCAGGGTTGGTTTGTAAAAGACATTTACCTGAGGTTTGGAAGCTCTGAAGATGGCACCCACTGAGCACTCAGGACTTTTGTCAGCCTGCTACCTCCCCTCGTCAGTGCAGAGCAGCATCCAAGACCAGTGCTCCCATGGCCCCTGCACCCCCTCTCCTTAGCCCTATGTGGTTCTGTGTGTGCAGCAGCACCGTGTTCCTACAGCGCCCACATCATCAGGCCCCCCCACCCCGAGGTGGGGTGTTGAAGGCAGGTGTGGGCTTCTCTCTGAGGGCTCACGAGCTCTTCATGCTCCTGGAGGATTCTGGTTCATCCATGTGGGTTCTTCTTTGCCGTTGCTCTCCCTACTTCACACCCAGCTTTCCTTCCTGCCTACCAGCCTGGCACTTGACACCAGAAACAGACCACAGCTTTGCAGCCAGTTCTCACAATGACTGCCATACTTTGGATCTGGGGTGCTTTCCCAAGTTTCATGATTAAATGTGTAGGCCCCAGTGTGGTGCTATTGGGAGGTAGTGGACACTCTGTGATGTGGGCCTGGTGGGAGGAAGTTAGGTCACAGAGGGTGTGCCTCTGAAGGGGACATTGGGACCCTGGATCCTTCTTCTCTGTTTCTTGATCGTTATGAAGTCAGTAGTTTGTTCTATCACATAATTCCTGCCCCAAAGTGTGACTCTGCAGATCACAGACTGTTATCTTTGAAACTGAGCCCAGATGAACCTTTTCTTTTGAGCCGATCACCTCAGGTTGTCAGTGTACTAGGAGGCCAGCAGAGATGCTGAAGGCCCGAATAGTCTGTCTGTATCACTCACAATGCTTCTGCTTTTCTAACTGGACCCCTTCCTAAGTTACGAGTTCATCTTCTTCTAAAGCAGTGGTTCCCAACCTGTGAGTCTCCACTCTGTTGGGGGTTGCATATCAGATATCCTGCATATCAGATATTTACATTACAATTCATGAACAGTATCAAGATTACAGTTATGAAGTAGCAATAAAATAATTTTATGGTTGGGGGGTCACCATAGCATGAAGAACTGTATTAAAGGTTGAGAACTACTGCTCTAAAGACTGCCAAATCCTGGTTATTCTATCCTAGAGCCTAACAGATTTGACAGTGTACCGTCATTGCCTCATGGCAAGGCTAGACCCTTATGGGTGCTACTCGAAGCCCTCTGCCCATCTCAGCAAAGCCTTCCTTTTTGCTGCTGTATAAATTGCTTCCCAGGAGCCCTGGCTCTGAATCCAGCCCTCTTCTCACTAGCTCATTAGTTTTCACTAGCATTGAATGGGTTCCTCCATCACTGGAGCCTGACCCTGTCCATCATATCAGTTGTTGTCTGCCATGTCCACTCTGATTGGCTTGTGCTAATACATGGCTGGTTCTTAAATAGTTGAACTGTCACCCTGTATTAGTTTTCTACTCTTGCATATCAAATTAAATTAAATACAGTGACTTTGCACTCTAATAATTTCAGAGTCTCTGTAGGTCACAAGTCAGGGGACACACAGCTGGGTTTCCTGCTCAGGGTCTCAAAACTGACACTAAAGTGTCTGGAAGAGCTACATACTGATTTGCAGCTCAGGGTCCTTGTCCAAGCTCATTCAGGTGGTTGTTAGAATCCAGGCATGACTATAGGGCTGGGGTCCTATTTTCCATTATTGCTAGATGTCAGCTGGAGATTTCTCCAAGCTCTTAGAATCCACCCACAGCTCTTCATGTGACTTCACAACATTGCAGCTCCCTTTTCCTAAGCCAGCAAGAGAATTCTTTGTCAACCACTCTCTACCATAGCAGATTAATATGACCTAACCAAGGAAGTGATATCCCATAGTAAACACAAGGTCTTCCCACATCTAAAGTGTGAAGGCTTTACAGGGTGGGGATCTTGGGGCCGATTTAGAGTGCTGCATGTCCACAAACCTAACTCACAACGAGAGAAGTAAAACACGGATGTGGGGATGTGGCTAGCACAGGGCCTGGAACTCGCTTTCGTCTGCCTTGAGCATTGGAAGGTCCCACCTTGGTGTTGTCACTTATTTCCAGCATTGGGCACATGGCATGCCTGTGGTGTCCCCATGAATAGAAGTCAGTCTACAATTGGAGCTGCCCATGGGGAATGTGCTCTAGGAGGAACAGGGAACAAGGTGAATGCAGAGGGGAGATTCTGGTATGAGTGAGCAGAGTATCTGGGGTCACTTTTGTCAAGCTCTAGCCAAAATTAAGCCAAGAGACTGTGAAAGAAAAGATCTCGTATGTATGCATACTAATAACCTTACACACACACACACACACACACACACACACACACACACACACACAAAGGGAAAGACAGACAGACAGACACACATACACATGCATACACACACAGAGACAGAGACAGAGACAGACAGACAGACAGACAGACAGACACACACACACACACACACACACACACACACACACACACACACACACACATTTCTACAAGGGTATTTGCCCAGCAGCTCTGTCTAGGCTAGAGCAGTACCATCCAGTATCAAGGGCTATGTTGTTTTAAAACATCTTACATAATCCTCCCTATTTTACCTTTAAGACTATCTCTTTGCCTCATCTGCTCACATCTGGTCCACTATGGCACACATATCCCCATGGCAGGGCTGTGCTATCATCAATATCTGTTATTGTTTGGAGAAGCTCTGATTGTTATCTCAGTTGACACCACCAAGGACACTCTTTGCTCCACCACCTCCTTCAGGTCCAGTGGGCACGGCTCCCTGTCCTTGGCTGTGTGGCCACTAACAAAGGAGCTGTTAGTGTGCCACCCCCTCACAGAAGATCCTGGAAGAGCTGCTCCACAGCGGGGGAGGCGCTGGGCGCCTGCCCACTTAGCTAGGTGACCTCTCTGCTACAGAGGCTGTGTCCTTTCATCCCACTCTTTGCCCAGCCTGGCCCAGAAAGTGCAGTCCAGAAATCTTTGCAGAGCTTGAGCAAGATGAAGCCTTGTACCAAAACACTGGAGAGAAACAAATCTCTAGGGTGAGAATCGGAGTGCCTGGGGGGACCTGACGTGAGGGAGGTCAGAACTTTTGCCTGTGCTGGTGCCTTCCCCTAGGTTCACCCACATCGATGAGCTTCTTTTGGCACCCTTCAATGAACCTGGAAACAGTCAGCTTGTGTTAGCGGGCAGTCAGAGCACAGGATACAGGGCTCCTGGACCCCACTTTGGTAGCCTACATGTTTGTCATTTACTTCGTTAGGGAATCAGAGTTCTTTCCCCTTAAATTTAGAGGCCCCAGCCCGGGATCTGAGACCCTGCCAGTATCAACAATTGGAGACTTCAGTTTGCCATCTTGCCCTCAGCTCTTCCACTGGCCATTAGCTTAGGTACACTGCGGGCCCAGGGCTTCCATTTGGGCTAGAGCAGCTAGAGTGCACACCATACATCTGCCAAACAAGCACCCTGCTGGCACAGTAGGGTCTACTTTTAGGACTCCACCCAATTCTTAGCCAGAATGTAAGCTTCCTGAAGTTAAGGGGTGGTGCATACCCAGCCTAAAACCCAGAGTTGGCCCAAGGAAGGACCTACAGGAGGATCAGCAATTACCAATCCCCACTCCCCAGCATCAAGGGAAGAAAAGATGAACTCAGAACTAGTCATGCTTCCTCAAAGAAGAGGCTAACAACCAGCCGATGGGGACATCCTCAGTGCTATGCTCCTAAGAGACAACCAGCAACAGCACCACTGGAGCTCCGCTGCCAACACAGGGGGAGAGGATCTGCAACAGCTACTAAAATATAGCTGCGTTCTGCCCTTAAAGACCAACACTCCTGAACACTCCTGCTTCTGAACCCCACAGATGCTCTTGGGCTCAGCTTGGTTTGAGTCATCACGTGGCAGCTCCTTCCTGTTGAATGGCTCTGGTAGTCAGCCACGGGAGGAAACACTTGCTCACTAGAGCGATGACATCTTTTGTTTAAATTAAAAAAAAATTTTTTTTTGAGCGATGACATCTTGAAGGTAGGCACCTAGTACCTGGTTTCCAGTTCATCTCCTCTTGTGAGTAGAGGCCCTGGCTCATCAGAAGTGCCCAGAAAAATAACTCTTGAATGTTCTTTGGGCCCTCTGCCTTGCACTGGGGCTGAGTCAGGCGGTAAGACCACAGAGCGCTATGATGTTAGGTGAGGAGCAGTCAGCAGAAGTAAGAAGGAAGTCAGCCTTACTTCTGGGAGAACATCAGGCACAGTGCCGTGGTGGGGCACGTAGAAAAAACCTCAGCCCTTCTGAATATTCAAGGTTACTTCTGATGTCTGCAGACCCTGCATCCTCTCCAGCTGAAATGCTCCTCCATCATCTTGTCCATCTCTGCCTGTCACAACCTTTCAAAGTCTTAACCTGTCAGTAATAGAGAGGATTGGGTGAGGGATATAAGAAACAAACCACTTAAGTGTGTTGGCTGGAAGAGACCTTGACATTGGCTGATAGAATCAAGGTCTCCTGAAGACCAGATATGAAAAAAATAACAGCAAATCCACTCACCTTTTTGGGATTATTTCTTCTGCAAAGTAAGCAGAGTAGTCCAGGCCAGTGGCTCCACACTCTGCATTTTTAGAAAACATGGAGGCTAATTCTCTGGCTCTAGAGAGACATTTTAATTGGTCTGTGTGTGATCTGGGTACTAATATGTTTTGAAAGCTCCCTGATGATTTTCTATGGCTGAGAACCTCTGAGCTAAGTTCATATTTGAGAGTCATTCTGCCTTTGACATTCTGTGGGTACTACAGCTCCATCTATGTTGTGAGATTGGACAATGTGTAAACCTAAAATTGAGGAATTCAGTTTTTCCTTGCTCTGTGGTACCCATGAGCTCAGAGGCTATGTTTAGTTCTTTATAGACAATCCATTTTAGTTAAGTCTTCATAAACCTGTAAGGTATCAAGGTCATGCCAGGTGGTGGTGGCACACGCCTTTAGTCCCAGCATGAGGGAGGCAGGGGCCAGGCAGATCTTTGGGTTGGAGGCTATTCTGGTCTACAGCATGAGTTCTAGGGCAGCCAGGGCTAAACAGAGAAACCCTGTCTCCAAAGACCAAAGGGGAAAAAAAATCAAGGTCATGTTGACATTTAAGGGATGAGGAAACTGATGTTTAATAAGATGTTTTGATGTGGTCAATATCACACAGCTATTGGTGGCCGATCTGAGATTTGAATCCATGTCTGTCTGACTTCTAAGCCTCTATCCATGTTCTTTCCAAACCGGAAACCAACATGCGTGGTCACTTGGGTAGTTTCTTGGGCAGTGTACACACTGGAACACCTAACTACATAACATCCTCCTTTTTTCAAACTGCCTTGGCCAGAAACCATTTGGTGTGTCAGGCTGTACTGTGTTACAATAAAAACTCTGCACTTGAGCAGACACATGTCAGGCTCTTCCAGGTCCTCTTCTCATCTAGGCCCTTTGGGTTTCTCTTTTCATATGCAGTTTTCTTGGAACCCCATGAAGTCAGCTTAGTGAGAAGCCCTTGCCCCTTGGGATCTACCCAGTTCTTGTCTCACCCTGGCCTGCTTTCAGCAACAAGGCTGTGAAGTCAGGTTAGCCGGGGCCCACCACTACCACCTATGCTTCCTCCCAGTGGCTTTCCAGCTGCTGGCCCCTCATATTTGCTTCTTGGCTATAAATTCTGCTTGTTTAAACTATGCTTTATGATTTTTCCGAGGGTTCTCAGGTCTCTTGTCACCTACTGGAATAGTTCTCGGACCGTATCTGCTGTGATTGTGCTGACAGCTGTCAGGCTCTGTTTTTTTTTTGTGACGTTCATTTGATATTTGGAGGACATTTACTAGCTAGGGTGTTTGGGGGTGAGTTGGGTCCACCAGGAGACTGAGAGGATATTGTTATCTTGTGAAGAAACATGGACAGTGTGCTTGGCAGTTTTATATCAACTCAACATGAGCAAAAATCATTTTAGAGGAGAGAACCTCAATTGAGAAAATGTCTACCAGATTAGCCTGTGAACAAGCCTGTGGTGCGTTTCCTTGATTGATGTGAGAGGGTCTAGCTCACTGTGGGTGATGCTGCCCTTGGGCTGTTGGTCCTTAGTGTAATAGGAAAGCAGGCAGAGCAAGTTATGAAGAGTAAGTCAATAAGTAGCACTTGTCCATGGTTCATGCCTCTAAGTTCCTGCCCCAACTTTCCTGCATTATGGACTACAAACTGAAAGACTAAATAGACCCTTAGTCATAGTGTTTCATCACAACAATAGAAATCCCAACAAAGACAGGGGTTGCAGGCCTTAGCTGCAGAGGCAGCGCCACGAAGATGGGAAGCTGTCACAGGCATTCAGGCCGTTGCATGCATGAAGAGAGCAGAATTCTGAGGCAAAAGTTTGGAGATCCCAAAGACTAAATCATCCCGAGGTCAGCTCTCCTCAGGGGAAGATGTGAAGTCAGTTTTGAAGAGCTGGACCATGTCCTGTATCATTTTGAGCTTCTGAGACAGTTGGGATGGGATGATTTGGGTCCTATGGGCTGGGGGAGAAGCTATGGAGATGCTCACAATGGCCCGACTCTGCTTTGGTAACTTCCCAAGAATGCAGGCTTTCACCATGAGCATTTTGACACTTGAAGGCAAATAGAGGGCACAGCCTCCCACCCAGCTTGTCACATGCTTTGTGCCCCCTAGATGGCTTGTAACTAAGAACATGGACATTGGGCTTGAGCAACAGAACTTGATGCACTAGACAGATCTCAGCTATTTGGCTGGTTTGTAACTGAGCAACGGAGCATGTACAGTGTGCCAGGAAGAGAGTTGACAGTGTGGATAGGATCATAAGCTGCACATCATGCTTGTTCTCTGATTGGGGAAAATGGATCACATGATCAACTGAAGTAGAAGGTGGACAAAGGCAAGGATGACAGTGATGTTGGACACAGCAGAGGAAGGAGTCTAGGCCAAAGGAGATGTTGACAGCCGACTCCATCGAAGAATCCATGTTTTCTAAGGAAGACATCTCTGAGAAATGGGTGGACTAGAAATCAAGCCAATTAAAAAATGCTGTCATTCAGGTGAGGCAGACACTTGGACACCTAAATATACAAGAGGTGAGAGATGTGGGGTTTTGTAGAAAAAGGGTACTGTCAAGACTATGGGGTACTTAGACATCGTGACACTCTAATTAATACCCTACTGCATTCCTCCTACCACTGTAACAGAACTCTGCTTCCATTTGCTGAATCCACTCCTCTTAAGGCCATGCCCTTCACTTCATAAATACCCAGCTTGTCTCCTTTGGCAACAATTAGTTTAGGCATAAGCATCTGGTATACTTATTGTCAGAATTGTAAAAGGAAATATTCTGGATGTTTCTGGAAAAGTCTCCCCTATGGTCAAAAGGAGGCAGACGTGGAGAGTGAACATTCTCCCCTTCTTCTGGACATTGTTATGTCTGAGAATTATCCACAGTGGGGGCTGTTGTTTTGCTACCATGAGTGTGAGAGCAAAGTTTCAGACTACAGATGCCTGGATCTCACAGCTGAACTTGTTGTATCTGTATGTGGCGCTTGTGAAGATAGCAGGAAAGCAGAGTCAGTTTTAGTCTGCCCTTGGGAAACGTTAAAGCCACTTGGCATGTGACCAACTGCCTATTGTTAGGGCTTCACCTTCCAGGGCACTTGGAATGCAGAAATTGAGACCCATCTCTAAATAGTAAAAAAAAAAAAATTTGCCTAGCAAATAGTAACATCATTAATCTCAGCACTTGGGAGGCAGAGCCAGGCAGATCTCTGTGAGTTTGAGGCCAGCTTGATCTACATAGTGAGTTCCAAGCCAGCCCAGGCTACATAGTGAGACCCTGTCTCAAAAACAAAAACAAAAACAAAATCCCACAATTACAACAACAACAAATCTATCTTAGTTAGGGTTACCATTGCTGTGATGAAACACTATGACCAAAAAGCAAGTTGGGGAAGAAAGGATTTATTTGGTTCCATATTAGAGTCCATTATTGAAGGAAGTCAGGACAGGAACTCAAACAGGGCAGGAACCTGGAGGCAGGAGCTGATACAGAGGCCATGTGGGGGTGCTGCTTACTGGCTTGCTCATCATGGTTGCTTAGCCTGCTTTCTTATAGCACCCAGGACCACCGGGCTAGGGATGGTACCATCCAGAATTGGTTGGGTCCTCCTCCATCAATCACTAACTAAGAAAATGCCTTACAGCCTGTCTTATGGAGGCATTTTCTCAATTGAGGTTCCCTCTTTTAGATGACTTTCTTTGTGTCAAGTTGACACGATGATAGCCCACACATCCGACCCTTTGCCAATTTGACACATGAACACATCACTTCAATTATAACTTTTCCTTCTACATTTATCCCCAAGATCACACATTACAATATAAAACATAACTTTAAAAGCCCCACAGTCTTTACAAATTCATACATTAAAAGTTCAGTCTTTGAAAAACATTGTCCCTTTAAAAGTCCAAAATCTCTTTTAAAAGCTCAAAATCTTTCAACTGTGGACTGCTGTCAAATCAGAAACAAATTAAATACTTTACTACTTTAAGAGGGATGGACCAGGACACAGTCACAATCAGATTAGATTAAAGAAAAACCAAACCCCCAACAGTCTAAATAACTCACTGTCCAATATCTGTGTTCCACTCACGATCTGGGCCCCTCCTAAGGGCCCAGATCTTTTCTCTAGCTCTGCCCCCTGCAGCACATACAGTTACCTTTTGGTTCCAGCTGGCTCCACTCCACTGCTGCTGCTGTTCTTGGTTTTTCCATGGTATTGGCAGCTCCAAAATGCTGGGCTTTTCTTCTGCAACTGGGCTGCACTTTCACCAATAGCCTCTCCTGGGTGCCAAGCCTCAATGTTTCTCCATAACTCCTTCAGTCCAGGGTCTTCTGCTGCTGCTGAGACTGCACCTTCTCCAGTGGCATCCCCTGGCTTCTCACAGTGCCAAGCTTCAGCTGCTATCCATTACCCTTCCATACTTTCAAAACCAGTACCGCTTGGGTGACTCTTACACATGACCAAGTTTGGCTGCCAGTGCAAGGAACAAACTTAGCCACCTCTGGAACACTGCTTCTATGTGCTGACTCTCAGGAAACACTTCCAGAAGATTTCATCGCAGTGATGCTGGTCTCTTCTTAATCACCACTAATTTCTCAGCTCCAGCTGATCTGCATTGAGTATCACAGCAAAGCCAAGGTTTCACTTTAGGAGTTCTGGCATCTTGTTAACTACAGCTGATTCTGCAGTCCTGCTAACCAGAACCACAGAATAATAATTCAAAATAAAAAAAGACTCTGCTAGAGTCTTTAAACTTCCCTCTAGAAGTTCACAAGCCAGACCTCCATCTTCATTGCCGTCAACATTTCTATCTTCCAAGCTCCTACAGAATAGTCCACTGAGCTCTCAACACCCAATGGCTTTTCTAGTCCAAAGTTCTAAAGTCCTATAATCCTCCCAAGAACAACATGGTCAGGTCTGTCACAGCAAAACCCCACTATCCTGGTACCAACTTGTTTTAGTTAGGGTCACTATTGCTGTAATGAAAACATCATGACCAAAGCAACTTGGAGAGGAAAGGGTTTATTTGGCTTCTGCTTCCACATCACTGTTCATCATCAAAGGAAGTTGGGACAGGAACTCAAGCAGGGTAGGAACCTGGAGGCAGGAGCTAAGGCAGAGGCCATGGAGAGGTGCTGATTACATCTTGCTTAGTCTGCTTTCTTGTAGAACCCAGGACCACCAGCCCAGGTTTGGCACCACCCACAATGAACTTGGGCCCTCTCCCATCAATCACTAATTAAGAAAATGCCTTACGACTGGATCTTGTGAAGGTGTTTTCTCAATTGAGGTTCCCTCCTTTTAGATGGCGCTAGCTTGTGTAAGTTGATCTGAAACTAGCCAGCACAGTGTTCAATGTCATTTTGAAATGGGGTTGTCTGTATACAATGTATACTGATAGTGGTGTGCCCAAAACAATGGCAATCAAGTGAGGACATTCAGAGGGTTCCAACAGCTGTGACTTTCCTGAATATGAGTTCCTTCAGAAAGAAAACAATTTGTGCTAGAAGGGTGAGCAGCCACCTACCATACCTGAAGCCTTTCCTAAGCAGTGTCCCAGACAGTCAATCTTAGCTTGTTTACACAGATCATTTTTCTCCCCAAGACCGTTGGGGTTGTGTCCAGGAGAAGTCTTAGCTGTCAATACCTAGAATGTGCTGCTGTTCACCTTGAGGTCTTGCTATTTGGAGCTGCTCTGATGAGAAGCTTCCCGGCCACCAACCAACCTTCAGAGACAGTGTCCTCCGCTGACACTGTAGTACACTGGCCACTGAAATCCATTTATAATAGGAAACTTAAAAGGTCTTATTAATGAAACCAAACCTGAGGCCAGTTATTGGGGTGAATGCTGGAAGATCAGAGAAGCAGAACAAGCCACAGCTATCTCACCTTGCTAGTTCCTCAGGTGATCCTGTTTCCTCAGGCTGGAAGCTTCTGAGTCCTCCACATGAATCTCAGCTGAACTGTGCTGCTCCAAAGCTTAACTAACTACATGCTTTTTCCTCTTTAGTTCCTGGTCCTCACACCTTATATGCCTTTTTCTTTCTGCCCCCACTCCCTGGGATTAAAGGCGTGGGTCACCATGCTTAGCTGTTTCTAAAGTGGCCTTGAACTCAGAGATCTGGCTAGCTCTGCCTACCAAGTGCTGGGATTAAAGGTGTGTACCACCACCACCCAACTTCTGTTATGGCTTACTCTTCCCATTTTCTAGCCACCATTTTTGGCTTTGTTCTAGTGGCTGTCTGTTCTCTGCCCCCAGATATGTTTATTTCGGGGAACACACAATATTTCAGGGAACACAATACCCACCACACCCATTTGTCAGTTGGGATGCACACCTCTGTGCATTACATCTGGCTCTGTATTAGAGGCTCTGAACAATAACTGCCCTTGTTTTCCAGTCCTCTCAGGCCTGCAGAGGTGACTTCTGGGTGGCCCAGGGAGGCTGTACTTAATGTCAGGCCAGTATTCACAATGTGGTCTTCACATTCAGGCAGGTACCTCAGTGCCCCAAAGGCTTTTTTCCCTCTGACACAGCAGCATTTCAGAAGAATCTCTCTTAGCCCTGACATCAGCTAGCAGTCTAGGAACTCTACTTGCATTTCAGTACCTCAACAAAACTTAAATGCAGGTAAGAAGTCTGTTTATTTTTAATTATCCACCTTACCACATTAATATGTTAAACACTTTGAGCATTACATTGCAGGAGATGTTTAGAAATTGAAAAATAAAGCCATTCACAATCCCTCCATGTAACACATCAGTGAATTCACTTCATCCTGGCACTTGATAATCCACTGTGGTCCACATCACTGTATATGTACACATACATTCCTGTCTTCCAGTCTTTTCTATCTCACTAAATTAAACAAGTCTATCCATGCTGCCATATTGTTTTTGTAATAACTTTGATGTTTACCTAGTGGGGTCAGCAAATAGAATCATTTAACTTTGTCAGCAACCCTGTTGGGAGATAGAGAAATTATTTTACTCTTTCCCTGCTTTTTACTTCATCATCTATCCCTTCAACCCCTAAGGGTTTAGGAATAAGTGAGCTCATCCAAGAAAATCTTGATTGGCTGAATCCAAACAATGGCCCTGTTTTACTTATAAGAGGTTATTTTAGGCACCTGCATGTTGCTAGTCTGAGGGACATAGAGGCGGGAGGAGAGGGAGAAAGAGAGAGAGAGAGAGAGAGAGAGAGAGAGAGAGAGAGAGAGAGAGAGAGAGAGAGAGAGACTAAATCTCTTCCTGTAGTAGATGCTGTTGTATTTGTACTTGGCGCTTGTGAAGGTAGTAAGAAAGCATGACCAATTTTCCCTTTGCCCTTGAGAAACATTAAGGCCCATTTTGGTGTGTGACCCTACAGCCTATTGTTTGGACTTAATTTTCAGGATGCTGCAACCTGAAACTATTCTCTAAATAGTAGGATTTCTTGTCTTAGCAAATTTTCTTCCTCTAAGATTCTTCTCAAGGCTCTTAGAGTGAATGTCCCTTTGTCAGTGCTGTGGAAGAACGAGGGACAAATCAGCTCCACCCAGTTCTCTTCTTTTCTCTGTCCCTAGTGGGTCATGAACAAAGCTATTCTCATCACTGAAAGGACCAGACAAGTGTGACTCAGTCAGTGATGGGGAGCCAGGAGGCAGGAGGTTGGGCTTCTAAGGATTCCCTGGGAGAGTCCGTGAGCAACAGTTCACCCTGGTTTCTCAGGTGAATGGTTCTTACTGAAGACTAGCATGTAGGGTCTTGCTGTTCTTTGGTAGATTGGGCTTCTAGACAGTCTCCATGGATACTCTGTCTGAAGCTCTGAGGCTTTTGCTAGAATATAGAATTTCTAGTCAGACCTGGGTTGAGATTCTAATTCTAGTACTAGATCTGTTGAAGGCTCACTGTGATTTGGGACATCATCTCTCCTTTCTGATTTCCAAGTTCCATGGCTAGTAGAATTGTTGGGAGTATTAAGTGACAGAGTGTATATACATATATATGTGTATAATTAAGTGTGGCAATAACAGCATATGGGAATACCTGTTTTGTCACAGCAGAGTCTCATGTAACTCCATTAGTGTCAAACTTGTAGCCAAGAATGACCTTTGACTCTCTCTTGCTTCCACCTCCCAAGCACTGGGATTATAGGAGTATGCCACCATGCCATGCAAGAATTTACTCATATCTTTAACAACCTTACATCTAATATGGAATGTAGCTTGTAAAGTATTAAGCATTATCACTACTATCCCTATCCACAATCCGTATATGGAAAGCCCAGGTGAGGGTTCAAGTTCTAAATGTGCCTGACTTAGAGCTGTCACGATGCTACTTCTGTGGCTCAAACTCCGTTGCAAGGACTACCAGAGCATTTTTGTCCAGCTCTTACCTCAAATTTTGCATTCACAAGAACATACTTTATTCCTGGTTTCCCATTCACTTTGCTCCTTTCTCTGTAACCCCTGAAACTAGACTAATTCTAGTAAGCAGGTTTTTAGTGCTATAATAGAGGCTGGTAGAACTATAGACCCCTCAGGTCCTGGGCCCACTTTTCCTTTCCTATTATGTTTATGTCCTGTGTTGATTATCACACAGCAACTGCTTTAAGTTCTGAATTCTGCACAATACCATGCTTTATACAGTCATCTATGAAAAATTACAAAAGTGAGGCAAAAGCTTGGAAGGGTATCCTCATTGAATAATACATTTTCAGGCAGTGGAGATAGCTTAATGGGTAAAGTGTTTGCTGTACAGGCCTGAGGTCCAGAGTTCAGACTCATAGGAACCACTTAAAAAGCCAGGAGGGCAGGGCAGGCTGCCTGTAATTCCAGCATTCGAGAGACAGAGACAGAATCCTCAGAGCAAATTGGATAGCCAGACTAGCTGAAATGATGAGCTTTGAGCTCAGAGAGACCTTGGCTCATTATATAATGTGGAGAGTGATCAAAAAAGACATACAGAGTTAACCTCAGGTCCATACAAGCACACCTCACATATGCAAATGTGTGCACCATACAAACATACGTACACAAAATAATGCATTCTTCTGGGCTTGATGGAGAAGAAAAGTCTGTTTACTAGAGTTCAAAAACATATTTTCAGAGTATATTTCATATGCATATCAAAGTACAACTTTGCTGCATTATTATTGGTGAAAGAACCTCCTTGACAGACATGAAATTGCTTTCATGAAAATGCATGCATGGGCAATTACCGTTATGAATGTCTTTGGCAGCTACTCCCCTACATTATTAATCTGTAACACAGTCAACCTCCTCTTCATTCATATTTGATAGGAAACCTCTGCAGTCAAGGGGGAATCCCAGTGCTGTGGTGATGGAGTTTTTATAAGGTTTCAGGGCTCTAGTGGTGCTGGTCCTATATCGGGTGACTATGTTGGACATGGAAACCTGCCCCAACCTTGCCTTTAAGATCATGACTACTCCTTGGTAAATAGTCAGCAGGGTGTTATCAAGGCAAGAGTGCTCTTTGAGCATCATTTGGAATTGGCCACATTCCTTTGCAGTGGCAAGGTGCTTGGATGCAGAACATTAGAAGGAAGGAGAGCTTGCAAGTGTCTCTGAGGCAGAAGAAGCACAGCTGCTGTGTGCAGGGCCAGCATTTGTACCAAGACTTAAGGCTTGCAGGATGTCTCTAGACCATGACTACTTCTGAACCTAAGAGAATCCTGAAGGCAAGCAAGGCAGCTGTGGTTACCAAGTGGAAAGGAGCCTATCTGATATCTGAGAGATTTGCCTCCTTTACTTGCCTCTGTACAGTTACCTCTCCACTACCTCCCTCAAAAAGGGCCCCATTTTGCTCCTTTGTGCACTGTATTGCTTTGTTGCTGAGCCTTGCATATTGATTGATGTTTTCTGGCCTTGCTGGGGTGTGACTCTGCAATTCTAACACTGCACCAAGGTGCAGAGACTCATTAAAAATATTTTATATTTATCTAATTCTGTGTGAAAGAAATTGAACATGATAGCATTGTATCTTTGAAAAGCTGGGTTTTCAATGTCTGCATAATGAAAGGACTATTGAAAATCACCACAGAGCAGGAATTGGTGGGGGAGGGAGGGGCAAGGGTCATGTTCAGATTGATGGTAAGGTTTAAGAAGTTGTGCAATCGGCAGCAAGGGCACATGGCTCATTATGAAGTAATTGGGGTTATTTATAAGCACTTTTTCTTTGTAATTTCTGTGCATTACTTATTTTTATAATCAGTAAATGAAATGGTCAGATATTTATTTTGGCTTAGGGGCATTGTGGAGCACTCTTCAGATGTTAACAGCACCACGAACCTCAAATGTTTGGAAGCCTCTGGTGCAACTAAAAAGCCTAAAAGTTTCTTTTTTCCTCAGAACATTCCCAAATTTGAAATGTTTTCATACCCAAAGACTGGACAATAGCTAGTGAGATTTTACTGCTGTGACAAGATCTTAGGAAAGACCATTTAAGGGGAGGTTTTTCTTTTTCTTTCTTTCTTTTCTTTTTTTCTTTTTCTTTTTTTTTTCTTAGCTGAGGATCGAAATCCAGGGACTTGTGCTCACTAGGCAAGCGCTCTGCCACTGAGCTAAACCCCAAACCAAGGGGAGGTTTTTCTAGCCCTCTTGGGCCATATTCTGTTGCTGTGATGGGCTCAGTCCCTGAACAGGCTGGCATGAACAATAGGAAAATGAATTGACCCAGTATGAATAACAAGAAAACTGGGTGTTCATCATCTTCAGGTGTCCAGTTACAGAGTGATAATTTGATGTCATCTGTCTCCAGTGAACAAAGAGCATCATTCTAAAGTAATCCTTTTACTAAGGGATCTCCATTCATATACTTCTCCGCAAAGAAGAGAGATATGCAGCCTAGGACAGTGGGGGCATGCTAGATGCTAGAGACCACTACTCATAGCCTAGTTCAGCCCATTCCATAGACTATCTTACCTCTTTCCTCACTGTGGTGGGTATTGTGTTCCCTGAAATACTGTGTGTTCCCCGAAATAAACATATCTGGGGGCAGAGAACAGACAGCCACTAGAACAGAGCCAAAAATGGTGGCTAGAAAATGGGAAGAGTAAGCCATAACAGAAGTTGGGTAGTGGTGGTACACACCTTTAATCCCAGCACTTGGTAGGCAGAGCTAGCCAGATCTCTGAGTTCAAGGCCACTTTAGAAACAGCTAAGCATGGTGACCCATGCCTTTAATCCCAGAAACCCAACCTTTAATCCCAGGGAGTGGAGGCAGAAAGAGAAAGGTATATAACGTGTGAGGACCAGGAACTAGAGGAGAGTTAAGCATTTGGTTAAGCATTTTGGCTGGAGAAGCATTCAGGCTTTGGAGCAACACAGTTCAGCTGAGATTCATGTGGAGGACTCAGAAGCTGCAGTCTGAGGAAATGAGACCAGCTGAGGAACTGGTGAGGTGAGGTAGCTGTGGCTTGTTCTGCTTCTCTGATCTTCCAGCATTCACCACAATAACTGGCCTCAGGTTTGTTTTTATTAACAAGTACCTTTAAGATTCATGTTATACCTCACTGCTTCTCACACCAAGAAAAGACAGAGATGTTGGATGTTACCTGATATTAAAGATGATTCTGTGGTCATAGTGCCTGGGATTCTTCCACGTCTGCCATTTCTACCTCCTCATCTGGGGAAGCAGCCCCAGGGACCACTTTCCCACTGGTGTCCAGGCTGTAAGTGTTGACTCATCTTGGTGACATCTTGAAGACTCTGGAGCCAGCATCCCAAGGGTAAGGCATGGAGAATGGTCTTGTAAACATCATCCAGGAACAACTGCCAAAGGTTTTGTGGATGTGTGTGAGGAGAACTGTCTCCCATGAGCTTCCAGAGGCTGTGACTCAATGCAGAGATACCCTGTCTATATCCCACCTAGCAGAACAGGCTATGAGTTGGTCTCTAACTTGTCCTGTTCTCACATCCCATCCCACTGGAAGGGCGTGTGTGCTGTGGATATCTGTATGCTGTGAATGTGTTGCTCTCATTGATTGATAAATAAAATGCTGATTGGCCAGTAGTCAGGCAGGAAGTATAGCATAGGTGGGACAAGAGAGAGAATAATTCTGGGAACAGGAAGGCTGAGTCAGGAGATGCTGCCAGCTGCCAATGCCATGAGAAGTAAGACGTAAAGTACTGGTAAACCACAAGCCATGTGGCAACTTACAGATTAATAGAAATGGGTTAATTTAAGATATAAGAACTAGGCAGCAAGAAGCTTGCCACAGCCATACAGTTTATAAGTAATATAAGCCTCTATGTGTTTACTTGGGTCCGAGTGGCTGTGGGACTGGCAGGTGAGAGAGATTTGTCCTGACCACTGGCAGGCTGGGACACAGGAAAACTTCAGCTACAAGTGTGCAACATGTTGGGATTTTCCTCTCTATCAGCTAGTTTTGCTGTGTAAACACACTTGTCTTAAATTCAGAGGCTTAAACAACAGTGGTGTATTGTTACTCATAGTTGTGTGGACTGTCAGGATTGGATAGTCTTCAGTAGATTTGCATGTATGGGTCCTCAGTGAGATTACAGGATTAATTATACCTTTTTATTTTTTGTATTTTGATGCATTGAGGTATTGAGGCCTTGGTAAACCCTAATGAATAACTCTCCTTTGAGCTAATTCCCTTCACTCCTTTATGCATCACCCCCACCCCAGGCTAGATTCCCCTGCCTAAATCACCCCAGACCCAGGTAGTCAGCAGCAGACAGTTACAGCTGGAATGACCCAAACTCCCCAACCCTGAACCTGTTTTCCCTACTGTACCTTTTTCTTCCCCTGGAAGCCACAAGAAAGGTCTTGCCCTTCCTTGTTTTTGCATCATCTCTTCTGTCTTCTGACTAGTTGTGGTATTCCCCTGTGTGGTCCTCTGGGTGACCTCTTGGAAGCTGTGAGAAACAGATGATTTTCAATGGCAGTTGACTTCTGATCTGATCAGTTAGCCTCATTCTCTGAACAATAATGGAACCACTATTAAAACAAAAGAAAACAACAACAAAACACCACAGTAACAACAGCAGCAATATCACAGCAGCAGCAAGAGGACTGGACCTTTCCTTCTATGGTCTTTCATCCTTTAGGAGGCTAGCCTGGGCTTCTTTCCACATATTCTTCATGTCCCTAGCAGCAAGAAAGGCCAGAACTTGATGCACAAGCACCTCTTTACTCTCCTTGTGCCACACTAGGCTGATGTCCTATTTGGTCAGAGCCTTCTCTATGCCCAAGCCCAGAATCAAACAGTAGAAATTGAATATGGCAGCCCTTAATGGAAGGGACGTCAGATCAGAGTATAAAGGGATGTGTATAGGGACAGGAAGAGTCCACCCTCTTCTACTCTCCGTGGCTCTGGGAAAGTGTCTTTTCTATCTGCTGACTTCATTCTTGTCATCTTTATAGTGGGATGATAGTTCTGTTGCTGTCAGAAGTGCCAAGATTGTCAAGACATCGGAACTGTGGAGTGACATGGTGATATAAAGATGTGTTGTTGCCTGGCATCCATACCCCAGCATCTTGTTAAAGTGCTGGGTGTTTGGATTTTAAGAATGATTTTTCTTACCTTAAGAAATGATCCTAAGAAATTATTTTGTTATTATAGAACTTAATTTTCTATAATTTAAGTTGATATTATATATTTAAATTGTTACACTTATTTATTTTGTGTGTGTGCACGTACATGCACAAGTACATGCACACATGTACATGGCATATTGCCTGTGAGGATATCAGAGGTTCACTTGTGTAAGCTGATTCTCTCCTTCACTTGTGTAAGTAGGTCCTGGGGTTCATCAGGCTTGGTGGCAAGTGCCTTACTTGCTGAACCATTTTGTTGGCCCTAGATTGGAAATGTCTTCACAAGTTCCTGACAAAATACTATACTTTCTTCTTACAAAAATTTTGTGTTACTTAGAGTATTAGCTGGGATTCTTGATCCTATCTGTCCATTTCCCAATTCTATATCCTGAGAGAAAATCTAAATGTTCCAGTTTGCATGTGGCAAACCTGTTCAAACATACCCTCAAAGGGGCAGCTCAGTGTAGCAAATGCTGTGATTTTGACCCCATTTGATTAAGCTAAATGGATACCATAATCACAATGCAATCAGAAGGCTGTAAAAGCTACTTGTGAATAGCCACTGAGCAGGTGTCTTGCCTTTGACTTTTTTTTTGGTTGCTCCTGACTTGTTCTGACTTCCTTGTGGTCCCTAGGTGCCTCCTGGGTCTTGGTCTGGCTGCAGTTTTTACGTATCTTGTTTTGGCATCTTTCCATTTGGTGCTTTCCATCTGGAATTGCTAGACCTGTTTCTGAATTCTTCCAGAAGGCTTTTGCTCCATACACCTTCCCAGCAATTCTGGATTTTGTTGACACTTGTGGTACACACTAGCCATCCTAACTGATACCTTTGGGTTTAATCTGAAGCCTTGGTCTACCTACTCCACTGTAAAATGTAGGAAATTAGACAATTTATGTGTTTTTCTCTGGCCAGTCCATATCTTCCCTTGAGGTAAGTTAACATGTCTCCTTATAAACCAATATTATTTGTTACTTTGTCCCTTCACATGGATCTAAGGAGTAAAGTGGGATGCAGAAAACAAAAAAGCCAGCATAGATTTGCGCTAGATATCTGTAATAGACACGTGGTCTTTTCTTTTGGGGCTCTTCATTAGTGACAGATGCAGGATGGTCATAAATTTCCTTTTTCAGTCCCAGGCCTCTTGGGGTATATGTGACTTACACTTGGCCAACTGTAAGCTCTCATTAAGCTTTGGATCTTAAGTGGATATCACAGGCAGTGGTCATATCATGAACAATCCACACAGGATCTGTGGACAGTTTGGGAGCAGAGCTTCTCTGGCACCTGCTACACCAAGTGCTATAACCCACATACCTCAGTGGCCACACCTGGATGTCTTTTTACTGCTTGCCCCTCCCCCTGTTTTCTACCTTTTTGTTCTTTTCTTGTTTTGTTTTTTCGAGACAGGGTTTCTCTGTAGCTTTTGAGCCTGTCCTGGACTAGCTCTGTAGACCAGGCTGGCCTCGAACTCACAGAGATCCACCTGCCTCTGCCTCCCGAGTGCTGGGATTACAGGTGTGTGCCACCACTACCTGGCATGTTTTCTATCTTTTGAGATTGGTTCTTGTGGTGCTTTGAATAGGGATGGCCCCCAGAGACTCATGTGTTTGGTTAGCCCATAAGGAGAGGCACTATTAGGAGGCACTTATTAGGGTAGATGTGGCCTTGTTGGAGGAAGTGTGTCACTGTAGGGGCAGGCTTTGTGAGGTCTCCTATGCTCAAGCGGCATCCAATGTGACAGTCTCCTTATGCTGCCTACAGATCCAGATGTAGAACTCTCAGCTCCTTCCCCAGCACCATGTCTGCCTCCATGCCATGATAATTATGATAATGGATTTAACCTCTGAAACTGATACCCCCCTTATTAAATGTTTTTCTTATAAGAATTGCCATAGGGGATGGGGATTTAGCTCAGTGGTAGCAAGCGCAAGGCCCTGGGTTCGATCCTCAGCTCCCCCCCCCCCCCCCCCACAAAAAAAAAAAAAAAAAGAATTGCCGTGGTCATGGTGTCTCTTCACAGCAATAGACACCCTAACTAAGACAGTTCTTAATTTTTCTGATAGTTCCAGAAAACAGCACAGTGTCCTCTAAATAAACATCTTTTTCTGTATCAGTGAATTGCAGCAAATTTTTGTCACTATTTTTTTTGTGTGTGTGTGTGATGTTTTAGATTGGGGAATTTTTATTTTATTTTTTATGTATTCAAGAAACTGATTGATATAGGTCACAAAACACAGGTAAGTGTGTAATGGAATAACAGACTGATGAATAGTGTCTTCTATTCATCAAGGGCAGACCAATTCACAGGTGGGCACCAAGCCCTTTGTATAGACCTTGTTTCATTTTTACTCTCCTAGATGGAAGTGTCTTTCACTCTCTTCAGACTTGACTCTGAGAGGCTTTTATGAGTGACACTGCTGTGACATTCTTGCATATGTCTTCCCAGCATCCCTGGGAAGGTGTTCCTGTGAGATATAGACCTAGGATGCAATTACTGAGTCACAACACACTGGTCATTCACCCTCACCGATGTTCACCTGTAAGTTACTTTGGCAAATTCCCATTTTTACTAATGCTTCTCTGAGATTCCTGTTTTAGTTCATTCATGGATCTTGGCCGGTGTGGGATATCTGGGACCTCCTGGCAGGCCTTCAGTAGTCTCACTTTGCAGCTTTGTTTGGGTTGCTGTGACAACCAGTGAGCCTTAGCATCTTTAAAAAATGCTTTTATTTTAAACATATTGAACAAATAGTGCTGGAATCCCCACATTTTCCTCGCCTACACTCCAACATGGGTTCGTTTAATTTCAACACCTTGCACCAGTGTAGCATGTCTTTGAGAACAAATGCCTCTGTTAATGACTCACTACTAACTAAAGCCCAGGATTTACACTGTTTTGCTTTGGGTGTGGGTATTCCTGTGGGTCAGGGCAGGTGCATGATGTGCATGTTCAGCATGGCAGTGCATAGATGCAGAACCTTTTATTGCCTTGGAAATCGATCCATCTTCACAAACACTGACCTTTTTTTTTTCTTTCTGTCTCTGAGGTTTTGTCTTTTCAGGGATATCATGTGATTGGCCTTACACTGTGAAGCAGATCTTCAAATTGGCTTCTTTCATTAGAAATGGATAAGATCTCCTGGGTAGACTGGGCAGGGGGGAGGGGAGGGTATGAGGGATGAGAACATAAGGGAACAGGATGGTCCAGTAGTAGGGGAAGGACGGAGCAGGAGAGCAATGAAAGAGATATCTAGCTAGAAGGAGCCATCCTGGGGTTGGGAAGAAACCTGGTGCGAGGGAAATTCCCAATAGTCCACAAGGATGACCCAGCTAAGACTCCTGGCAATAGTGGAGAGAGTGCCTGAACTGGCCTTCCCCTATAATCAGATTGGTGACTCCCTAATTGTCTTCGTAGAGTTTTCCTTCAGTGACTGATGGAAGCAGATGCAGAGATCCACAGCTAGGCCCTGGGCCGAGCTCTGGGAGTCCAGTCAAAGAGAGGGGGGGAGGGATTGTTTGCAGGGGATGAGGAGGGAGTGGTCAAGATCATGATAGGGAGACCCACAGAGACAGCTGGCCCCAGCTAGTGGGAGCTCATGGACTCTGGACTGATGGTGGGGGAATCTACATGGCACCGAACTAGGCCCTCTGAATGTGGGTGACAGTTGTGTGGTTTGGTCTGTTTGTAGGGCCCCTGGCAGTGGGATCAGGAGCTATGCCTGGTGCATGAATTGGCTTTTTGGAGCCCATTCCCTATGGAGGGACACCTTGCTCAGCCTTGAAGCAGTGGGGAGGGACTTGGTCCAGCCTCAACTTGGTGTGCCAGACTTTGTTGACTCCCCAGGGGAGTGTTACTCTCTCTGAGGAGTTGATAGGGGGTGGGGTTGGGGGAAGGTGAGGGAGGGGAGGGAAGGGGAACTGTGACTGGTAGGCAAAATGAAAAAAAATTAGACTAAAAAAGGATTAAAACAAAACAAAACAAGAATGTGTGGATTTCCTCTAGGTCTCCTTGTGGCATTTTAAATCACTGATTGGTGTTGCACTATTTGGCTTTGTGTCCCACAGTTTATTCTTTCACATACTGAAGGACACCTTAATGGCTTCCACATTTTGGCAATTATATGTATTTAAAAGCCGCTATGACCAGCACAAGGGCTGGCTTTTGTGTGGCAGGATTTCTCAGCTCACTCGAGTAAACAACAGAGAGTGGGGTTTCTGGACCGTGAAATAAGGGCACACAGTGCTGTAAGGAGCCGCCAGATTCCCTTCCAGAGAGCTGCCGCCTTCTCTTCCTTGGTGGTGTGGCCGCCTGTGGCTCCACACCCTCATCAGCAGTTGCCATTGTTGGGTTTGGATTCCAGCCATTCTAATATGCAGCCAGTGTATTTTGCTCTAGTTTACAATCCTCTGGGGACATATGAATTTGAGAATCTTTTCATGTGCTTATTTGCCATCTGTATGTCTTTATTGATGAGCTGTTTGATTGGGACTTGGCCTGCTTCTAAACTCTTATTTATTGCTGAATTTAAGGGCTTTTTGTGTATTTGGATAGGAGACATATCTTCTGTAAATATCTTCCTCATTCAGTGGCTTGTTTCTTTCTGTCCTTAATGATATCTAGATCAAAAACGCTTAACTTTAATCAAGTCCAGCTTATCAATTAAAAATACATTGTGTGTGTATGTGTGTATATGTATGTATGTGTGTGTATGTGTGTATGTGTGTGTATGTGTGTATTTATGTGTATGTGTGTATGTATGTATGTGTGTGTATGTGTGTATGTATGTATGTATGTGTGTATGTGTGTATTATGTATGTATGTATGTGTGTATGTGTGTATTATGTATGTATGTATGTGTGTATATGTGTATGTATGTATGTGTGTATGTATGTGTGTGTATGTGTGTATGTGCGTGTGTATGTGTGTGTGTGTGTATGTGTGTATGTGTGTATGTGTGTATGTATGTGTGTGTATGTGTGTATGTGTGTATGTATGTGTATGTATGTGTGTATGTATGTATGTGTATGTGTGTATGTGTGTGTATGTGTGTATGTGTGTATGTATGTTGTGTGTGTATGTGTGTGTATGTGTGTATGTGTGTGTATGTGTGTATGTGTATGTGTGTTTGTATGTGTATGTGTGCATGTGTATGTGTGTTTGTATGTGTATGTGTGTGTATGTGTGTATGTGTGTATGTGTGTATGTGTGTATGTATGTGTGTGTATGTGTGTATGTGTGTATGTATGTGTATGTATGTGTGTATGTATGTATGTGTATGTGTGTATGTGTGTGTATGTGTGTATGTGTGTATGTATGTTGTGTGTGTATGTGTGTGTATGTGTGTATGTGTGTGTATGTGTGCATGTGTATGTGTGTTTGTATGTGTATGTGTGCATGTGTATGTGTGTTTGTATGTGTATGTGTGTGTATGTGTGTATGTGTGTATGTGTGTGTATGTATGTTGTATGTATATGTGTGTGTATATGTGTGTGTATGTGTGTATGTGTGTGTATGTGTGTGTATGTGTGTATGTGTGTGTGTATTTATGTGTATGTGTGTATGTGTGTGTATGTGTGCAGTGTGCATGGGGAAAATCAGAGGACAATTTGCAGAACTTGTTTCTCTCCTCTCCCCTGTGGGTCCTGGGATCCATCTCAGGTAGTTGACGGTTGCCCGCCCCCCCTTATGCACATGAATAGGTGAATGCACCCACACATATATGTGCACATATAACACACACACACACACACACACACACACACACCCCTCAATTTATCTGGAAGTTCTTTGGAATTTCCTATGCAGGTAAACATAGCTATAATAACAATGGTGTGTCTTTTTTTTTTTAAAGTACATACACTTTTATTTTTATTACTTGTAATGATGTGTAGTTATGTATGTCTGCATGTGGGCACAGGTATGCACATATGAGTGCAGATGCCTGCAGAGGCTAGAGGCATTGAATTTCCTGGACTGTAATTACAGACAGATGTGAGCCATCTGATGTGGGTGTAGGAACTGAACTCAGGCCCTCTGGCAGAGCAGAAAGTGCTGTTAGCCTCTGGCCATCTCTCCAGAATCCACCCACTTTTATTTTTACTCTTCTGCAGTGTGTAGAGCTTCATAAGGTAACACTGGCACACACCTTCAACTTGTACCTGGTTTTAAAAGGAATGTTCTCAATGTTCCAAATTATGTGCTATGATATGATCTAAGTTCTTACAGAAGACCTTTGTCAATCCACGGGAATCCCCTTCTTTCACTCAATTGTCAAGGTGCTTTTGTCTTTTTTATTTTATTTACTATTATTGTTATTTGTTGTAGAATATTCCTTTACACTATGTGAAGATATGTCACTGTGATTGGTTTAATGGCCAATAGCTAGCAGGATTTTCAGGGCAGAGAGAACTCTGGAAAGAAGAAGACAGAATCACCAGCCAGATGGAAAAGGAAACAGGATGGGTAATACAGAGATGAGGTAATAAAGTCAGAAGGCAGAAATTAAATTAATAAAAACGGGTTAATTTAAGTTATAACAGCTAGTTACAAACAAGCCTAAGCTATTGGCTGAGCTTTCATAATTAATAATGTCTCCATGTCATTTTTGTGAGCTGGTAGCCCAAAGAAATATCTGTTTTATTATTATTATTATTATTATTATTATTATTATTATTATTATTATTTTAGCATCCCAACCACAGTTTCCCCTCCCTCCTCTCCTCCCAATACCTCCCCTCTGCACCCCACCAGCCACTCCTCCTCTGTTTCTCTTTAGAATAGGGCAGGTCTCCCACGGAAATCAACCACACATGGCATATCAAGTTGTAGTAAGACTAGGCACCTCTTGTATTAAGGCTGGGCCAGGCAACCTAGTAGGAATAAAAAGGTCCCCAAAGCAGGTAACAGAGTCAGAGACAGCCCCCACTCTCACTGTTTAGGAGACCCATAAGAAGACAAAGCTATACAACTGTAACATAAATGCAGGCTCCCTGATTGTTGGTTCAGTCTCTGTGAGTTCCTATGAGTCAAGATTAGTTGATTCTGTGGGGTTTCTTGTG
The DNA here is from genome assembly GCF_903995425.1 of Onychomys torridus. Taxonomy (NCBI): domain Eukaryota; kingdom Metazoa; phylum Chordata; class Mammalia; order Rodentia; family Cricetidae; genus Onychomys; species Onychomys torridus. The sequence goes on along the minus strand of NC_050445.1, from coordinate 102,317,879 downwards.
GTGTCTTTGACCCATCTGGCTCCTACAATCCTTCCTCCTCCTCTTCTACAGGATTCCCTGAGCTCGGCCTAATGTTTGGCTGTTGGTCTCTGCATCTGTTTCCATCAGTTGCTAGATGAAGCCTCTCTGATGATAATTGAGCTAGGAATGAATCTAAGAGTATAGCAAAATGTCATTAGGAATTATTTCATTAATTTTTTTTTTCTTTGCTAGCCATGTTTGCTTCTATCCTAGGTCCTTGGGCTCTGGGTCCTGATCCTCCAGGCAGTGTCAAGGGTGGGCTCCCTCTCATGGTATGAGTCTCAAGATGGATCAATCAGTGATTGGCCATTCCCACAATTTCTGTACCCCATTTACCTCAGCACATCTTGTAGAAAGGACAAATTGTAGGTTGAAGGTTTTGTGGCTGGATTGGTGTCCCAGTCCTTCCACTGGGAGTCTCATCTGGTTACAGGACATGGCCAGTTAAGGCTCCATATCCCCCATTATTAGGAGTCTTAGCTAGGTTCATTCTCATAGATTCCTGGGAGTTTTCATTGTACTAAGTTTCTAGCTTGTCCCTAAGATGTGCCCCCAATTCCATTTGTCTTTCCCAGTACTCTCTCCATCCATCCTCCCCCTACCTGATCCCTCCTGTTCCCCATCTCCACCCTCTCCACTTGTGATGTCTATTCTATTTCCCCTTATCAGGAAAATTTATGCATCATCCCCCCCCACCTTGAGCCCTCCTCGTTACTTAGCTTCTCTGGGTTTGTGGTTATCCTTTACTTTACAGCTAATTTCCAGTAAGTGAGTACATACCATGTTTGTCTTTCTTGGTTTGGTTTACTGTGATGGTAGTGTGTTCCCCAAAATATTGTGCACCCTAATAAACTTATCTGGGGTCAAAGAACAGAACAGCCACGAGATACAGAAGCCAGAAAATGGTGGCACTCACACCTTTAATCCTAGCATTCCAGAGCCAGAAATCCTTCTGCATCTCTGTGAGTTCAAGGCCACATTGGAAACAGCCAGGCATGGTGACACATGACTTTAATCCCAAGAAGTGGGCCCTTAATCCCAGGGAGTGATGGCAGAAAGCAGAAAGGTATATAATGTGTGAAGACTAGAAACTAGAAGCATTTGGCTGGTTAAGCTTTTAGGCTTTGGGGCAGCAGTTCAGCTGAGATCCATTTGGATGAGGACTCAGCATCATCCAGTCTGAGGAAACAGGACCAGCTGAGGAACTCTTGAGGTGAGGAAGCTGTGGCTTGTTCTGCTTCTCTGATCTTCCAGCACTCACCCCAATAACTGGCCTCAGGTTTGATTTTTATTAGTAAGACCTTTTAAGATTCATGCTACAGGTTACCTCACTCAGGATGATTTTTTTTTCTAGTTCCATCTATTTGCCTGCAAATTTCATGATACTATTTCTTTTAACAGCTGAGTAATAAATATTCCACTATGTAAATATACTGCATCTTCTTTATTCATTCTTTGGTTGAGGGGCATCTAGGTTGTTCCCAGTTTCTGGCTATTACAAATAAAGTTGCTATGAACATACCTGAGCAAGTGTCCTTGTAGTCTGATGGAACTTCCTTTGGTGTAGTATGATAGAGCATCCTATATTCCAAGGAATAGTATTGCTGGGTCTTGAGGTAGATTGATTCCCATTTTTCTGAGAAGCTGCCATATTTATTTCCAAAGTGGCTGTACAAGTTTACACTCCCACCAGCAATGGAGGAGTGTTCCCCTTACTCCATATCCTCAGCAGCATGAGCTATCACTTGTGTTTTTGATCTTAGCCATTTTGACAGGTCTAAGATGGAATCTCACAGTCATTTTGATTTGCATTTCCCTGATGGCTAAGGATGTTGAACATTTCTTTAAGTGCTTCTGGGGCATTTGAGATTCCTCTGTTGAGAATTCTGTTTAGATCTGTATTCTATTTTTAAATTGAATTATTTGTTTTTGTTTTTTTTTCTTTTCTTTTCTTTTCTTTCTTTCTTTCTTTCTTTCTTTCTTTCTTTCTTTCTTTCTTTTTTTTGGTTTTTTGAGACAGAGTTTTTCTGTGTAGTTTTGGTGCCTGTCCTGGATCTCACTCTGTAAACCAGGTTAGTCTCAAACTCACAGAGATCCACCTGGTTTTGCCTCCCGAGTGCTGGGATTAAAGGTGTGTGCCACCACTGCCTGTCTGAATTATTTGTTTTTTTGATGACTAGTTTCTTGAATTCTTTATGTGTTTTGGATATTAGCCCTCTGTCAGATGTGGGTTGGTGAAGATCTTTTCCCAATCTGTAGGCTGCCATTTGTTCTATTGACAATGTCCTTTGCCTTACAGAAGCTTTTCATTTTCATGAGGTCCCATTTATTAAGTGTTGCTCTTAGTGTCTACACTATTGCTGTTTTGTTCAGGAAGTTGTCTCCTGTGCCAATGTGTTAAAGGCTCTTCCCACTTTCTCTTCTATCAGGTTCAGTGTATCTGGTTTTATGTTGAAGTCTTTGATCCACTTGGACTTGAGTTTTGTGCAGGATGATAAATATGGATCTATTTGCATTCTTCTACATATTGCCATCCAGTTAGACCATCACCATTTGTTGAAGATGCTTTCCCTTGCCATTGTATGATTTTGGCTTCTTTGTCAAAAATCAGGTGTCCATAAGTGTGTGAATTTATGCCTGGGTTTTCAATTTGATTTGAATCCATTGATCCTGTCTGTTTTTATGCCAATACTATGCGGTTTTTATTACTATGGCTCTGTAGTAGAGCTTGCAGTCAGGGATTGTGATACCACAGGAAGATATTTTATTGTACAGGACTGTTTTAGCTATCCTGGGTTTTTTGTTTTTCCATATGAAGTTGAGTATTGTTATTTCACAGTCTGTAAAGAATTGTGTTTTGGGGAGAAAGCATGTTCCTGCCCATTACCATGGCAGACTGAGCAGGGTCAAGAGACCCACATGCAGGCCTGTCCCAGGCTTCAAAGAGAAAGCAACCCCTCCCTTCCCTGATCTGTGGTGCTGGACAGACAGGGCACTATTATGGTGAGCAAATGTAATGATGTGTTATGGGAGAGAGAGAGAGAGAGAGAGAGAGAGAGAGAGAGAGAGAGAGAGAGGGAATTGTTCATTTCTTGTGGACAGAGGCATATCTGAAGAGGTGAAAGTGGTGAATAGTGGGCTGAGGTGGGTGGTTTGATTCCTACCCAGGGTCATGGTGATGTCTGGGCCTGGGCTGCTATTGGGGCCAATGTCTAGGTACATGGTCCTGATGCAGCCATTGTGTTGATGTCTGAGGCTCCTGATACCACCATACACAGAGAGGATAGGGCTGTACAGAGTTGGCCCCATTCATCACTGGATGCAACACTAGGGAGAACTGATCCTGTCCCTCATTGGCTGAAGCACTCATGAGAGAGGGTCCTACACCTCTTCCTAGGCAGCACAATAGAGCTGACCCTGTTTGCAGGGGCATGGTTGAGCTGGCCCTTAGGGCATGAGAATGGGAGAAAAGGTTGTGTCTCTCTTGACTGCCATGTGGTGGCATGGGTGAGGGAAAGCTGCCCTTCTCCCCTTATCCCTTGACACATGCAGCAGGTGGCATATGTGACCCAATCCCCCACCAGCTGCAGCACTCAGGAGAACAGGCCCTGTGCCTTGCCTGGGCAGCATAGTAGAGTTGACCCTGCAGACAGGGGCATAGCTGAGCCAGCCCTGAGGGCATGAAAGGGGCATAGCTGGTACCACCTCCCTCATCTGCAGTATGGTGGTGGGGATGAGGGAAAGATGTCCTCCCCCCTTGCCGCTACTACTTCCAGTTGTTGAGGGAGCTGACCCTCCCCTTCACCAGCTCAAACACTTGGGAAAGCAGGCCCTGCCCTTCATCTTGGCAGAACAGCAGTGCAGCTGACCCTGGTGGAGGGGAGGGCACAGGTGAGCAGGCCCTGAGTCTCCAAGATCGCAAGCATGGGAAATCTGGCTCTGCCCCTCATCAGCCACATGTCAGCATGGGTGAGGAAGAGATGCCCTCCTCCTACCCCTCAATGCCTAAGGTAGGTGGGAGAGTTGGACCTGAGGTCATAAGAGTGGGAGAGCTGCCCCTGTCCCCCACCAGTTGCAGCACTTGAGATAGTGGCCCCTCTACCTCACCTGGGCAATACAGTAGAGAGAGCCCTGAAGGTGTAGGTGTGGGAGAGCTGACCCTGAGGATACTAAAGCAGGAGGATTAGCCCCTCCCCTTGCTCATCCCTGTAAGGGTGAACTAGCCAGGGCAATGCTGGAGAGCTCACCCTGGTGGTGAAGACAGGAGAGAGCTGGCAGGCTGACTAACCCTGCAACTACCCAGGCCCAGAACCAGGGTTATGAGTTGGCCTACCCCAACATCTACCCCATCTATGATCTCCTGAGCATGTGAAGGGACTGGTTCTGCTGTGGGATCTCCATGACACAGGGCAACAACAGGATATCCAAGAGGAGTCCCAGTGAGGGCCCAACAGGATGTTTTTTCCCTGGCTTTCTATTTCCTCTCTCGTTATTTGGCCTGAGTAGCCTGTAGTTCTGGTTACCAGCAAGTCTTCAGGTCCAGTAGTCCAGTAGTGTATTCCTGTTGTGGAATATTATTTGAAGGTGTGTTACTTTTGTTCATGTTGCATTTGTTTAACTCTCTGAAGCTGTGTTACTGTGCCTGTGTAAAACATCTGGAGGTCTAATAAAGAACTGGCCAATAGCAAGTCAGGAGAAAGGGTAGGCAGGGCTGACAGACAGAGAGACTATATAGGAAGAGAAATCTGGGAAGAGGGCAGATGAAGTAGCCAGAGAACGGGGGAAGACTTCAGGGTCCAGCCACCCAGCTATACAGCCAGCCACGGAGTAAGAATAAGATTTGTGGAAGTAAGAGAACAGGAAAAGCCCAGAGGCAAAAAGTAGACGGGATAAGTTAAGGAAAGGGGGCTAGAAACTAAGCCAAGCTAAGGCTGGGCATTCATAAGTAATAAGGCTCCGTGTGTGATTTATTTGTGGCAGACTCCCCCACAAAAGAGTAAAATACCAACAACATGTCCCTGGCAGGATTTGGGCAGCCTGTATGACCTCTGGGTTCTGGGGTTCTGGATACTGACGTTGCCTCTGGGGTTCCAGGTACTTGGGGTTCCTAGTATGGGCATGGCCTTCAGCAGAGTGGGTGTTTTCTGCCAGAGTTGTAGGTCAGGATAAGGAGCCAAAGGGAGGGGGTGCTGTTTGGGACTGGGGTTCCTAGTACCTGTGTGGCCTCTGTGGTAGAGTGAGAGTATTCTCCTGGAGTTGTTGGCTGGGATCAAGGTGCTTTTATCTTCAACACAAAAGTTATTTTTATCAAATGCTGTTACTGTGCTAATGGGTTATCATTCGAGTTTTCTTCCTGCTTCTTTTTGAAAGATTGCATCACTAATTGCTAAATTCTTGCCCATTTTTAAGGTCCTGGAAGGCCTCTGTAGTAGTTCCCAACTTCCTGTCATACAGAATCCTTTCTCCTCTCCTACTCAATAGCTAATCTGCCTGTGGATGGGGACTGTACATTTCAAGGATGTGTCCCTCAGTGCCCAGTGCACTGGCACACGGTCATGTTAACAACATGTTGGCTCAGTCCTGCATCTTTATTATGACAGCTACCAGTTTTGGTTGTGTAGTTCCTTGATTACATGTCTTTGCTTCTCCAGTGCACTAGACTCTTCAGTGGCACAGTCCACATCTGATTATTGTCATTATTACTCTGGGACCCATTCCATGACCTGTTCCTTGCTGTCTTTAGTAAACTCTTTCTCCTCTCAGACTTCTAGCAGTGGTCAACTTCTCTTTAAGGTCCCTTTTGAAGTTTGCTTTATTCTTAGCCACAGGGACCCAGGCAAGGTATGTGGGCTAAGGACAAAGGAATTTGGTCCTTTGCTCCATAGCAACTTTTAAGAAGTGATTTTGCAATAGTCTGGGCTTAGCTGGCCTGGAGTAGAGGATGAGGAAAGAAGCCATAAAGAGCATTCTTTTTCTGCAATGGAAACTGAAGCAAGAACAGGGCCAGGAGCCAGGCAGTCAGCCACTGATGAGTCTTTGCCCTCTCTACAGCCCAGTCACATACGTATTCTTTCCACTCTGACTGTTCGGAGCTTCTAAACCATCTTGTAAGATCACCTGGCTTTCCTGCTTAAATGATTAAATAGATGGCCATGCCTCGAGGAGAGCATTCTCATAGTTTTAAAAGAGTGAGTTTAGATCTTTTTTTTTTGCTTCCCCCGAGACAGGGGTTCTCTGTGTAGCTTTGCATCTTTCCTGGATCTTGCTCTGTAGACCAAGCTGGCATTGAACTCACAGAGATCCTCCTGCCTCTGCCTCCCGAGTGCTGGGATTAAAGGCATGCGTCACCACAGCCCGGCCAAGTTTAGATCTTCAGGAGCCTTAGTCCTGCATGTTCTGGAGAGAGATCTGAGTCTCATTTCTGACCCTTTAGAATTTATTTCTTACCTTGAAAGAAGGAAATCCACATTTGACAAGTTGAACAGCCATACAAGGCCATCTGTTCACTCATCCTCACACTTACCCTAACATCCATTCACTTAGTATTTAAGTGTGAGGCAGGTACTGGACCCAGCACTGGAATGCTGAGATACTGCCTCTGTCTTAGGGCAGTGCATGGTTGAGTTGAGGGGCTTGCCTATGTCGACATCTCCAGGACAGTGTAGTAAGCATGATGGGCAAGATATGCTTTCAGGTACCAGAGAACAAAGAGACACAGTGGGCCTCTGGGAGATGATAAATGGATTAATAGGGGCCCTAGATCTGGTGCAGAGGCTCATTACCAGGATAAGAGGGAAGGGTTTGTGCAAAGATATGGGAACTTAAGGAGCAGGAAGAGTTTGGGGGATGATCACTAGGGTTTAAAGACAGGATTGGAGATAAGAGAGGAGGAGAAAGGGGGAAGAATAGGCAGGAAGGAGTCTCATAAAGATCTTAAGTCACTCTGGAAAACTATGAGTTTTATCCTTGGGACATAGAAATCCATTTAACCATCTATGCAGGAGAGTCAAAGGATTCTATTGATGATTTAGAAAGCTCCAGTCAGAGTGGAGAGGGTAGAGAAAAGAAACAAGGATCTTGTTTTTCTCATTTGTCAAGTGTAGATGTTGGATAGACCTCTCTTCCTGGTCTGCCAACTTAGGATGCCACACACTTGCCACTACTCTTTCAATCACTACTGTGCTTGCATTTTCCAGGCCATGGTAACCCTATTCACTGCCTGACTGCATCCTTCCAAGGTCCTTTTCATCCACCGAAAGCAGAACTCATGAAAAGAAGGGACAAGACCAAAATAAGCAGACTATTAGAACAGGAAGCAGGGATAAGCTTTGAGGAAGATGGTAACAGACAAGAAAACCCAGTGTTGAAACAACAGATCTGATGGGTAATCTGAGCGACAGAAAGGAAACAGCTGAAGAAAAATGCATCAGTAAGCTCTTGCTGTGCAACAAATCACTGCCAATCTTAGTGACTTACCACATTCGCTTTTGTGTAAAGATCAAGTGGGAGGTGCTGTTGATCTGGGGTAGGCTCAGTTGACCTCAACTGACCTTATTTATGCTGGAAGGTTAGCTGAGGCCTTGTTGGCCCCCATCTTTCAGGAATGAGAGTTGTCTAGATTTCAGCTAGAACAGGGGAGCTGATGGGGCCCCATGTTTGCCATTGATTATTGATCTTGTTTACATGGTTTGAGTAAGTCCTCGGCAAGATTCATAGTGAGATTTTATTCCCACAGTGGTTATAAGAGATGGGCCTTTAGGAAGTGATGCAGCCATTAAAGCCCCTGTCTTATGAATGAATGAATGAATGAATGCCCTTATGAAAGAAGCTTCAGAGAGAACTCCTCTCTGGCCTCCTCACTCTCCACTCCGAGGACACAAAAAGACATCACCTTGGAAGCAGAGGGTGGTCCTCACCAAACCAATGCTTCAACCTTCAGCTTGGATTTCTAGCCCCTACAACTGTGAGAAATGTGTCTGTTCTTTATAAATTCATTAACGCAGCACAAATGGACAGTTACATGCTGGTGTCAGGATTCAGAGAGGCAGGCTGGGAGGGAGAGAGAGACAGACATGAAAGGGGGGAGGAAGGGGAAAAGGAAGGAAGGAATCGAGCGAGCAAGCAAGCAAGCATGAAATGGTAATAATATGTCACAAAGCCCACCAAGAGTCAAGGACAGAGAAATGAACTCCAGCTATCCATGGGAGATTCTGCAAGGTACCATTAGAGATGGACTAGACAGAAGAAGGAATGGGAGACTGGGTCCATCTTTCTTCTCAGTCTACTTAAGTGAATACTCTGGCTCACATTATTCACATCCCTTCCGTAAGTACATAAACTCATTCTCATTCTAGCTTCCCACCACTAATTCACATCAAATTATGACATCAAACTTGAAATCTAAGGGCTTATGATTGTTATTACATTCCAATAAGACTTCTCCAATGTGGCTCCTCTTCATTTGGAGATGCAAAGGCCAAGAAGGGAAGCCACCTGATTGGCACAGCCCAGAAGTGCATTGGTGGCCAAGGGGAAGGATAAACATAGTGCCCTCACAGTTGCTAGAAGGAGGAGAATTGGAAAAGGATAACTTGGGCCATACCGAAAACCAGCGAGGCTCATGCTGAGAGTCTTTCTGTGTGAGATGGGAGTACATTATCAGGTCCAAGTTTTGATTCTAGAGGTGGCTGTCTAGTTCATCTCTTTCCATTGGTTCATGGGTCTTTCCTCAGAAACACCCCCTTGGATGGCCTTACTTTTTTCTAGGTTGCTGTCTCAACTTCATGCTTGTGCCTGCTAATTTCAGGACCAGAGACCATTTGTCAGTGGAAATGATCTTAGAGGACGGCTGGATCTTAATGAAGGCCAACGGCACTGTCATATCATAGCATCACCGAAAGCCATGTAAGTTTCTTATAAATCTGATTTAAGTCAAATATAGCTGACAAAAATTACACCTATAATTATTTTCCAGGTATTGTTAGCCATGTTTATGGCTACTTTTGGTCTTTAAAATTTCTCAGTCTTTTCTCCTAGATGAAAGGAGTCAACAACTTCATCACCTTGGCCATGTGTTAACAAAGGCTCTTCCATTCATATTTCATGTCTGCAGGGGAAGGAACACAGAAGTCTCATTGACTTGAAAACTTCCACCTGGGCAGTGATAGTCGCTCTTGTCAAAACTGAGAAGTTGTGATGTCTAAAGCAGTCCCTCTCACAAGCAGGCAGGGTAAGTTTTGCCTACAGTGTGCTAAGAGAGTTACTTGGAAAATTCCATCTCAGACTCACATTCCTCTTTTACGTCTTCCACTCCTTAAGTTCCTTTAACAGAGATCAATTGCTCTGGGTTAATTTTTAACGTGTCACAGGGCATCCACCATGCACAGCCATTGCCATGGATAATGTATGTTTATTGCTTAGCTTGGTACTTGGCCCTTAGCAAGGGCTCAGCAAATCTTTTCTTGTTCCAGCACACTTTCGCTCTCTCTGAGGGTCCTCCCTCCTTGCAGTTCTGTTACAAGGGCAGCCTCCATTACTTCTATGTGAATGACTTGATTGGTTCTTTAAATATTTATTAAATGGCTAGTCTATGCTAGGCACTGTCTATAGGTACTGGGGCTCTGGCCTGGAGTAGAGCCTCTTTTATGGCGCTTACATCAAGTATGTGGGGTGGCAGTAGGGGTAATCAGTAGAGCACAGGTAAACAACTCCTAAAATACTTTTAAAAAAGATAGTGGAAACTAGCGAGGGGGCTGAGACTGGGCAGCTGGGAAGCCCCGAGGCCTGGTAGTAGCTGAGTGTGGGGAAGACAAGAGGAACAAAGGGAGTCTGAGGACAATGGGGCTTCTGGGCCTCCTCCACAGTTTTGCCCGATGACTACAGAAAGGACACTTTAGTTTAGACAAACAAATAAATCTAGAGAAATATGACCTGTCATAGCAAATGCTAGATGGTTAGTCACGATTCCCTCAAGGGTCAGAGCCTTGGACTTGAGCATCAGGAACCCTTAGACCTATGCTAGGGTCACTCTCTGTTCCCAGGATTCTATCTGAGAGGTGAGCCTACATGCCATCTGCCCACCTGTGGCTTCAGGAAACGAGCAGCACCTTCCATGGGAATGTGAACAGAGCTCCAGGGAGACTGATGGTTGAGATTCCGCAGTGTCTCACTGTCAGATGTCCATTTCCCTGCCCAGCTGTGCAGCCTTCCTGCCTCCTTCACTGGGTTCCAGCTCTGGGCTATCTTTTCTTTTGAGTCACAGTCCAGATGGTTGGCAAGTCACTATGCCCTTAGTGCCGTGGCAGCCTGGCCTGGGCGCTATTCCAGAATGTCATTGCTCACTCCCATCAGAAGCTTGAGGACTGCCTGCTGCATTCTGTGCTTCTAAAGCTCCTTACTCTAGCAGTGGACATGAGCCCCCACCCCTAACAAAGAATCTTTCTTCAGCTGACATTTGCTTGCAACAGAAAAGTTAGTTTTCTTCAAATGGAGTCTCCTTGGGTGTACAAACCACACTTAAGGGCCAGCAGCAGTAGATGGCCAACATAAAACGAACTCAGTGGTATTTTTTTAATAGACTTTTGGTCTCATATTGCTTTGTTTGGGCCTTTTCTTTCCTTTTCTTTTTTCTTTCTTTTCTTTTCTTTTCTTTTTTTTTTTTGGAGCTGAGGATCGAACCCAGGGCCTTGCGCTTGCTAGGCAAGTGCTCTACCACTGAGCTAAATCCCCAACCCCTCTTTTTTCTTTTTAATCTTACTATTTTTTTTGCCTATATATTATGTTTTCCAATTTTTTTGTTTTTATGGGTTTTGTTTTTCTGTTTGGTGTATGTTTCTTATACTTTTTCTGTTCTTCTAAAAAAAAAAATCTGTTTTGTTTTTGTTTGCATGTGGTTTTGAGAGAGAGAGAGAGAGAGAGAGGAAGAGAGAGGAGTTTGGTGCATGGGGAGGTGGGAAGGGTCTGGAAAGAGTTGAGAGAGGGGAAACAATGATCAAAATATATTGTATGAAATTTGTTTCTCAGTTAAAAAAAGATATTTACAACTTTACAACTCAACTGTTTCCATGGACCCCAAAGTCACACTGAGTGAAAGATGCCAATATGCCGGTCCAAGAGTTACATATGTACTAATTCACTTACATCATTTTCAAAAGAAAGGAATAATAGTTATGGATTAAAATAAACAAATAAAACCTCCCCACTCCAAGAACAATAGCACACATCAGCAAGAGCCACCACCTATATACTGCCTACTGTGTGTCTGGAAAGCAGGGCTTCCATTGAATGCTGACATCAGTCCTGTGCAGTGGACATCGCTGCTGTGATTTTTGTACACTGAGAAGCTGAAGACTAGGAAGGAGGTCAGAGGTGATACACAAGTCAGTGCTGAAGGTGTGATCCTCCTCCACAAACCCCTGGCTCCCAAAGCCTGTTCATTGCCACTGTACAGTTCTGTAATTCTGCTACTGTCTGCACAGATAAGCAGCTGGAAGGCCAGGACAAGATGGCATTTGCCTTGACCAGAGACTCTCCTTGGAGTGTTCACCTTCACTGTGCACTGCAGCGAAGGAACATTTGAAGAGACTTACTCAAGCTCAGCCAGTGCCTGGGAAAGGATCTCTCTACCAGAGCTCTAGCCAGTCTTGAAGCTGGGAACTCCTTCCATTCACTAAAGTCATAAGGACAGTACTTCCCACATATGCACAGCCATTATGATATAACCCTCCCAGGAGCAGAGATGTTCAACTAGCCATGGGCCCTGGACCACAAGTTACTCAAGCAGCACTCCTTCCTTTCTCTGTGTCTCATGCTGTAACCAGTCACACACATGTGTGGTAGCTGACGTGGGTTGGGACTGGCCCTGCCTGTGGCGATGCCATAGCTCTCGGTCTCTCACTCTCACCAACTCTCCATGCTGCTATTGCAGTTTCAGCTTCCTCTGAGACTGCTCCTCCACTTGGTAGATGACGGCTCCAGTAGCAGCAGGGACTATACCCTGTGGAGTGAGTGAGGCACGGCTTTCTAAGACTGCCTGTTAAGAGGGAAGTGGCCTGTTTTCCAGAAGTCTCTGGAAATCATTCCCAGAATCTTGCAGGCTGCAAGAGAATTAACCCATGAAGGTTAAGATTGATCATAGTCCACATACTCTTCCGGTGACTCACAAGCAATGCCAAGGAGGGGACAGATGTAACACTTCGGGACTTTTGTGAGGATGGAGGCACATGGTGACTTAGAAAGTAGTTGGCTGTGTTCAAGACTCAGTGTCAAGCTGGAGGAGCTCTCTCAGGCTCCTTAAGTATGACCTCTTTGGACCTGCAAATCAACTTACTAATAGGCTCTGAAGAAAGGAACATTTAAAAGGGGGTTATTATAGGTGGAGTCTCTCTCTGTCCTGGCAGTCAACTCTGTCCTGCCACCCGGCTCCCAAATAACCGCACTGAGACTTACTATAAATTATTATTGTAATTATAAATGCTCAGCCAATAGCTTAGGCTTGTTACTAACTAGCTCTTACAACTTTAATTAACCCATATTTCTATCTCTGTTCTACCATGTGGCTTGGTACCTTATCTCAGAAAGGCAAGTTCATCCCCTTCTCTGCATCTCCTCAGGACTCCTTGATTCTGCCTTCTTTCTTGTGTTTTCTCTGCCCTGAAAATCCTGCCTAGCTATTAGCTAGTCGGTTCTTTATTAACAATGAGAACAACACATCTTTACTGTCTACAGAAGGATTATTCCACATCAGGTTATTGTTCTGAAATTTAAGTGCAAGGCTTAAGGGCCAGGGATTGCATAGCTAACTGGACAACCCAGGAGAGTCTCTGTGTTGTGGTCTGAATATGAAGCATTTCTCATAGGCTTATGTGTTTGGACACTTGGCCCCCAGCTAGTAACACTGTTTTGGAAGATTATGGAAATGTGGGAGGTGAAGCCTCATTCATGGAAGCCAGTCGCTGGCCAGGGTAAGGGTGATGAGCTTGGGGTTTTGTGGCTCAACCTTCCTACCTGTCTGCTCTCCTTCTTTTCCACCTGGGTGTAAGATGGGGAGTACCTGATACACAGTCTTGCTACTGTGGAGTTGCTATGCTTTCCCCACCACGATGGAACAAATCCTCTCAAACTGTGAGCCAAAAGAAATCTTTCTTCCTCAAGCTGCTTTTGTTAGATATTTGGTCATAACAGCAGAAAAAGTGGTCAGGGCACCCCTATCATACGGTCCCTAACTTCAGCACATCTATGAAGCTCTCTATGCCTTTAATGTGACATTGAGGCTCAGGATTCAAGATCTGGATAGCTTTGGAGTCTGCGATACAGTCTACTATTAGGGGTCAAGGGAAAGGAGACCTTGGTATGAGTCAGTGAAGAGAAGTAGGAGCTAGCCTACAGAAGCAGAATGGAAAGAACACCGGAAATGAAATGAAAACTGAACATTTATGCACGCCAAACCTGGAGCTGGATGGAGGCTCACTGTGCAGGAAAAGACGCTGGACGGCACCAGGCTAGGGCCAGGTGGTGAGCGTCTTGTAGTAGGGACTGTGGTCCATGGCTGAGAGACAGCCATTAAAGGTGTGGAGGTCCAGGAGCAGCATGATCAGTGCTACATCCTGGCCAAACCAGGAATGGACCCCATAGAGCCATGGCTGAAGGGACCTTGATATTGCAGCAGCTGCTGGATGGAAATTGACTGGCCCTGAGCATATCAGGTGAATCAGGTGAAGTGGATGGAGTTGAAAAGTGAGAGAATAAAGGCGGGGGGGGGGGGGGCTGTAAAAAGACTAGCGGTTCATTTCATTTCTTGTTATAGCAAAACCGGCGAGGCTGTGTACTCAGAAGAAAAAGACTCATTTTGACTTATGTATATGCCTGTAGGTAAAGCCATGACCTTGTTGGCAGAGTCCTGAGGCAGTACAGGATGCCATGTAAAACATTAGGGGTATTTGTATGTGTGTGCGCGCATGTGTGTGTGTCTGTCTGTCCATCTATCCATCTGTATCCTTTGATCTCTTTTGTCTCATAAGGTCCTCACCTAGCTCTGTTCTACCAACCTTATCTAATCTTAATTCCTTCAAAGGTCCCATTCCTAAATGCCATAGTCAGCACAGTGAGGCTGAGGCAAGAGGATTGCTGTAAGTTTGAGGCTAGCCTGAGCTATATGGCTAGACCCTAAATGAAATAATAAAAATCTAGTCAGATTGTTTCTGTTCTTTTACTACATCTTAATGGGGATCTAACCTCAATGTGTATGAACTTTTAGGGGATACATGCTAGCTGTATGCATGGAGTATCTGAAGGAAATAGGGACAGGTGCCAACTTCCCATGGGCATATTGGCTTGAGGTTGTCATTGAGGTCACTTGGGCATCTAGGGAAGCATAGGACAATAAGGCCTTGGACACAGGAGGGTTAGTCTGGGCCACATATGGGGATGTTGGGATACTGAGCATGTAGATGGGCTGGGAATGTGATTACCTGTCAGATAAGAATTGGGCACAGAGACCATGGCTGTCATGGGAGACTGGAAAGATCTGCTGTAGAGCAAAGAATTTATTGGCCTCAGTACTTAAGACTCTGAACACTGGGGTCTTTTTGTTTTAAAAATGTCAAAGGAATGGCTTTTTAATGGTGAAATTTAGGAATGTAATGGGAAAAACATCTGAAGTGAGTTGTATCCTCTGCTCATAGGTGATTGCCTCTCAGCCTCTGGCTGTCAGCTTGTTAGCCTCTGTAACACCTGAGCGCCTATTTGGATCTGGTAAGGCCCCAGCCGCACTTGTCACTGAAGCTTAAATCATTCTGTACCAACATCATGGCTGAAACAGAAAGTAGAGATATAGAGAATGGGCAGGGATGAGCCATATGCTTCTCCAGTGTCCTGTTACAGTGGCTGGGTGACGCAAACGTTGCCCCAGATTCACTTCCTGCTCTGCCCTCTTTGAGACTCAGCTTGTTAAAGCCAGTATGTGGTGAGGAACTGGAGAGCCACTGGGTGGATGCTCTTCCTCTGAGAGGCCTGGGACAGGTCATCTACCAGCCTGCAGCTGCCTTCTGGTCTCCGTGCAGAGATGACGATCCTCATTGCAAGTGGCTGCTTTATGGTCTTGGGAAGCTATTTCCACATTCATTACTCCCTCAGTCTCCAATCCTGGCAGAAAAGAATGAAAAACCCCACTAGAGACGAGGACCAAGGAATGAATTGCCCAAGACAGGACACAGATCCTCTCAACTCCAATTTCCCTGCCTCCTCCCTCCCTCTGTGGAGGTCACAGAGCCCAGAAACTACCACACCTGCCTGGCCTGTGGGACTCTAAGCCCACATTACAGGCCTTGAGAATATCTGGGTGCTTGCCAGGTGGCTCTTTCAGGCAAAAGGAAAGTCCTCAGGAAGTCAGGGAGAGCCACTGACACAGATGATGTCTCAGTGTAGCTGTTGGTTGGCTCCAGGCCATGTGACAGGGCAGATCCTGAGATGAAGCTGAGGACATATGTCCTGACCTCAAGTAATAAGGCTCAGGCTTTCAGCTTTAAAAAGAGAGCCAAGTAGTGCACAGGACAGATGTGACTCTATCACTTAAGCCTGCCCTGCTATCCATCATGAAACCTCAAGGCAGTGGGGCTGAGTATCCTTATCCAAATCCTGAATCTCAGCCCCAGACAACCCTAAGCAACTCTCTTACCGCTACTCAAGATGGAAACACACCCATCTGTGTCCTTATCTACTACTCTTTACCCAGAACTGTCCTTGCCTGGTCCTTGAGTCTCAGCCAAGCCCTACTCTAACTGTATCACTCAAAATGCTACCTTTCATCCTGTCAAACCCCATCTCATCCCCAGCTCACTCCTAATTCTACCAAAATAACTAACCCCAGCATTTCACTTCCTACCCAAATTACATCCCAAATATCACCCACTTTACTGCCACTGAGGCCTTTACTTCTTTATTGAGTCTTGTGGGGGAGGGTATGAAGGACCTTCTTGTACACATTACCGGGAAATTCCATAAATGCCCAATGGTTAATGGTGTCTTTGTAAAACTAACAAAGTAAGCATGGCTTTTTGTCCACTGTCAGACAAGCTGCCTCAGAACACTTTTCATGGCTGGGATCAGGTGTGTAAAGACCTAGTGTGGACTCCTGAGCCTGTCCTTTGTGTCTGTGTCGGAATGAGGGAGTTCATTTTTACAGTGGGCGAGTTGAGCAGCCACATAAGGGCTACAAATGGAGTTGGAGAAAAGTGATGCCATTGATTTATGAGTTGACGTGGTGTTGGCGCCACCTCTGACACAGGGAATGCAGGCACAAGCCATCCATCTTTTCAAGAAAACAAGAGGCTTGTTCCTTCTGATCTGGTAGTTTTCATCAGAACTAGGTGTTTTTGTTTTTTAAAGATTATTTATTTTTATTTTACATGTGTGAATGTTTTGCCTGTATGTGTGTATCTACATACTATCTATATGCTTGGTACCAGCAGAGGCCAGAAGAGGGCGCTGGAGCCTCTGGAACTGGAGTGAAGGCTGGTTGTGAGCCATAGTGTGGGTGCTGGAAACCAAACCCCAGTGTCTGCAAGAACAGCAAGTGCTTTTAACCACTGAGCCACTTCTCCAGCCCTATGAATTCCCTGACGCCCTTCTGAGTGACTGACATTCCCAAGCACTGAGTTCTCTGAAAGATGAATGGGATCTGGGAAGATGAGGTACACTGTAATTGTCCCTGGAAGCACCGTCATCAAGTGTCTAAGTGACTCTCCTCTCAACTTGTCTGTGACAACTCTACCTGTCTTTCTTTGGGAAAATGTAAGCCATATTAGAAATGCTTCCCAGAATGGATTAAGGAAAAATGGTGATATATTTATTTATGTGAGTGAGTGTTGCGAGCATATGTACCATGTGCATGCCTTGCCTGAGGAGGCCACAAGAAAGTATTTGATCCTCTGGAACTAGAGTTACAGATGGTGAGCTTCCAAATGGGTGCTGGGAATCAAACCCAAGTCTTCTGAAAGATCAGCCAGTGCTCTTAACTACTGAACCATTTCCCAAGCCCACAAATATAATAATTAATATATAAAGATATATAAATACTTAAGATGTATTTTCATTTGTTTATGTGTGTGTGTGTGTGCTTAGCCACAAAGCCTAGCAGAGAGGGTATTGGAGCCCCTGGAGCTAGAGTTAGAAGCAGAAGAAACATGGTGCTGGGAAGCAAACTCTGGTCCCTGGAAGGGTAACAAGAACTCTCAACACTGAGCCATGCCTCTTGTCTTTGCTCATCCCCAACACCATCACCATTTAAAGTCAATGTTTTCCTTTGCTTTAGTCCCAAATTAGAATTTTAATTTGTAGAAACTGCTGAGGGATTTCACTCGGTGTTATAGTTAAACCAATTCTTGGGTTAGGCTGTGAAACCTGTCCTGTTTTTAAAGTGCTACGCACATTCCAGCCATCATCCTAACCATCTCTCTAGCCTCCCTGTGGTGTGTCTTGTCACCTGCCTCACATGGGTGAGGAGGCAGAGTTTGGCTGCCCCATGGTTTGCCCACACACTCGAGTCTTTCTAACTCCCTCTCTCCTGAGCCCTGAGCTTTGTGATATGGGCTGCAGCGGGTATGGGAAGCCAAGGCCGGGGGAAGCCTAGGCTAGAAGCTGGGATGGCTGCCTGGGATAGGGCAGAGGCAATGTGGAAACAAGCCTAGCTGCTGTCTGTGGAAGCCAGATATGTGGCAGGCTCGCTGGCAGTGACTGTGCTGCTGTGGAGTCCAGAGGATGTGAGAGCTTAGAAAAGAAGTGAAGCCTTGACTCACTTGTTTTGCTTCTGGCTTGTCAACTGATGGCTGCTCTTTTGTAACTATGTCCCATGCTTGATACCCGTGATCTCATTTCATTCTTGCCACCATCCTTTGAAGCATGGGCCTATTTATTGCCTGTGCTTTATGAGTGAGCCATTAATTAACTTGCCTGAGAGATCCACAACTCTGGGAGCAGGGCTGGGAGCCGAAAGGTTTGGATTGCTTTCCTCCACTCCAGTAAACATGTTATATAAAAGTTAGGACAGAAATGGGAGTTCAGTTTGAGCTTTCACTCTCTTTAGTTCTTGAGTGAGTTGGGCAAGCTTTTCTGGCAACCTCCTTCTAGAGCTCCCATGCGATCTATGGTTTTTGTGATATTGACAGTTGGAAGTGATGTCCAAAGTTTTCATATGTGGAGCTGAGCCTGTTGGAAGTAGTCTCTTTCACATTTCAGAGAGGTCTTCTTAATTCACCACTGTATAATTTTAATTTTGAATTTATTTATTTGGGTGCAGTGTGGCAGGGAGTGTGCCACAGCATGTGTGGGTCACAGGACAAGTTGCTTTACCAGTTCTCTGCTTTACCAAGTGGGGCCAGGAAACCTTCACCCACTGAGCCATCTCGCTGGCCCAGGCTTATTTTTGATAGCTATTGTATTTGACCCAGGCACCTGAAGTCAGAGCTCTGTGTATTGGCAATACCATCTTAAAATAAGAAAACCGGGGTTCAGTGATTTTAGCCATTTACAAAATGCCATGGAACTGAGAGGATGAAGCTAGTGCTGTCCATCAGAAAAAGTGAATGCAATCGTCACTGCTTCCTGTTGCTTTCCAGGAGAAGAGCTGTGGCCCTGGGAGAAGCCGAGGTACACTGACAACATGGCCAGGCCATTCACCCAGGCCTCTGGAAGAGCTATTTGAAGATTCCCAGTGGAGTCACAGGCTCAGCTTCCTCACAGACCATCTGATACCTGTCGTTCTAGAGGTTTTTCATTCTCCTTCTGACCCTGTCTGTGAGCCAGTCCTTGATTAATGTTAGGACAGACTAGGATGAAGCGAGCCGCCTAGGTGATCTTTTGGAACCTCTGAGTCTCCTGCTCTATGACACAGGGACACTCAGTCTCCCTGAAGTCTGCCTGTCTCTGGCTCAGAAACAAGTAGAGACCTTGGGAGACTAATGCCCCACACTGGGGTGATGTCACTTGCATTTCCTGATTTGTCAGCAGCTCCTGTCTCTGACAGGTGGCCATTATGCCCCACAGGGTATTAACACCCCTTGCAAAGGAAGGAAGTGAGCCTTCACATTCTCATAGCAGCTTTAAGAAAGTGCGTTTGCACTGTAAAAACTACTCCCTGGAGCAAAGGAGATTTGATATATCCAGTGGTTAATTATTTTAAAATCAAATAAGTAGAATATATTAGACTAGTTGGTGGTAACTAAATCTAGTGGGTCATTGGAGTTGACTTGACTGTTTTCCTGTCTACAGCTTTGAGTCTGTAGACATTACTTCATTCTTACATCTCAGCACCCAGAGGCCTGGGATGTGGGGGGAGTGCTGAGGCCTCAGCACCACACAGAAAAGAATGGAAAGGCTGATAGTATCCATATTGCTAATCCCTTCCTCTCTTGCTGTCTGATTCCCTCAGGGAGGACTTCACCCCCTCAGGGAGGACTTCGCGTAGACCCAAAAGCAGCTGTAATCATGGCACATGATAGAATCAGACGTGCATATCTGCTCATCACGAAAAGGAATGTGGCCATTCCAAAATGAACTCAGATTATTCCTGACAGCTCCCGGACTTCCTCCTCAGAAGCACTGCAGAATGTGTCCTTCCTCTCCCTGCGTTTCCACAAGACTGTTCTTCATCAGATAGCAACAATCAAAGGCCTTTTCAACATCATTATGTGTCTAGTGGAATTGGCTTCTACAGTGGTAAGACCATTTCTTCACAAATATGTTCTATTGCAATCTTAAGCTATTTTGACTTCCTTTGACTTTCGTAGGCTATCCTGTGTACTTAGGTCCATTTAGGACATTACTTCCCACAGACAGTGGGGTCTGACTTCAACCAACCATCTATAAGCGAGCCTTTGCAATACGTCTTATTTGCTGTATTTCAGAAAAATAAAATCATATCAGTTTTTCAACTGTGGGAATTAAGGAGTCGCTATGCTTTGGATGTGGTTTGACCCTACCAGAACTCACACTGAATTTGGTTGACAATGCCGTGGTGTGGGGAGGTGAAGTCTTTGGCAGGGACTTGTGTCAGCACGGGAATTATAGTTCGCACAGAGTCGGGGGCTGAAATGCGAATCACCTCTTCTTCTTTCTTCTCCCCTAACCCATGTTCTGCAGTCTCTCACCTCTATTTCAGCTTCCCCACCATGATGTGACACAGAATGTGGCCCTCACCAGAAGCACAGCAGATGCTGGTATTGCGAAGGAACCAAGGTCAGCCTCTTTTTTAAATTAGATTCCAAGCTCCAAGGGTTCTATTATAGGAACAGAAAATGAATTAAGACAGGACTCAGATAGAGTGCGTTAACTCTTACACCAGTACAGTGCAATTTACTTTCCCTCTTCTCTTAGTACACACCAACAAGGTTATGTGACTTCCATCCTTGTGGTGGGTTCTTGTGATGGGTCTCAGGATTCACTGAGAAGAAGCTGGGATTGTAGGCATGGGCCCAGGCCTGCTCACTGGTTTTTCAATTGAGATGTAGCTTATACATGGGAAAGTATATAAATCTAAAGTGAACAGTTTAATTCAATTTTACAATTTTATATACCCAAGTACCATCTCTGTCAAGATGAAAACAACCCAGTGGTCAGCATGCTCCTTCAGTCAACTGCCAGTTAATAGCATTCTCTAAGGTAACTGCTATTCTGGCCTCTTTTATTCTTTGATTAACATTTTAAGTGGATAGAACTGAGGAACAAATAATTGTACTGTTTAAGTTTTTGAGACAGAGTCTCACTGTGTACCCCTGACACACACGCGTGTGCACGCACACACACATACACACACATTCATGCACACACACACACTCATACACACACACACACACACACACACACACACTGTTAAGAATGTCTGAGTCTTTCAAATTTAAATTTATGTTAATGCAGTATATAGGCAGCCTATAGATTTGGCCCAGAGGTTAAGTGTATTTGCAGTCTGCCATCCTGGTTTTAATTTCAGGGTTGTTTTTTTTTTCTTCTCCCAAGTTAAGCACTTAGTCAGCTCCAAGAAAACGTCTGTCACACAGGGTGATAGGCCACTTTCACAAACCGGAGAACTTTTCAAAGAGGGTCAGCATTTGAAGCATTAAAAAACAAAATGAGGATGGATTAGAAGACACTGGAGTGCAGTGATCTGAAAGGAGTTTTTGTGCTGGCATCAGGTATACACTGAGAAATGGGAGGTGAGCATAACCTTGACCTTTGGGGGTATAACATTTCTTTAAAATATAATTTTTATTCTTTGAGCATTTCCTATAGGCATACAATACATTTTTTTGTTTGTTTTTTTGAGACAGGGTTTCTCTGTGTAGTTTCAGTGGTTGTCCTGGATCTCACTCAGTAGCCCAGGCTGGCCTCGAACTCACAGAGATCCGCCTAGCTCTGCTTCCTGAGTGCTGGGATAAAGGAGTGTGCCACCCCCGCCGGTTCGTACAATACATTTTGATCATACTCATTTCTGTTCCTCCCTCTAACGTCTCCCAGATCCATTCTTTGTCCTTTTCTCAGCTTCATGTTCTTAAAAGGATTTTTTTTTTTAAATAATCCACCAGGTCTAATTTATGCTGCTCATGTACTAATAGGTGTCAAGCCATCACTGGAGCAGGCTGACCTATCAGGGCCTCTGGTTAGAATGGCAGATGTCTCCATGGCCTTTGGCTTTTGAATACTTTGTCCTCAGTTATTGGCACTGCTTGAGGAGGCTTAGGAGGTGTGGCTCTGCTGGAGGAAGTACGTCACTGGGCACAGATTTTTCAAGTTTAAGGACTCTCATCATTCCAAGTTCACTCTCTTTGCTTCCCATTTGTGGTTTAAGATGGGAGCTCTCAGCTCTCAGCTTGCTATTTCAGTGGCCATACTTGACTGCTGCCAGGCTTCATTGCCATGATGGTGATGGACTCTTTTCCTTCTGGAACATAAGCTCCAAATAAACCCTTCTCTAAGTTGCCTTGGTCATGGTATTTCATCATAGTAATAGAAAAGCAGTTAATACAAAGACTGCATCCATAAAGAAAACTGACTCTTTCTCCCCACCCCCAAAGTCATCAACTGTAGCGCCTCAGCAGGGAGCGGGGTTTGTGAGCCCCTTTCCTCCTACTCTGAAATATTGACTAGCTTGATCTTGTGTAGGTCTTGTGTAGGCAAACACAGAGGTAGTTACAGTATTTGTACTAACAAAGTAGGTAGGAATGGTGGCAGTGAGGTGCACTGTGTCATATGACTTGTATCAGACAATATGTATTGAATCAGACAGTATAGAGCATAGTAACAGGATTTATTGTATCAGACAGTATAGAACATAGGAAGAGGATGCATTGTATCAGACAGTATAGAGAATAGTAAGAGGATGCATTGTATCAGACAGTATAGAGCAAGGAAGAGGATGCTGCTGCTGAACTTGATTTTGTTAGTCCATTAGCACCACCTGTTCTTCCCTTGACTGCTGCAGCCTCTTACAAATGCTTTCCATATTCATTGTTCTGGGGCATAAAGAGAGGAAGCATCAAATGTTCATGCATCTGTGGCAGAGAGCAGTCTGGACAGCTATGGCTTTCAATGGTAAAAACCGAGCATTTGAAGCATAATTGGAGTTAAATCTTTTTTAAGTCTAAAGGTTTCCCTTTTTAAGTATCAAGAACTGTAAAGACTCAGAGGACCACATTATTCTTCAGATCTATGTCTTTTCCTAACATAAATGAGGAATTGGCCAGGCAGCCAGAAAGGAAGGACTGGGATTCAGATGGGGTGAGTTCTGCCTCCATGCAAATCATAGACTGAGGCCTTTTAGGTTTTGAAAGCTGCATTTGTCTTTTTTTTTTCATCTTTGTGTCAAATATCTGAGAAAACAATTACTTCTAAGAGAAAAGATTCATTCTGACTCACAGTTTTAAGAGGTTTCTGTTCACTGTTAGGCGACTGCTTTGTTTCTGGCCCTTGGTGAGACAGAGTGTCATGGAGGACAGTGTGTGCTTACCCTAAGAATAAGAGAGCAGAGCTGCGTACCCTAAGGTGGCAGGAAGCAGAGAGGAGAAAAAAGAAGGCTCCAGGGACAAGATCTATTTCCCCACTTCCCCTGGCTAGGTTCCAGCATATTGTGAACCCATCAAGGGATTAATCCACCCACTGGGTCAGAGCCTCTAGGACCCAATCACTCACAAAGGCCCATCAGCTGACAGCCAGGCCCCAGTGTGTGCCTTTAGGGGATGTCATTCCAGCCATAACAATAAGTAAGCTTACATTTTTGCACACTTGAATTTCTTGGTGTCTAGGGATTTAAGAACTCATTTCTGGTGCTGAGAAGATGGCAAAAATGTTTGTAGCATAGCCACGAAGACCTAAGTTTGATCCACAAAACCCAAGTTGGTTGTGGAGGCACACACTTGTAATCACAAAGCCAGGGAGACTGAAAGAGGTAGGCCACCAAGACTTGCTGCGCCTAGCCTTACTGGTGACTTCAAGCCAGTGAGAAACAGTATCTCAAAAAGTAAGGTAGATGACTCCTGAGGAATGACATCTGAGGTGGAACTCTAGCCTCTACATGCATAGGTGTGTAAACACACCAAAAAAAAAAAAAAATGTGTGCAGGAGTGGTAATGATATAGTTTATACACTTAGTTATTAGCACCAGTTAATTCTTGATGCTTAATACCACACAGCACTTTGACAATGAATCTTAAGCTAAACAGTAGACAAGGAGAGACAGAAAGCAGGAAACTGGGGGCAGATGAAATGTTAGCTTCTGAACCAAAACCTCCATGGCTACAATGTCTTGTATGATCTAGCGCTGCCCATTCTCCATCTCTTTCCTCTGTTGACCCACTCTACCCCTCCTGTGCTTTCTGAGCCATTTTCCCTGCCTTTCTTTCCCCTAGCACACCAGCACCCTTCTTCATTACCTGTTGCTGCATCACAAGCCCCCGAACACCAGTGACTAGGCTGACCAGACCTCTAGTGATTCTATGGGTTGACTGTCCTCAGCTGGGTGGCCCTTTCATCCTGGGTGATGTTTGCTAGGACTGTAGCCATGCGAATATTCTGCTAGGCAAGACGACTTGCCCGCATGACTAGCAGCAAGGAGTGCAGCTGAGGTAGTCTATCAGAGGATACATTATTCAGGGTTCTCCAGAGAAACAGAACCAAGAGGCTATGTATGCAAAATATTTATCATGAAGAATTGGCTTATGTGAAGGTGGGGAAGCTCTAAGGTCTACAAAGTGCATTGGTTAGCTGAGGCCTGGGGGAGCCAGTAAGGTGTGACTAATCCAAATAGAGAGCCTGAGAAGCAGGGGAACCGATGGTGTCGTTCCCTCTAAAGGCTAGAAGACTTAAGACCTAAGAAGAAAGAACCAATGTTTCAGACGAGTCTGAAGGTAGGGGGGCATAAAATCCGTGTTCCTGTCTCAGTGCAGTTGGGAAGTGAGAGCTCTCTCACCCAGGAAAGAGCCAACAGTGTTGGACCTTTCTGGCTTTCAGCTGATTGAATAAGACCTACTCACATTGAGGAGAGGAAATCTTTACCAAGTCTTCCAATTTAAGTGTTAATCTCATCCAAAAATACTCTTATAGAACCATCTAGAATTTTTTTTTTGTTGTTGTTGTTTTTAATTTTTTGAGACAGGGTTTCTCCATGTAGATTTGGTGCCTGTCCTGGTTCTCACTCTGTAGACCAGGCTGGCCTCAAACTCACAGAGATCCACCTGGCTCTGCCTCCTGAGTGCTGGGATTAAAGGCGTATGCCACCACCTCCTACAGAACCACCTAGAATTCTGTTCGATCAAATGGCTGGGCCTGTGACCCAGTCAAGCTGGTGTATCAAATGGGCCATGATAGAGTGCTCATCTTCTCTCCTGGGTGATCTCCTCACCTGGTTGGACTTCTCACAGTGTGTGACTGGATGCTTAGAGGCTACCCAAGCTTGTCAAAGCAGAAACTTTGGCTCTGTGAAGGCCTCACCTTGGCAGTCATAAGACACCACCTCTCTCATGTTTGTTAATCAAAGCAAGTGATAAGGCCAGCCTCAACTGGAGGTAGACAAATAGGCTCTACCTCTCCATTGGGAAGGTTGGCAAAGACTTGACAGCTGTTCCTTAAACCCTTTCAAGTCTTGAGGCTTTTCTGTATACTATCTTCCAGGAAAACTTTCCTTCCTTCTCTATTCCCCAGCCCAGTCTAGCTCATCTCCTGGGTCTTAGCTTCCTTCTTTCCTTCTGGGTAGACTTCCCTGAACCCCTGCTCACAAACCTTAGGGGCAGGTCAGGTCACCAGGTTCTTTGCCCACTCTGCTGTCAACACCCGCTATCACAGCTTTGCTTGGTTATTTGTGCAGGGTCGTGCTTCACCAATGTGTCCAGACTTAACTGTGTTTCCTGGCATCGGTGGTTAGGGTTTGGGGCAGGGTTGTAAAGAGATCCTTAAAGGGGAAGGCCTGGGTATAGGTTCTAGCTTTGTCTCTTATTAGCCATGCCACTTTGGACAGGTTGTAAGTGTTCTCTGAGCTATGAAATTAGAAGAGTAATAAAGTCCCTTTCAGGCTGGAATGAGTGGAGCAGATTTAAAAGCCACTGCAGAAGTTGACACACTACATGTAAAATGGACTTCTTTTCCATCATCCCTTCCCCACTTTCTCAACAGGAGAAAGCCAACAATATGGGCCCTTCATATTTCAGTAACAGTGGGACACATTAGTCCTAGCTGTGATCCCTTGGTGTGGAGATGGAGCTTGGGGCAGGAAAGAGAGAGCCCTATGCACCTGCATTTGGGGTGTGACAGTTGCAGATGTGTAGGTTCAGCTGACCACTTTCTGTGCCTATACGATGGGAAGCAGAGACCAGGTGGGAGTCCTACTTGAGACTATCTTGCTCTACCCTAGAGCGCTGTGGGGGTTTCCTTGGAAACAGCCACAGGGCCAGAGGGCAGCAAGGAGAACGTAGGAAGATGTGGAGAAAATATATTGACTTTTAATCTGCTTAACCAAGTCCTGTATAATTGAAAATGCATCTCCTTAAAAGCCAAGTTTCATTACCTACCCTGAGAGGAGTCAGACAAGGATGATGTCACCCTTGTCTTCAGGCTATAGTACAAAATACAGTCAGAAGATTTGAAAAAACCCAAAACAGTCAAATAAACAAAAATCTAAAGTAAATATGACCAATTTCATATAGCAGATGAATGCTGTTCTAGAAAACCTTGTCAGATTAGATTAGCAAGGAAGCCATCAAAGAGCATTAGGTTCTAGCAGAAGGACCATAACCTATTTGAACAGGCCAAGGATGTGCTCATGAGGTTAACAACGGGCTAAGGTTCAGAAGTTCATTGTGAAACATAAAAAAACCCAACAAGTTATTCCCTTGAAAACTAGTAGATAGAGCTGGGTGTCATGGCATATACCTACAATTCCAGCATTTGGGAGGCTGAGGCAGGAGGATCATGAGGATGATCCAGGCCATCCTGGGCTATCTAGTAGGACCCTGTGTCAGATAGACCACCAATAACAAAAACAAAATAAAAACCCCTACTAAATTAAAGGGAAGAAGCAGCCTTTTAAATAAAAAGAAGGAATTAAGCATCTTATCTGTTTTTTTTTTTTTTTTTTAAATTTCCGTAAGACCACTAGTTATAGGTAACTAAATAGTTGGTAAGAAAAAGTTCCTGTTTGCAGAAGCATAATAGGTAATAAATTAAGCAGGCAGGCTGAGTGAGAGTGTCACCATTTGGCAATCCCTAATGGCTTAATGGCTCTCCATTGTAAGCAATAATAGCTGCTAACATTGCAAAGAAAAGGATAGCCAGTCATTACTCACTCTCCATGGAAGTCCATAAATGCTACCTGTGACGTAAGTTCAGCGGGTGATTAAAGCTGAATTTAATCAAGTGTTCAGATCAGGAATCAAACGAATTTCTCCCACAAAAGCACTCAACAGTAATATCTGGGGTGTTGTGGACCACGGGTTCTACTTACAGACACTTGGCTCTCGTACCGAAGCTTGGAAGCAGCCACACACAATATGTAAATAAACGGGTGTGGCTGTGTTCCAATGAAACTTTATAAAGACAGGCCACAGGCTAGATTTGGCCTGTCAGTCATGCTAACATACACAGAAAACATAGAAGACAAAAGAAATATTAATCAGAAAAATCTAGGCTATACCAGAAAAGATCCAGTTTCACCAACAAATAAACTATGAGAAAGAGAGATTGACAGAGAGAACAGATGACAGACAGACAGAGACTGACCAGCTTTGAAGTTGTAGACTGGCCCCTTTAGCAGGCAAATATCAAAGAAGTAACAGCTGGCTGGAGAGGCCATCCCAGGATCAAGGGACACCAGCAACAGAGACTTTTCCTTGTTGTTGTTACTTTGTTTTTGCTTTCTTATAATTCTTGTGTGTTTGTTTGTTTAAAGAGGACACTTCCTAGTTGGCTCCAGAGAGAAAGAGAGCAGCTGGCCTGGGAGCCAAGGAAAAAACGCAGCTTAGAGGCCACCAAGACTAGGGCTTGTTAGCAGGGAAAACTGAATACCAAATCACTATCAGAAGTTCCCTTGGAATCATGCGAGTCAAACCACACCTACTAAAAGGTGCACAAGAGGAGACATGTGCTTTGTGCCTCCAGTTGCCCGTGAGAGTGCAGTGGGAGAGAGCACACAGGCAGTCGGAGAAATGAGAGAGAGTAGACATGTCTGGAGTTCTGCTTCCTGGTGCGCTCTCCTCTGTGTGCTTGCCACTCTTCCCTGCTTAAGTTCTGCACAGCCGTGTTTAGCTGGGTCCCAGTTGAAGTCTGGTTTTGTGTGCTAGGCGTACCCTAAGCCTTTCTCTCCTGTGATGTTACTGTATTGCTTCACAATAACTTTTACATCTGCATAATATTATTATATCAACTTAAATCTGTTCATATAAGCACTTCCTTGCTTTTAGATTTTCAGGCTGCTTCCAATCTTCGGTTGTTATGAAAATATTGTAATAACCACTTTCCCTCTTTTAGGCTATTGCCTCACTGTTATTGTTTAATATTTGTTATTGTCACATAAAAATAGACTTGTTGAAGCAAAGACATTAATATTTTTAAGGCTATTAAAACACAGTGAAAATTTTCTTTTCAAGAGAATATCCCTGTTATTCCACAAATGCTCTGGCTTCTGACCCTGCCTCTTCTACCTGTGTCCCAGGGGGGTTGTCGCTGGGTTCCTTGTATCATCAGACATTGGGTCTCCCCTGAACCTCCCAGGATTTGCTTTGTGTCTTCTCTTGGTGAACTCAGGGAGAGGAGACTGGCACTTCTTGGATTTAATTATTTTTGATGTCTTTTCCTTTACAGATTTGATGGATTTTCTGAGTTTCCGTGTTGTAAGTGCACAATCATTTTTACTTTGCTGTGGACATCTTTACAACAGCCCAGATCAGCATCAGAATTGTCTTTAAAACTTTTGTTAACATTCATTCAGTTGTTGTGTGTAGTGACACTCATGTCATGGCACATTTTGGAGATCAGAAGACAACTTGCCATGGTCAGTTCTGTTCTGCCCTGTGGGTCCCAGGGATCAAACTCAGGATATCAGGTCCCTTTACCTGCTGCACTATCTCACCAGGCCCAGAATTCTATGCTAGTCCTTGAATGCCCACTCTTCACCCTCAGCAGGTATGTCTGCTGTGAGATGGGGCAACTTGTTAACAAACTCACACAGTGATGCTGACTCCTGAGTAACCACCCAGCCCCTCTGTCCTGATGTGAATAATTCAGGGCTTGCAGCCAATCCAGATTTCCTTCTGCAGTCATAATAATGTACAGTTACCTTTCTCTGGGTTCTTAGATTAAAAAAAAAAAAAATGAGCTAAGGTCTTTTTACGTAGTGCAGGCTGGCCTTGACCTTACAATCAGCCTGTCTCCACCTCCCCAGTACCGAGATTACAGGTGTGTGGCACCACACCTGACCTGGCTTCTTAGATTTTAAGTGTTGAGCCTCAAGCAATGTCCTCACTGTAAACTGGTTCTTCTCTGCTGTCCACTGTTAGAACATGCCAGCTGCTGTGTGTGGAGTGTTTTCTGTGGATCAGGAGCTTGGAGAAGGATGTTCGTGAGAATTCTTTGGGGTGCTACTACTGTTGCTACCAACAACACCTCTCCTCTCGCTGTTGGAAAGATGGAGAAGTGGAGGTCAAAGGTGAAAAGTGCCAAGATCGTAAGTGCACTCAGAGCTTGAACTGGAGTTTTGACTTTAAAGCAGACTTTTTCATCATGGTGCTGTTTCGATGCACTCAGTTGAGTAGGAGACAGACACAGAGGGAAGCTCAGAGGAGAAACTTATCAACCCCTGCCTGAAGCCAATCACAGTGGGAACATTTCCCAGGGGCAAAGGCAAGGCTCAGTGAAGATGAGTCCAGGGCACAGAGACCTGGTGTCAAGTCCGGAAGGCAAGGACATTGATCTGGCAATGCTTTTGGGGCCGTGAGGAAAACAGTTCAGGGAGGAGTGGAAGTGGGGGTAAAGGGCCGTCCCAATGAAACCAGCAGTCCGGGCAGTGAGTCCTTTGGGGCTAGTGTCATTGTTTCCACTTTGCCTTTTCTGAGCTGTTATGAGGAACAGATGAGCCGGCAATATGACCAGAATGTAACTCAACCATTCTCCTTGTTGTCGCTTTTTATACAAAGGCTGGAAAAGAGGGGAAACTCTACATATCGGGCTATTGGATTTCCCACCACGTCAGCTTCTCTGTATCTGTGTCTGCTGCTGGTACTCACATCTCCCTCACATGTTCCTTCTAGCTGGCCACTGGCCAATAGATGACCTCACCCAGTGCTTCACTGAGGACATGGACAGCCAAGTGAAGCTGCCCACTTTCCTCTCTGAGCCCCTATGTTCTACCCCTGCCCCCTGTCCCTGTTCCCACCAGAGGCCAGTGTCAAGGCCTTCTCTCCTGCAGCCACCTCTCTCCACGTGGGGGTGTTTCATAGTTGAGCATGCTGTTCTGAAAAACTCCGTCTTGCGGAAACCCCAAGTAAGACCCTTCAGTGACTCCTCTCTCGACTCTCTTTACAGAACTGCCTCTCCTGGCTCTTGCTGCTGTCCCCTCCTGCTGACTTCCTTTGTCTTTGGCTGCCACTGGCAGTTTCTATGGAACTTTTGGGGATCTATCTCTGCTCTTTGGTCCACCTACGTGGTGAGGCTCTAAGGCTCTGGGCCCTGCATCTTCCACCTGCCTGCTGCCTCATTCTTCCTCCCCAATAATTTACACGACCCTCTTTTTGCTGACATCTCAGGTCCACACCTTCCATCTGAGTTACAGAACCATTTTTGTGATTGGTCTCATGACATCTCATTTTGCAGGGGATGTTTACACTAGAACTTTAAAAATACATATCAAACCAGAACCCTGCTTGCTTCCTTCCTTCCTTCCTTCCTTCCTTCCTTCCTTCCTTCCTTCCTTCCTTCCTTCCTTCCTTCCTTCATGCCTCCCCTCATTGAGTCTGACCTGTTCTCCATGCCAGCTGCTCTGCACAGCTTGGGTAGAAGTAGAGTGAGGAGAAGCCAAGGCAGGGGAATGGAGGTATCACTGACATCCTGTAGACTAGAAAGGAGCTCTCCCATTGGGTCCTGGTACATCCTGACCTTCAGAATTTAAAGCAACCCAATGGGTGCTGTTTTAAGCCACC
Source organism: Onychomys torridus (assembly GCF_903995425.1). Taxonomy (NCBI): domain Eukaryota; kingdom Metazoa; phylum Chordata; class Mammalia; order Rodentia; family Cricetidae; genus Onychomys; species Onychomys torridus. The sequence goes on along the minus strand of NC_050445.1, from coordinate 102,287,193 downwards.
AGGGCAGATGTAAAACAGGTCCTAATTCTCCTGTGACTTCCCTCATTCTGACTTCCCATAGTTAGAATAAAATCCAAGTTCCTCACCACAGCATACAACCTTCATCCTTTGTCTCCACGTTCCTTCTACACATGATGCTGCAGCCGCATCCTGTCCTGTTCCTCCGACATGCCACATACATGCTGGCCTCGGGGCCTTTGCCATGGCTGTTCTCTGGGCCTTTGCTATAGTTCTTGGTGAGGCTGGGTTCTTTCTATTCTTCAAGAGCCAGTTAAGACAGCATCTCTCAGGGGACTTTTTCCTGACCACCTTTGTCACCCTAATATGCCACCATGTCTATTTCTGTCCCAGTATCACCGAGTCTAGCCATCTTTTCTACAGAATGTTTATTCCCTAGTTGAACACAGATTCTGTGAAAGCAGGGTTTGGTTTCATGTTACAGCCATATCCTTGGAGCTTTGCAGGCTTCTGTATGATAAAGCCTAAGAGGATTTTTATTTTTGATAAATGATTGGGCTATGGATGTAGCTCATTTGATAGAGTGCTTGCCTACTGTCCGTTTAAAGCTTTCTTAAGTGATCTCCAACACCACATGAACAGAGTATTATGGTGCCCATCTTGACATCCCAACTACTCAGGAAATTGAGGAATGAGGATCAAAAGTCCAGGGCCATCCTTTGCTGCAATAGAGGTCAAAATCAATTTGGACTAGAGACTTGTCTAAAAATGTAAATGAGTGTTCTTTGGGGCAGTTTTAACTCACAAAGGCAAATGGCTGTGCATGTCAACGCTTCTTAGCTGCAGTAACTATGCAGAGCACCTGGATCCTGGTAAAGTGAGAGTCTGCTTCTATGCTCCTGGGAACGCTGAGCTGGACTGGGATTCTGCATGGCTGCCGGGTACCTTGGTGATACAGCAGAGCATTTAGAAGTTTATCCCCACTGCACCACCACTGAACAACCACACAAGTCTTGTTTGTTTTGACAGGGAGGAAAGGCCCACAGATAAGCCTTATCCTTCACTCTAGTTTCTTTCCTATGATAGCTATATTGTGTATATAGCCATTTAAGGGTCTCTTTTTTTCAAGTGTGAGAGTCTCTATCTTTGAAAATCAAGACTGCTTCTTGGAATTCAGTCACCAGCGCATTTCTACCCCTCAAAACTGCAGCAGCTCTCCCACATGTGTACCTCTGGTTTGCTATGACCCAGGGAAGGGATAGTGTCCACCCAGCTGATGTCCAAGAGCGGCACTGGCCTGAAGTCGGAGGAGATCCCATCCCTGATTGCCTGTAATTGCTTTCACAATTAGCTAATGTCTCTGAGACTTTGAGTCACCAGCTACTGGTGAATCACAGACTACTGTGTCCATTGAGACTCCTCAGGCAGCTTTGCTCTCTGGCCTGTGTCTGGTGTCCTGCTCTGTCCCTTGTGCCAGCATCAGCCCAGCTCTTTCACCCAAGTAGAAGAAGCCATGCCCTATATATTCAGGGCATCAGCTTAAGAGAACGCCTGTCAGGCTCAGTGGCTTTGACTGCAAATGATTCTTGTTTCCAAATTGCTTTCGTTAGAGTTCATGCTTGATCATTGGAAGAACAGGAAATTGGCTTAGATAGCATGTCTGAAGCCCTGGATTTTCTCACCAGCAGTGCATAAATTACATACCTGTAATCCAAGTTCTTGGGAGATAGAGGCAAGAGGACCAGAAGTTACAGGTCATGCTGGGTACATAGTAAATTCAGTACAATTGATATGGGATATGTGAGCCTTGTCTCAAAAGCAAAACAAATGTTCCCCCAAACAAAAGAACTTCAGGGGATGATTAGCCCTTAAATGAAGCCTCAGAAACAGGGCCAAGAGGCATCTAGAAGGCAGCCTTCACTGGGGGCATGTTCTGAGGGTTTTGATCTCTCAAACACAGCCCCCAGGTCCTTAGATGCTGCTGCACATATATTCTCTCTCTAGATAATTTGACATCCCTGTGAACAAAGCCTTCAAAACACCCGAAATTACAAGAAAGGAAGGGGGAGGTCCATAAGGTCTGCAGGACAGTTGTCCCAGACCACACCACAGCCCAAACCTGCTGCCACTGCGGCTTTGTGGTGGGTGTGGACCAGAGTCCACTGGGAAAGAAGGTCTTCTGATGAGCCAGGCCTGCTCAGGGTCTGGAGGAGGTATGGAGAGAATGGCCAGCTACATCAGAGATGAGGTTTCTCTGGGGGAAGGCATCATACTGAGGGTGTAGCTTCTCCCTAGTCCAGCATGGCTTCTCAAGACTGTGGTCCGCTTCTCTGCAATTCTCTGATGAGGTAGCCTTCTATCTATACCTTATGCCCAGAACCACTCCTTTCTGTGGGCAAGCAGTTTCTGCACCTGTCAGTCTTGCCCACCTGATACATAGATATGAAATTGGCAGCATCCTGACTGAGCTGATCTTCCCAATCTTGGAGCAGGCAGTCATGGTCACTGTGGAGGATAGCAGGTGTAGAAAAAGGGATGTCATTCCTGATTGTCCTATTCCTGAATATGAGGCCCAGTGGGGCAAGTGAGGGGGAAGTCCACAGAAAGCAGTTGGAGGTTGGCAGCTGGCAGGGGCCCAGCCCTTGCTCTACACTGAATCAGGAGATAGTAGAATACACTGCGTGTGGAGTCCTCCTGGCCCGCCTGGCATCATGCGAAGCACTCCTCCCAGTGGGACAATGCACAGGGCTCAGGGAGCCTGGCGGCTTTGGTGCCAATCCTCATGTCAGTGGGGTTTGTGCCTGCTCAGAGCTCCACTGCCTCCACCAGAAGGAAGCCAAGGAACAGAGGGAGGGAGCACCAGTGATGGGCTGGGGGCCCTGAGCAACCAATCTGGGCCGCTGGGTATAAAGCTCGACCTTCACCAGACCTGGGATTCATGCTTTGCTGAATGGAAGGCTGATTTACCCTCCCTCCCTGCCTTCCTCTATTCTTCCTTCATCTCTTCCAGTTACTCATTCAAGTAACTTAATGCCCATGTGCTTATCAGTCTATAGACAGTGCTGGAATGAGTAAAACAGAATTGCAAACCCCCACCTAACACCAGTCTAGCCCTTAAGCACCACCAGCCACCGCTCACCATTTGGTATCTTTTCTGTGATTATTTACATCAAACAAAATTCCTGTGTCATTCTTCAACCTGCTTTTCTCCCCCTTACTTCAGAGTCTGTGCATTTTTCTTTTTTCAGTAAGCCATATGGTTTTCTAAGGGTAGACTCATAAAAGGCTGGGCAGAACTGGACTATTGACCGGTAGATCCCAAGAAAAGGTGAGGCAAGCACCAGGGAAGGAACGTTGGGTTGCCTAAGACTAGCTTTTGTCCACCCAGCACAGTGCCAGGTTGTCCCTGAGTTTGGCAGTGGCCCTGCCTGGTCACTGCTGGTGGAGAGTCACCCTGTGGGTTTCTTTCCTTGGGTTATTATGCCCAGTTTCCTTTTTCTTAGAGATCAAGGCAGGCAGAGAACCCCAGACAGTCTGAACCTCTCAGCTTCAGCCATTGCGTTATATGCCAGTCACTGTGACTGTTAGAGGGTGGAGCTACGGGAGGTGTTGCTTGGCAACAGCATCCATAGAGAGCTCCAGGGTTTGGTTGAAGAGAGTCCACACAAAGTGAGTGAATCCACTCGCTCCCACGGAAGCCAATTTGTTCTCCAGCCACATTAATAGAGGCATGGCATTTAGAAGAAAGGGGAGGATTGTCTACTGGCCTCTCGGCCTGTCAGATGTCATCAGTCGCAATGGACTCTTCGGAAGCACGTGCTTTCTGAGAGATCTGGCATTCTGGAGTGTGGGCGAAGCAGAATGACCTTAGAAGAGAAGGCTTTCTGAAGAAACTGAGGCTACAGAGCCTGAGTGGGGTGCCGTTTGCAAAACCTGTGAAGTCACTGTGCCTAGTTCTAGCGGCCCTAGAGTTGGGAGAACTTACTGCTAATAACAGTAAGGACAAGTTAATCAACTGCTGGGAGCTGCATTTCCTTCAGTTTTAGAGGAGATTGCATATGCGATTTCTGAGGCCTCCCCTTGGCTAGCGGCCTAACTTTCCATATACCCTTTATTAACTCATAACTAATTCAGGTGTGGAACTGTGACCAAAGCTAGACTCTCACTGTCTAGCCTGTCCCCCACCCCCTTTTTAAAGATTTGTTTTTATGTGTATGAGTGTTTGCATTTGTGTATGTATGTGTGCCACACGTGTGCTTGTCACCCTGGGAGTCCAGAAGAGGGCATCAGATCCCCTGGAACTGGGGTTACAAATGTCACAAATGATTCCCATGTGTGTGCTGGGAAGCAGAGCCAGGTCCTCCGAAAGAGCAGCAAGGGCTCTTAACTCCTGACCATCTCTCTAGCTCCTTGGGTTTTCTTTTTTCTTTCTTTCTTTCTTTTTTTTTTTTTTTTAATTACCAGTGGTCTTCAAGTTGAGGCGGAGTCATGAAGGAGGAGTTGGAGACTACATTGGGGAGAGAGCACTGGTTTCTGAGACATTCAGAGGAGGTATCTCTCAGCAGTAAGATTAAATTTTTTTCCTTTCTGTTACTACGTTTTTTGTTGAATGAAGAAATTTTTAATATTTAGTTACATAGGATTTATGGCTTTTTAAAGCAATTAAAAAATTTTGATAATCTATCACATCATTTATCCCTTCCCTTCTTCCTTTCAAACCCCATCATGCATATACCTCTTTGCCTCCTTTCAAATTCATGGCCTCTTTTTCTTTGTTGGTACATAAATATTACTTGCTTAGTCTGTATATATTGCTTGTATGTGTTTTCAGGGATGGCCATTTAGTATTGGCTGACCAACTGGTGTGCTCTCCTCTGGGAAGGATTCTCTCTCCTGCTCTCAGCACTTCTAAGTGGCCTGTAGATTTTTGTGTAGATTGAGCCCTCCTGGGCTTTCCCCCACCCTTGTTAGCCTGTCTATGGGTATCGTCCTTGTTCGGTCATGCTTCAGCTGCTGCGTTGGTGAGACTTCAATGGTGTAGCTTCTCACATTGAGACACTATCTCACAGAAAACTCCCAGTTGCTCTGGCTCTCGCAACCTGCCTGCCCTCTCTTCCACAATTATCCATGAGCCTTAGGTGCAGGTGTTGAAATGTGGATGTATCAGCTGGGCCTGGGCTCTACAACTCTGCAGTTTGATGGATTCTGCTTTTCTTTAATGGTCTCTATCTGTTGCAAAAGGAAGTTTCCTTGAGGCGGGGTGAGAACCACACTTCTCTGTGGGTACATGGACAAATATTCAGAATGCAGTTAGGGATTGTGCTTATTTAGAAACAGTGGTTGCAGTTTCTTCTCCAAGATCTATGACTTCATTAGCTTGAAGTTGTTGGCTAGGTTTCCATTGCCAGTTGTGATTCTCCTATTGTTGAGTGGGTTTTGAATCTAACTGGAGAGCTGTTGGTTACTGCCAAAGTGTGTGTGCCACTGCTGCACCCTTAGGGTTGTGGTGCCAGGCTGTTTGTTGCTGTGGTTCATGATTCTCATAACTGGGTAGAACTATTGGTTGTTCCCATCCATTGGAACCGTGCTTGGTGCTTCCTGGTTGAGTTGATATGCCCAATCTACAGATTATGCAGGCAGAACTATTCATATTAGTGCTTAGTAAATAATCAGAGCCATATAAAACTTTGGTATTAATTAGTCCTGGGAGTTTTTGATAAACATTAATCCTGAGGAGAATTACTACTGTGACCCTCATTCTACGATAGAAGCAACTAAGACAGAGGGGTTAAGAGGTTGCCTGGGATCACCTGGCCAGCTTATCGTCTCTTCCCACAGGTTGATCACTTGATGAAAAATCAAGTTCACATAGTCCTTGTATACAGTATCTAAACTTAGTCCTTCTAGAAGCCCCCTTCTCACCGCTATCCCGCCTCTTCCCTGCAACTCCCTCTAAAGAGCAGGGGGATGAGAATGGCCTATGGGAAGTGCGAGCAAGTCCCTTCAAAATATAAAAATATAAAAATATAAAAGCACTATATATTCTGCACTGAGCAAACAGAATGATTCAAGTCCCTTCTTTAGATGGCTTCATCAGGTTAAGGACCAAGTCAAAGAGGTGAGTCCTACTCTTATTCCTTCACTATTTTTTAAAAATAGTGTTGGCATAACTGGTTGCTTAGTTGTAAATCTTCTCAGATCCTTTTAGAAAGATGACAGAACACAAGTAATGAATGACTGGAGGGTGTTTTATGGTCTAGCCTCTGCTCTTAGGGATTAAAGGTCTCTGAGGTTCTTTATCTGCACTTTAGAGACAGAGAGCTTTGTAGATCAGTGTCTATTAGGGGTCAAGCTTTGAGTAATTACCCCAATTACAACTCCATGTTATAGATAAGCAAATGGGGCTTCAAGGGGAAGAGCCGATTATCCAGGTTCTTACTCAGATCCAGTTGCTTTTGCTCCTAACTTTTACCCTAGTCCTAAACGTCTTCCTTTCTAGCTAGCTGTGGAACTCCCACAGTCTCTGATTCAGTTCCTGCCTTAGGTTCCTGTCCTGACTTTCCTAGATGATGGACTACAAGCTGTAAGATTAAATAGACCCTTTCCTTCCCAAGTTGCTCTTGGTAATGGTATTTTTTTGTTTTTTTATTTTTGTTTTTTGAGACAGGGTTTCTCTGTGTAGCTTTGCGCCTTTCCTGGAACTCGCTTTGTAGACCAGGCTGGCCTCGAACTCACAGAGATCTGCCTGCCTCTGCCTTCCAAGTGCTGGGATTAAAGGCGTGCGCCACCAACGCCCGGCAGTAATGGTGTTTTATCACAGTTGAAGGAATATGTTATATAGCTGGAGAGTATTTTGCAATAAGAAAAAATGGAATATTTTAGAATATTATTTTAAGGTATGTTATTTTTGTTTATGTTGCATTTGTTTAACTCTGTGAAGCTGTGTTACTGCGACTATGTAAAACACCTGATGGTCTAATAAAGAAATGAATGGCCAATAGCAGGGCAGAAGAAAGGATAGGTGGGGCTGGCAGGCATAGAGAATATATAGGAGGAGAAATCTGGGAAAAATAGAAGTAGCCAGAGAAGGAGGAGGACTCCAGGGGCCAGCCACTCAGCTACACAGCAAGCTACAGGTTAAGAGTGAGATTTACAGAAGTAAGATAATGGGAAAAGCCCAGAGGTAAAAAGTAGATGGGATAATTTAAGGAAAGCTGGCGAGAAACAAGCCAAGCTAAGGCTGGGCATTTATAAATAAGAATAAGCCTCCATGTGATTTATTTGGGAACTGTGTGGTGGGCCCCCTAAAAGAGCAAAAACAAACAATGTTTTGGCATTCAAAGTGGGGCTAGAGTAAAAGAAAATCCATCATCAACAGAACCTGATACATGCTCTGGCATAGGTGAAATCCAATAATATACTAAGTTAAAAAACAAAAGCCAGGGGGAAAAAAGTCCACAGATTATGTGATTCTATTTATAGGAAGTGTCTATAACAGTAAACTCATCAGCAGAAAGTGATTGGTTACTCATCACTGGGAGCTTTGGAGAGATGATGTATGGCTGACACTAGGAAGAGGTTTCACCATGAAATGATGCCAGTGTTCTAAAATTGTCATAGTTGATATGTTGGTTTCATAAAGCTGATGCAGTTAAGCTGTCATATACTTGTCTATGGTTCTAGAGGTCAGAAGTTAGCGATGGTTCCAGCAAGGCTGTCCTGGCTCCAGCCTGTGGACCTCCTGTAGGTTCTGGGCTTCCTGCATCTTTTAACTTGTCGTCTCTATCTTCAAAGCTAGCAGTGTAGTGTATTTACCTGTCTGTAACATGGACACTGACTGGACATGTATCTTTCCATTTAAGGAGCCTTGTGTGGAACTCACCTAACGATCTAGGAAAGTCTCTGTATCAGATGATCAGCAACTTCCCCTGACCACGTCACCAGAAGAGCAGTTGTCCTCCTCCTCCTCCTCCTCCTCCTTACCTGCTCCTGTGGCTGTGGAGTGGGAACCTCTGAGATGAGCTGTTTCTGGGGGCTCTCTGCCATCCTGGTCCTTTGTATAACCACACTTAGAAAGACAGAACACCGAGTCTTTGAAAGTCCAGACCATCATTTTCTGGTAAGTGATACAAGTAATCTAGCTGTCCCCACACTAACTTCTGAGCTGTGGCATGAAGCTGGTGATAGAATTTGCTTCCTGAAATTTAATTGAGATAATTCAAGTGAAGCTGGTATCACACAGAAAATACTCAATAATGATTTATTCTGCACCTGACGATGGTTATGTCCTGCGTTACAGTTTCTTCTTCTGAGGATGGGACAGTGACCCCTGCTTGTAGTCTCATGGGGTTATTTTTGAAGCTCTAACAAGCTAATAGCCTAGAATGTGTTCTGAGCAGAAACAAAAGCTGGGCAAGTTCAGGAGGTGATTGTGATTCTTTTCAAGGGATACTTAGCTCCCTGCAGACTCCAAATTATTCAGGCTCAGAGGAGCCCAGAATTGCTACTGAGGATCAGCTCTCCCCTGCCCTCTCTGGACACACTGGGCAGCTATTGGTGGATAACTCAATGCCCAGCTGCCTCCAAACTGGAGGACCCTGCGAACCAAGCCCAGGAGAGCAAGCCAAGTTAGACTAGATCCCAGCAGCTCCAGTGTTTATATTTCTGGTCCCTGCAGGTGGGTTGGGTTGGGAACAGTCTGGCACGGAGTGGTAACTCTCCTTATGTTTAAAATGACTAAAGTACTTGGTAATCTTTCCCACCTAAGTCTCAGTGCGAAGCTTTTCAGAAAGGCACAGGAAGCTTGAGGGGGCTGCTGTGCAATGGACCGAGGTGTTTACTCAAACTTCCGTTGAAAGTTAGTGCAGATTAAAGTTGGGGTACAGGCTAGGTGTAATGGGAGGCTAAAGTTAGTTAATTTAGGTCAAGCATTTCTCCCCAGAGGCAACCCAGTATAGAAGAAGGCCTGAGTTTGGTTGCAACTGGATTTAGACCACCTCTGCCCTTCACCTACACATTCTTCCTGGCCGAGGAGGAGGAGGAGGAGGAACCTATTTAGTCTAATATGACAATAGAAACTAATTAGCCTGAAGTCTCACCTAAGAAGCCCAGATACCTCCAGTAAATGAGCTGTTTCCTGGGGCTCTGGCATCCTAGCCCTTTTCATAACTACAAGCGAAAAGGGCCCCTTGATAACTCTCTGCTGCCAGCATCTTGGCTCTGTCCTCAAATTTAATAGCCTCTCCTGCACCAGGCTCTTTTAACGCACCATCTTCTTTATTTCTCACAGCCTGCTTTCAAGGTAGTTATTCTCATCATCCTGTTGTGGATGAGGGACCTCTTCGATTTCAGCTGGATATGTTGTTAGTCCCAGGACTGGCTCATTGGTTGACTCACTCAGCATATATATACTCCTGTGCAAGACACTGAGACACACATGAATAAAGTTGACCTGGCTCCTTCCTGGTGGTAGGTATTAATCGAAACCCTATAAAAGTATGCTAAACTGCACCTTTGAAAGAGACTAGTGCTAGACAGAAGTTCTGGGTCTAAAGAAAGAGCCCACTCGAATAGAAGTGTCTGGACAAAATAAACTTTGCTCTTGACCGAGAGGCTGTGTTCAGTGGATCCAGCACGCAGAGGAAGTGCATTTGGTTTTTATTCTAATTCAGATGGTGACCATGCCATTTCCCATTTGGCTAGGGTTTAACCTCACAGTTTTATTTATTGGCTAGTCTTAAAAGAATTGGTACACAGAAAATAAAGGAAGAAGGAGAAAGGGGTCACTGTACCAGGCTGTCTAATTATGGAATGCAGCAGGAGCCAAAGAAATGTTTTACCTGGGTGGTGTGTGTGTGTGTGTGTGTGTGTGTCATTTACATAAAAGCCTTAAGAGGTAGGGAAGAGTTCAAAAGATATTAATTCCTTGCCCTAAACACAAGTTTTATAGTATTTGATAGAAAAGACTCATATTTTGATATTTTTTACACTAAGGAGAGATGTGTTATGGTGGAATTAGGAGGACTTGATGAGGCAGAGTTTCTGAGACATGAAAGTAACATGGCCAGGGATTTGGTCAGTGGCTGGAGCTCAGGTACTTTACAGAAAGGTGTAAAAAAGACTGGCCTGGTAGTAGCAATGGGGCCATTCTACTCTTGGCCTCTATGAATTTGATACTTTTTAAGATTTCACATGTAAGTACAATCATATAGCATACACCTGCCTCAAATTTATTACCCAAAGCATAGTGTCCGCAGGTTCAGCCTCCGCTGCTGCAAGTGGCAGGGTTTTTGAAAGCTGGAGAGTATTTTGCTGTGTTTATGTAGCACACTTTCTGTATCTGAGTTATTGTGAATGTGGCTACTGTGAACATGGGAGTGCAGGTCTCTCTTTGTGACACGTTGGATGCATGCCAGAGGTAAGATTGCTGGGTCATATGTTCTATTTTTAAATCTTTGAGGACTCTCCATATTGTTTTCCACAATCAGTACAAGAGTTGTGCCGGCTAGTTTTATGTCAACTTGACACAAGCTAGAGTCTTCTGAGAGAAGGGAGTGTAATTTAGAAAATGCTTCCTTAAGACTGGACTGCGGGCAAGCCTGTAGGGCATTTTTTCAATTAGTCACTGATGGGGGAGGATCCAGCCCACTGTGGATGGGGCCACGTCTGGGCTGGTGGTCCTGAATTCTATAAGAAAGCAGGCAGAGCAAGGTAGGGGGAGCAAGCCAGTAAGTAGCACCCCTCCATGGCCTCTGCATCAGCTCATGCCTTCAGGTTCCAGCCCTGTTTGAGTTCCTGTCCTGACTTCCATAGTGATAGACTAGGATGTGGAAGTATAAGCCAAATAAACCCTTTCCTCTCCAGCTTGCTTTTGGTTATGTGTTTCATCATAGCAATAGTAACCCTATCCAGGACACTAGCTTACACCCCACCAGCACTGTACAAGACTTCCCTTTTCTCCATGTCTTTGCCACACTTGTTATCTTACTTTTTAAAGGTTTACTTTAAAATTTTATTTATCTGTATGTGTCTATGTGTGTCTGTGTGAATGTATGCCCCATGTCTATGGGTGCTCATGAAGACCAGAAGAAGGCATTGAATACCCTGGAGCTGGAGTTAAGGCATTTGTGAGCCTGACTTAGGTGTTGGAAATTGAACTCTGGTCCTCTGGAAGAACCTCAAGAGCTCTTCTTAACCCCGAGCATCTCTCCAGCCCTTTGTCTGCTTTTTAAACAATAGCCTTCCTAACAGGTGAGGTTTCCATTTGTACTTCCCCAGTGAGTGGTGATGGCTTGTGCCCTTGCATGTACCTATTGCCATTTATATGATTTCTTTGAAGAAAATTGTCTATTTGGGTCCATTTTTAAATTGGGTTATTTGATGTTTCTCTGTAGCTGTAGGAGCCCCTGACACCAACTCTTTATCAGATAAGCAGCTTGCACATATTTTATCCAACCTTTTCATTTTGTCACTTATTTCCACTGCTGTACAAAGAGTTTTAGTTTATTGTCAGTTTTGTTTGGTTTTGATTTTCTTATCTATGCTTTTGGTCATTGGTCAAGGCTAATTCAGGCCCTTCCTTCACTTTCTTCCAAGAGTTTTCAAGCTTCAGGTCTTGCGCATAAGTCTGTAATGGATTCTTTATTAGCTGTTAGCATCAGATAATGCTGTGAGACTGAGGTCCAATTTCATACCTTTGCATGTTAATAATCCACGTACAATTTCTTGAGGACCATTCTCTCCTTGTGTATTTCTGGTGACTGTATTAAGTCAGGGTTTTCTAAAGAAAACAGAACTGGTAGAATGAACAACACTCTACAAGGCTGGATGTCTGTGCCATCCCAACCTGGCTCTGAAGGCCTGGAGGATTCCTGGAGACCTGCTGGTCTTCAGTCTAATTTAGAAGGCAGAAGAAGTTGCTTCTAATGTTGGTGAAGGAATGCCACAGTGACAGGGTAAGTGGACTTGCCAGCAATAGTGAGGGCAAGCAGGCAAAACCCAACTTTCTTCTTCCTTGTCTTTTTATCCTTGCTGCCACCAGAAGGTGCCACCCATATTCAGGGCAGGTCTTCATGCTTCAAAGAATCTGATCAAGACAATCCCTCACAGGAGTGCCTGGTAGCTTTGTGTTTTCATTGATTCTAGATGCAGCCAAGCATACGCCAAGCTTAGCTGTCACAATATGGTTGTAAAGTTTAAAAACCTGTGGGTTCCTTTATAGCGCCCTGTGCTGTTCAATTGCGCCATGTATCTATTTATGCCATTTCCGGGCTTTTGTGCCTTTTCTTTTTCTTTATTTTTATCTTTGCAGGTTTTTGTTTTGTATTGTCTTTTTAAACAGACTCAGCTGGCTGCATTCTCTTGCCTCCACCCCTGAGTGCTAGGATTATGACATGCATAGTGCCCTGCTTTCAGCCTGGCTTGATTGCTATCACTGTGTGCTATTGTTTGAAATCAGAATGTGTGATTTTACAGCTTTCTTTTCACTCTAGATTGCCTTGGCTATTCAGAATTCTTTCTGGATCCCTGTAAATTTTAGGAATGTGTTTTCCTGTTCCTGTGATATGGAGCACTTGGAATTTGTATGTTGTCTTTAGTAATATGGACATTTTAACAACATGAATTCAGATCTTTCTCCTTCTTGATTAAATTTATTCCTAAATATTTTATTCCTTGGGATGTGGTTGGGACTGTTTTCTTAATTTCTTTTTAGATAGTTCGTTGCTGGTGTACAGAAATGCAGTGGACTCTTCCTTGAGTTACTGTATTAATGTTAGTGGCTTGAGTGAGGTGTTTACTTTGTGGAAGAGCACACCATCTACAGAGAGAGATGTGTCCACTCCTTTCGGACCTGGGTATCTTGCCACACTTGCCGAATTGTCTGGTTGGAACTCCCACTCCTGTGCTGAGTGGAAGTGAAGAGTTTTGTCTGGTTCTTCTTGACCTGAGAGATGCCTGCAGCTGGTCACCATTGAGTACAGACTTAGCTGGGGAAGGTCACATGTGGCCTTTCTCGTGTTGTATTACCTTCTTCCTACACTTCTTTTGTCCAGAAATGTTTCTTCCTTTGTTTTGAGACAATGTTTTGACATAAAGCCCAAGATGGCCTCAAACTCCTGGTTTTCCTCTCCACCACTGGAATTAGACATGTAGCACTATACCCAGCTAAGAAATAATTTAAAATTTTAATTTATTATTTGAAGGATTTATTTGTTTATTTATTTAATTGTATGTGTACACATGGTGCAAGCACGTATGCGCGCGCGCATGTGCACACACACACACACACACACACACACACACACACACACACACGTGAGTTAAAGCACCCTTGGAGGCCAGGGGAAGGCATCAAATACTCTGGAGCTGGAGTTACAGGTGGTTGTGAGCTATGTGATGTAGGCGATGGGAACAAACTCTAGTCCCCTCAAGAGCAGCAAGCACTCTTAACAACTAAGCCATCTTTTTCCTTGAATATTTTTAGTTCTGAAAGAATATAAAGTTTTGTTCAACATTTTGTTATAGAAAAATGACCATATATTTGTTCTTCCTTGAGCTGTGAAGTATTCCATATGTACTGGTTTACACATCTTAAACAATTCTTACATCCCTTGCATAAACTCCACTTTATTATTGTAGATCCAAAGAGCCTTAGACTCCTGTGGTAAAGTTGGGTTTGTAGCACATCAGCACCCTGGGCTAGTCCAACCATGAAGACTTTGACCTCATCATGTACATCAACCCACTGATGTGCTCTATGTACTCTGGAGCTGATACAAGTGGGAGGCGGGCTCCGGCTGGAGGTATGAGTTCTCAGGGACACACCCTTGCCCCTTTCCCCTTTGTTCTGTCTACCACATACTCCTTCTCATGACATTTTGACTCTCCAGAGGCCTAGAGGCAAAGAGCCAAGTGACCCTGGACCAAAGCCCTTGAAAACTGTGAACCAAAATGAAATGTTCTTTCTTCTTTATGTTGTTTCTCTTTGGCATTTTGTCATAGTAATGGAAAGCCAACTAACCAATGATGGTATAGGTTTCATCTAATGTGATATTGAATTAGGTACATGAGTTTTGTATATGTGTGCATGTGTGGTGTGTATTATGTGCTTTTTCACACTTGTATGGGGTACATGTGCATGTATGTGCATGTGGAGGCCTAAAGTTAACATCAGCTATCTTCCTTGATTGCACTCCATTTTATTCAACTGAAGCAAGGCCTCCTCTCTCTGACCCCAGAGCTCAAGGATTCTGGCTGGTCTAGCTAGTGAGTGAGTTCTGGGAATCTCTGTGAGCTGGAATTACAGGTACTTTCATACCTGCCTAACTTTTATGTGGGTTCTGGGGATCCAAACTCTGGTTTTCCCACTTGAGCAGCGAGCATTTTCCCCACTGAGCCACCCCTGGCCTGGCACATTTGTGTTTTTTATTGGACCTCTTTCTATCTGTTTGTCAGGCATATTGGGCTGCAGGTTTCTTCCCTCCTCTTCTTCCCCACCCCCATCCCTACCTCCTTCTTTCTTTGCTTCTTTACTTCTTTGTCTTCACTTGGGCGTGTCATGCGGATAACTGGCCTGTTCCCGCCTCTCGGAGGTTTTGGAAGAGTCTTGCTTTGCTCATGCATTGTTTACCCAGCTATGTTCTCTTGTCGTCACCAGGATGATTATTCTGAATTCTTTCTGAGTTAGCTCAAAAGTTCCTCTTTCGATGGGGTTGGTTACTGGCGCTTTCTCAGTTTGCTTCCGTGGGGCTGTCTTGGCCACGTTTTTCATGATCTGTATAGCCTTGTGCTGGTGTTTGGGTATCTGAGGAAGATATACCTCTCCAGTCTTTGCATCTGGCTTCAGGAGGTAAAAGCTGTCCTCGGTCTGGCCTTTGGGTCAGTAGTACTGCCTCTGGGGATGTGGCTCTTGTGGCCCCACAGAGCTGGCACATGGGGATGACTGGGTCTGCAGTTGCAGACTATTGTCATAGTCTTTGGTGGATGCAGATCCTGTCTGGTCCCTCCCAAACTCTGAGTCAAAATAAGCTTTACATTAGTTATTGTCTGTCTTTTCTAATGGTAACATGGTATAATGTTTGGATGAGGGCTTTGTATTTCATTTTACTCTGGCTTGTACAAAAATACATGAGGCAAGAGCAAGTGTCCTTGTTCCCACCTGAAAGTCCAGGCTGTTTCCAACCAACTCCTCGAGAGCAAGTGGCCCAAGGTCCAGAAACAAGAGGAGTCACTGCCCAGGACTTGCAAACTGTAGACAGCCTTGGAGTTCAGTCATAGAAACAGCCCTGGGAACGGAAGAAAACCAGGGCCAATTTCAATCGCTTTCTGGATCCCATTTTTATTACCTGAGAAACAGGGATTATGATATATGATTTCTGTGGTCCTCTCTGGCCCTAGCATTTATAACATCTTTATAATTCTCTTGCTGTCTTTATTCCAGTTCCCATGGCTCCTATTGTGTTGGACTGGCTGGGCCTGGCCATGCTGGCCCAGGCTGGGCCATACTGGGCCGTGGCCGTTCTGGGCTGTGCTGGGCACTGAGAACTTCTGGGATGTGGAGATGCTGGACTGGAGCAGCTTAGGCACCTCTGCTTATCTTTCCTGTCATGAAGCTCATGAAAGGAAAATAGACCCCTCCCCCTTCCCCCAAACCACAAGTCTGTCCAAAGCTTGGTCACTCAGGCCCCCTGACTAGAAACACCAGGGACTGCTGGGAACTGTTCCTGCCAGCCTAGAAGTTATCTGATCCTCTCTTTCCAGATTCGGCCTCAAGGGACAGTTTAATGAATGAAATAAATGCAATCATGTGCAAGCACCACATTTAAAAAAATGCTGTGTTTGTGTGCAATGTTAAAGTGCACACATGTGCTTGTGGGTACATGTGTGAATGGGGGCCAGGGTGACTCTCTTCAATCTCTCTCCACCTTTGGTCTTTGAGACAGGGTCTCTCACTGAACCCAAAGCTCACTGTTTAGATTGGGCTGGTGGCCAATGAGCTTAAGGATCTGCCTAGATGTGTGCTGTCACACCTAGCTCTCGGTCCTCATGCTTGTCTCAAAGACTTCGTCACCAGCTGATCCATCTGCACTCCATAGGCACTGCACATTGGGGTGACTTGCTATGTAGCTTCAGTGACTGAAGGACATAGCTATCATTGTCCTGTAGTTCAATAGTGAACTGAGGCATGGTGATGCTGGTGTGTTACTCAAGGCAATTCGTTAGCATGTGACAGTATTTGGACTTAGATCCTGCATGAACTGTTGTAGCATGAATCTTAAAAGGTCTTATTAATAAAAACAAACCCTGGAGACAGATATTGGGGTGAACACTGAAAGATCAGAGAAGCAGAACAAGACACAGCTAACCTCACCTCGCCAACTTCTCAGCTGATCTTGTTTCCTCAAACTGGAAGCCTCTGTGTCCTCATCCAAATGGATCTCAGCTAAACTGCTGCTAAAAGCTAAAAGCTTTAAAAAGCTCTCAAAGGTTCCTGGTCCTCACACTTTATATACCTTTCTGTTTCCTGCCATCACTTCCTGGGATTAAAGGTATGTATCATCATGCCTAGCTGTTTCCAGTGTGGCTTTGAACTCACAGAGACCCAGATGGATCTCTGCCTCTTAAATGCTAGGATTAAAGGCATGTGCTACCACTGCCTAATCCTATGTTTAATATAGTGGCTGTTCTGTTCTCAAACCCCCATATAAGTTTATTGGAGTGCACAATATATCAACTACAAACCTTCCATATAACTGTGATTCCAAGAAAGTCCAGCCCCCATTTGAGAAACCCTGGTTCTTAGAAAGGGACCCCAATACTAGGAGAGCTCAGATGTGCTCTGATATCATTTAGCCTGGCAGTCTTAGGCGTGTTACAAACTCCAGTTTCTCCATCTTTAAAGTGGATGAGAGTTGATAGTTAAAGGAACTTGCAATAGTTTATCCAATAGGGGGCAGGGGTTGAGCCTGGAGGAGATGGAATTTATGGGTGGAGAACAGTTGATTTGGGGACACCTGCCTATGAAGGCAAGCCCCACAAAAGATGAAAAGGGAAATAACAGGAATGGGCTGACATTTCAGAGGACTGCACAGTAGAATTAAGAGTCTACTGACTGCAAATTGGGTGTGTGATGTACTGGATGCAGCTTGGCCAGCAAGAGGGGGGGGGGGGGGGGGGCTTAATCAGCATGTCAAGGCTGAACTGGTGTCAGAGTCTTAATAAATTTGCAAAGATGCCAGGTATTCTTGGAGGTCCTAACATTCTGGACTCCTGGTGTCCCCCCTCTTCTGGTTACATGGCATGGTGTACCTGGTGCTCTGGTGTCTTAGGCTAGCTCTCCTTGGTGCTTGCTCGTCAGGGAAGAATTTCTGAACTCTTGGTGACCCAGACACTTGGTCACAGAGGGCTATTCTGCCCTAATTTGGTGCAGATTTCTTACAAGGGCATGCCTTTAGAGCTGCACACCTCTAAAAAACTGAGAATTATGTCTTATGAGCTGGGGGCAGGAAAACGGCTGTTCCCTTGGCAGCCATGGAGGAGGTGTCCCTCTCCCAAAGCTGTGTCATCCCTTGGCGGGAAGCCACCTGCTGGCTGGCTGCCTGCCTTCCTGTCTAGTCCCTGTGGTGAATGGAGTTGCTATTTGTAAACACCAAGTCCAAGCAGGCTGAGAACTAGGCTTCACCACCCCCACTCTGAGGGGACAGCACTTCCTATAAGTGGGACAGAGCAAGAACTGGTAGCTGGAGATCCCCTGGTTATCGATAGAACATTCAGGAATAGAGTCTCATTTCACTTCATCTAATGATCACCATTAAGACAAATATTTCATAAATTCTCACATATGTAGAGACTAGGTTTAAGAGTGTGTGTACATGTGAATCCCATGGAAGTAGAAAGGGGGTTATGAGAGAGGAAGAAGGGGGTCTAACTTACTGGAGGAGTGGTGACTGGGAGTGAATAATGGAATATTTACATCAGGGAAACAGAAGGAAGAACTATCTGGGGCAGGGGCAGCAAGGAAGGGAGCATGGGAATGGGCACCCTGAATGTGGGTGGCACCACACCCCGTGGGCTGGGGTCCTGAGTAAGAGGGAAAAGAGGAGAACAGGGGTAAGTACCAGAACTCACTTTTCTGCTTCCTGACTGTGAAGTGAGCATGACCAGCCACCTCAGGTTCCTGCTGCCTGGCTTCCAGCCACACTGCACTGTATGCCTTCTTAGAGGAGGGACCATAAACTGCCCTTCTTTTCTTCCGTTTCTTTTGTCAGATATTTTATATAACAATGAGAATAGTAACGGAAACAGACATACACACAGACATACACCATATATATATATATAAACATCACAGTAAAGTTCATTTTTGGTATGCTAACCAAAAGAATAATATAAAGAAAAATAAATTCTTTCCCATTATAAAAGTAATCTATATCTCCAGGAAACAATAGAAAAATACAGATAACACAAATATTTAATCTAAAGATAATTGAGTTAACTTGTTTATAAAATCCTTTTTAGACCGTTCTCTGTGTGTAGCCATAAAACTGCCTGCATTGATACAACTCATTCTATAGCTGCTCTCCTCCTCTCTCTCCTTTTCTTCTTCTCCTCCTCTTTGCCCTACAGACAGACAGACAGACAGACAGACACATGCACGCACGCACGCACGCATGCACGCACACACACACAATTTCTGTGTCAGCTCCCATGGGTCTTCCTTCTATGTGGCCTACACAGCAGACACTCACTTTCTGTTCTTTCCCGCTATCACTGACAAATCTCAATCGTTCATATCTTTCCATTTTTGCCTGATTATTTTCAGTTCCATCATTAGAAGGATTCACTGCTGTCAGAAATAGCACAGGCGATGCAGCCATCTCTGCAAATTGCTGGTGGTCCTCCAGTGCGTTCCTATCAGCAAGGACCTGTAGCTGGAGTTTTCCTGCCTGGTCCACAGTCAGGACAAATCTCTCTTACCGCCAGTCCCACAGTCGCTTAGACCCAACCAAGAAAGCACACAGAGACTTACTTATATTGCTTACAAACTGTATGGCCATTGCAGGCTTCTTGTTATCTACTTTTTCTATCTTAAATTAATCCATTTCTCTTAGTCTATACTTTGCCACATGGCTCGTGGTTTACCAGTGTCTTTACATGTTGCTTCTCATGGCGGCAGCTGGCTGGCGGTGTCTCCTCTCAGCCTTCTTGTTCCCAGCCTTCTCCTCCTCCTTGTCCCGCCTACCTTATCCTTCCTGCCTGGCTACTGGCCAATCAGCACTTTATTTATACAGAGTGAGATCCACAGCAAGGACCACATTTCCCCAGCTCTTTTCCTGTTCATTCTCACCGGGTTGGTGGTGAAATGCTAGTTCAGTTGTTTAAAATTTCCTCTCAGCAGAGGGCTTTTGCCTTTGTCCACTGTCCAGACTCACACTGCTGCTGTGTGACCTGGGCTGTGCTTGGCTCTAGGGAGTTTTTGTTTTGTTTGCTGCTTCCATGGTGTGTGTGTGTGTGTGTGTGTGTGTGTGTGTGTGTGTGTGTGTGTGTGTTTGCTGCCCGGGACAAGAGAATTATAGAATATTAACACTATTTAAAAGACTTTAGATATGTACTTATACATCTATACTATATTGTCATTTAAAGGAGGGGAAACTGAGGCAAGGGAGATGTGAGGACACTTTCCCATAGTCACACAGGAAAGCACATTCAGGGTGCAGTTACAGCTCTGAAGGTGGGGATTCTGGGCTTTCTGATTGTTTTGATTTTTGAGGTACTGAGGACTCAACCCAGGGCCTTGTACACGCCACACAATCATGGTATCACCAAGCTTCATCCCCACGATCCTTACCTAGCTTCAGAGTGCTGGTTGGCCAAGTTCAACACCAATGAGTATACAGCCTTTTGGTGCTGTGATTCAGGGGAGAGTCTACTGAGTGCACAATGAGTGTTTTAAACACATTTGTGGAATGAATGTTTGTGTATAACAGATCAGAGGCAAAAAAAAAAAAAGTACATCTTGTCAAAAAGTGCTCTGGATCCTGGGAAGACAGACTTTTGTCAGGTGCCATTTGGGGGAAAATGGCCTTTCTAATTTTTTTTAATTAAAACAGGAAAATTAATGAGCTGTTGGAACTGTTAGAAGCAGACGGCTAAGGCTCCAGGGCTGAGACAGGCGTGTTTGGAACTGTCAGCCTGTGGGAATTCCCCAGGAGCTATTCCTCCTCCAGGAGATGAGCAGATAAACTCACTGGGAGCAGAGCTTTGTTTCTTTCGCATTCCTGGATGAAGGAAGCCTGGCTGGGTCTCTAGTGGTTTTTTAGGGAGCTTCTCAGGCATTGCCTTGACTCCCTCAGTGCCCATCACTCTCCTGTTCCTTAGTCCCCAAAAACCTTTTACAGCTTTGATCTCCAGAAAAGTGTTAGTGCCTTGGGCCTTTCCTGACTCCATAGGTGGCTGGGTCAATGGAAGTGGGGCCTCTGTCAATCACTGTGCTACTCTGTTCATGCTAGCATCACTATTGCCTGGATGCTAATAGTAGCATTTGTGGTGTGTGTGTGTGTGTGTGTGTGTGTGTGTGTGTGTGTGTGTGTAGCAAGCACTTTAGCCACTGAACCATGTCATCAGCCTGTTATCACTTGGCCCCTCCCAGTCTGTGATGGGGCACATCCACGCAGATCCCATCATTTCTTCTTTCCAACCCTCTTCCTCAAAGCTTCTCAGGTTCCCAGACAAGAGATCAAAGTCCCTCGCCACCTTGGCCAGGTCTTATGGCCTGGCACCTGGTTGTCTGTGCTCCACACCAGCCACGTTCACCTTTCTGAACCAGATGTGTGCCAATGAGAAAGTGTCTTCCCATCTTTGGACCTCAGTTTCCTCATCTGAAAAGCAGACTCCATAACCCCGGCATCCTGTATCTAATGAGACTCTCAGCCACTCCTCAGTTACTCTCAACTCTCAGGTTCTCCTCCTCCAAAGATGAACAAATTCCAAACATCTTGATTCACAATGAGCCTTTTCTTCTACAAAAGAACAGCCTGATTTTACTCTTAAGTTCCCCCAGGAAACCTTTTCTCTCCCCTTTTTTTCTGCTCTGTTAGCCTAGGTCGACCTGCCCAACTAGAGAGGATGTTCTTCTGAACCTTCTCATTAGTGACCTTGTGTTGTCATATCCATTGCTGGTGGGCAATTTGGCCTCAGAATGTGAAGCCTCCTGTCTTACCTCAGTCATCAGTTCCCCTAGGGAAAAACAGCACATGCCTATGAATGACGTACTTTCTTACAAGGAGCCCTCCTTCAGCTCCATTCCAGGAATAGAGTTTTCCAGGAAGCAAGGACCTGGCCCCAGTGGTTGCTTTATTGAAGGACGTTCGTGGGAACCCATCAGTCATTTTCTGGTCACATTTTCATTGATAGGCACAGAGGACAGGAAAAATAATGGGTGTATGAACAAAGGACAGTCTGCTGGGACCAAATGGAGGTACTAACCACCAGAATGGGAGCATTCATATGATAAAGGAAATCTGTGGCCACCTGCTGAGCCTCAGAAATTGGCATCTTCTCTGAGGGCCCAGGTGGTCAGGAAGAGGTGAGGGCTTGGTGTACCCAGCACACCAATTAGGTTAGAAGAAATTACTGGCACACTATACCTCCATTCCCATATACTTTGTCTCACTGAACTGAAAAGACACCTGAGCTCCATTGGTGTTGAAGATCCAGGCCAATTGCATTTCCACAGGGCACTCCTGGAGTGGGGATTGTCAGCATGGGTAAAAAGGTTCAAGTCACACAGGACTTCAGCTGTCTGTGAAACACTCTTCACAAACACCAACTCTTGTTTGCTTGCTCAGCCCCAGGAGGTTGGGGGAAACTGAGTCTTAGAGAGGTTCATTGAGTTGATCATTCAAGCAGAAGGTGGTTAAACCCACACAGCAATGCTTATCATTGTGAGTTCAGAGTTCTCTCCAATACAAAACATATTTTCTTTCTTTTTTTTTTACCCTCCAAGGACCATGGGAATGAAAACACAGGGTAAGGGCTCCAAAATGCTGCTGCTGGCTGGGAGAATAATTCAAGTTCCAGCTGCAAGCTGGCATCCAAACACAACCACCCCCTGAACTTCCCAGGCCAGGCCAGTTTCACACACCCTGCTGTCCCTGGCCTCTTGCTGGCAGCAGCAAATGATGGAGGCCAAGGGCAAGGCTGTCAGCAGCAGGCGAAGTGTGGCTGTGTGTTCACCACCATTAGGCCTGAGTGAGTTATCCACCCCTCCTAGAGATGACTTCCAGGAGGGAAGGAACTGGAGGCAGTGGCTACCCACTTCCTCACTGACTGCAGAGAGACTAAATGTTCCAGAGCTGGATAACTACCAAGCTACTAAACCCCTTCCCAGGCGGGTACCTTAGGGTCATTCCTCAGGATGTCTTCCCCAGATCCTGCTCTCAAGAGAGTGAAACGACCATGGGAAATGTTTCTCTCTCATTTCCTCCCTCATTCTACCACTCCACATTTAATAACTACACAGAGAGAACCCATTCTGCTGTGTCCTGGGCCTTTTGAAGCACCAGTATACACAATACCACCCTGCTCAGCCACTGAGGTAGAGGAGGTGTGCACCTAAGTGGCAGTGAGATTTCCTATGTGACATTTCACTTTGGGTGTCAGTTGAGCTAGACTATGCTCTGTGGTTACACATTATTCTGGATGTTTTTGTGGGAATGAGAGTTGTTTTTTTTGTTTTTGTTTTTGTTTTTGTTTTTTTGAGGGGAGAGGGGATAAGACTAATATTTAAACTGAGATTTTTTTTTTTTTTTTAGTGGAGTGGATTGCCTGATTGACCCATAGTGAGAATGGTCTTCATAACCACTTAAAGGTCCTATACCAACCCAAGAATGGCCTCCCCCAATCAAAAAGGAATTGTGCAGCAAATGCCTTCTGACTTAAAGTGCAGCAGCATCTCTGCACCAGGGTTCCAGATAACCAGCTAACCTTGCAGATCTGGGACTTGCCAGCCTCAATAACACACAAGTAAATTCTTTAACTAAATAAGTTTCTTTACACATATGTATGGATTTTTTTTAAACAGGGTTTCACTATGATGCTCTGGCTGTCCTAAAACTCATTAAGTTGACTAGGCTGGTCTTGAACTCACAGAGATCCTCCTGCCTATGTGCTTATGCCTCCCAAGTGCTAGAATTAAAGATGTGTGCCACTAAGCCCAGCTGATTTTATTTCATTTTTTTAAAAGGAAATTGTGTGTGTGTGTGTGTGTGTGTGTGTGTGTGTGTGTGTGTGTGTGTGTGTGTGTGTGTGTATGATTGCATGGCCAAAAGAGGGTGTTGGATCCCCTGGAATTGTAGTTATAAATGGCTGTAAGCATCCCAGCATGGATGTAGGGTGCTGAACCTGCAAGGGTAACGCGTGCTCTGAACCACTGAGCCACCTCTCCAGCCCTGGTTCTGTTTCTTTGGCAAACTCTGGTTTCTAGTCTCACCATACGCTACACACACGCCTGTAAGTGTAGTAGTATTTGCTCTGCCCATGACCTTGGGCTATCCAGCTTGAAGGAGGTCATGACTCTTGTCTGTGTACGTGACTCTTGACTTCTTGCCTGTGTATGTGATCTCTTAAAAGGAAAGAGGGAAGGGTCATGCTGCTCTTCTTGGTGTGCTCAGACACTGGAGGGCCAGGTGCATTCACTCCCAGGCAGAACAGAGGACGCTCTCAGCTGTTTACTCCGTTCTGTATTCGTGAGTGTATTTCCCAATTTATATCTTAATAAATTCCGGTTACCCATTAAACAGACTCACTTGGATTGACCTTAACAAGTGGCACCCAATATGGGGCACAAACCCAGGACCCTGAGATTAAGAATCTCATGCTCTATTGATTGAGCTAGCAGCTGGGTTGGTTATAATTTGTATTAGGATTGGAGATGGAATAATAAAGTTAGACTCAGGAATCTCTTTTGGGAAAGAAAATAGTGGGATAGATAGGATATTAAGGTAGATTATTGTATCAACTTGTAAATTATTTTAGCAAACTATCAGCCTTAGATAATTTGCACTGGTATGGATTCTTGTATATTGATACAAATGTAAACTATTTTTCTATTTCTGTTTAAGATCATTTGTATATTGATACAGATTCAAAACTGAACTGTAGTCATATTGTACATATGCTCCTACTTCTGTTTAAAATGTTTTGTATATTGATATATATTATAAAATTATGTTTGTCATACTGTATATATGTTCTACCTCTGTTTAATATATTTTATATATTGATACATATTAAGGATATTGTTGTCATACTGCACTATACATTTTTACCTCTGATTAAGGTATTTTGTATATTGTCACAAATTCAAGGTCATTGTCCTTATACTGTATATCTGTTTACAGATTGTTTATTCTTATATGTGAAACCTTAGTCTTTAAGTTATTCAGGTTGATAAGAATTATAGGTTAATAGTCACTCATACTTGTCATATTTATAGCCATGTTAGTTAGGTTTTCTAGACATACAGAAATATATGTCAGATGGATAGGTAATCTTCAAACACTTCATAGACCTAGAGAATATGGCATTTAAATGTTTTAATAACCTAGAATTTTGTTGACATAAGAAACGATTGCTCCTGGCAGCACCGATCTACTCCCAAGAGGATGTAGGGTATCAAAGACACTCAGTATAGAGTTTGTCTTCTTCTTGGCAATAAATGGCCTGTTGGGCAAAGACCTGCCCTTGCCTTGACTGCCGACAGTAAGCACACTGTCCTTTCTGGACAACCAGGGCACAAGGGAAAGCACCTGATGAACCTTGCCAAGACAAGGTAAGATGGTCTTTCAAAATTCCAGCTTCTGAAATTGGTCTGTCAGATATTCTAGGCCTTAGCCATAGTGGGTACCCCAGCATTGCAGAGAAACATTGGGTGACTGTCCAGGCAGCCAGCGGTCTCTGTCATTTCTTGCATTTCTTAGAAGCTGCTTGCTTGCACTTCCTGTTTACTCAGGTAATATTATTTTCTTTCTCAGGTCTTTGTGGGGTTGAAGACTAGATAGTTACAGTTACAATTCTCTCATGGCAGTGGTGGCGCATGCCTTTAACTCCAGCTCTCAGGAGGCAGAGGCAGGCGGATCTCTGAGTTCGAGGCCAGCCTGGTCTACAGAGTGAGTTCCAGGACAGGCACCAAAGCTACACAGAGAAATACTGTCCCAAAAACCAAACCAAAACAAACAAACAAAAATTCTCTCATGTCTTAGCTAAGAGCATATTAGGTACTAGATTCAGATTTTTCAGAATAGGACAGCTTTTTGGTAATATCTGTAATTTGCCATTTACCTATAATCGAGACATTTAGTATGTTTCTTGTCATTGTTCTTGTTGCTTATAGTTCCCTTTTTGTTTATGTCATTACCCTTTATTTCTCCTGGGCAAAACTTGATAATTGTTCTTATTATATATAGCTTGTGTTAGGTTTAGAACCTTCTTATTTAGACAAAAAGGGGAAGTGTAGGGGTATTTGTTCCACCTATGACCTTGGACTATCAAGCCCAGAAGAGGCGGTGCTTCTTGCCTATGTATGTAACTTCTTGACCTCTTGCCTGGGCACGTGACCCCTTAAAAGGAAAGAGGGAGGGGTCACGTTGCTCTTCTTGGCACGATGGGACACCAGAGGGCCAGGTGCATTCACTCCCAGGCAGAACAGAGGATGACTTCAGCTGTTTTCTCGGTTCTGTATTCATGAGTGTATTTCCCCAATTTATATCTTAATAAATGCTAATTACCCATTAAACAGCCTCACTTGGATTGATCTTAACACTGTAGCATCTGTCTGGGGCCACCAGAGTGTCAATGCCAGTCTCTACCACTCATCTCCTCTGTGGCTGTCATCCTTCTACGTGGCCCCACCCCTGTATCCCTCCACTACCTCTTGCTTTATCACCTTTGGGCTTTTATCATATAATCACTGCACAACAACCAGCTTTGGTCCTGGAGCTCCTGGCTCTAATTCTACCAGAGTTTGTCCTTGGCGAATCAAAGGGAGTAAGGCAGAAAGGAGGAAGAACCACATTTTCTCTCACTTTCAGTGTCAATTAAGGCTAAATTTACAAATTGAGTACTATCGCAGAAAGCGTTTCTTCTCAGGCTAGGGGAACATGGTCCCTAAATAATTCCATTCGTCAAGAGGCCATTGAGACCCTTCAGTGCTGGAGGTGGGCCGGACTTCAGCCCGTCCACGTGGATTATCAATGTCCACCCCCACCCCAGTGGCATTTCAGGGAAAGGTGCCTGTCTGTCTTCTTCGATCCCAGGAGAATGACCTCCTTTGTTAAACTGCCTCCTGAGAGCTCTTTCCGGCTCCCAGTACTTACAAGTGTTTTTCTCTCTGGCTAAGGTTCAAGATGCTGGTGCTAGCCTCACTCTTCAGGGACCTCCAGAGGGGTCACGAAGCAAGCAGAGCCTCTCTTCTCTGCCTGGTTCCCACACAGACTGAGAATCTAAACAAGGAGGCTGCGAGCATCCCACTGATGCTTTTGCTCGAATGAAGGCCAAGTTAGACAACTTAGCTTTGCATGGACAATTGGTCCTTCTTAGCAAATCCACAACGAGATGGAACCATTTGCTGCACAAGACTACACAGTGGAGGGCATGTGGGGAAGAAGAGCCAGTGCTGGGGAAGTGGCTGGCTGACGTGCCCCTGAAGGCCACTCTCCTCCAGGCCAAGAGCAGGCTGGCTTCTGCAAGCCCAACACTTTCCTTCCCAGGTCTCCTAGACAGGGGCTTGTCTGACAAATCCTTCCTCATCCAGCCATGGGGTGGAATAGGGTTATTTGATGTGCTGGGATAACACTACCCTCCCATTGTACTTTAAGAAAGAAGAGGGGCTGAAGGGATGGCTTAGTGGGCAAAACACATACAGCACAAGTGTGAGGATCTGAGTTCAAATCCCCAGAACCCATGTAAGAGCCAGGCATGTTAAAATGTCTGTCATCCCAGTTCTCCTGTGACAGACCGCTTGTAGCAGCAAACATCAAACAAGGTGTAAGATGAGCGTTAACACTTGAGGTTGTGGTCTGCACCCTCCACTCCTGCCTATGCACGTGTGAGCATGAACTGAAGTGCGCACACACACACACACACACACACACACACACACACACACACACACTGTTTATACACAGAAAACCGGAGTGTTGGGACCAGTCCCCTCATTTTACACATCAGAAAACTGGGGACTCAGGCCACTTCTCACCTGGGTACTCTGTAACCTCAGTCATGTGACAAATACCAGTGGTCATACTGTCCCAAATACAGTCCCAAAGCAAGAAGACAACAGTCTTTGCCTGCTGCCATTAGCTGAGCTCAGGGAATCCTCAAGCCGCCTTGGCATGCTCTGGTGTAGAACCTGTGAGCAGCCCTGGAAGACTCGCCTCCGAGGAAATCTTGGCACAGTACTGTAATTGTGGATTCAGGAAACACTGCCCTTGGCTCACTTAATTCTCTCCACATAATTAGAAGAGGGAGAAATGAAATGTCAGGAGGAAACACACATTTAATTTATGTTAAAGAGCCCCGTTCATTTTCTTAATGCTGGCCCTTTTTGTTCCTGCTTGGTCCTTGGTCACTGTAAATCAGTTTAAAAAAATGGTTTCAAAACAGAAAAGGACAAGGAAGTGGAGGAGAAGCCCTTCACATTTAATCTTCCCGTGGCGCCCGTTAGGATTTTAATTTTGAAGCATGGTAAGGAGGCAGAAGTGGCCTTTGGCCCGTTAAATGGTGATAGACTTGGGGGCGGGGATAGGGGCGGGTGTGTCAGACTTCCGTCACAAACTACCTAAAGAATGAAGATTTCTTTCAGAGCTGCAGGAGGAACAGGCATTTCCAATTCCTTTTTAATGGGCATATGAACAAAGCCATTCCAGAGCAAGGGCTTACATGAGCTCTCTTAAAAAAATGTAAAGAGAAAGGAAGGAGGGAGGGAAGGAAGGAAGTAAGGAAGGAAGGAAGGAAGGAAGGAAGGAAGGAAGGAAGGAAGGAAAGGAAGGAAGGAAGGAAAGGAAGGAAGGAGGGAGGGAGGAAGGAAAGGGAGGGAGGGAGGAAGGAAGGAAGGAAAGAAAGGAAAGGAAGGAAGGAAGGAAGGAAAGGAAGGAAAGGAAGGAAGGAAGGGAGGAAGGAAGGAAGGAAGGAAGGAAGAAAGGAAGAAGCAGAAAAGTGACTTCATTAAATTTTTTTTCCCCTCGGAGCTGAGGACTGAACCCAGGGCCTTGCACTTGCTAGGCAAGCATTCTACCACTGAGCTAAAGCCCCAACCCCGACTTCATTAAAACTAACTCCAGGAAAAAAACCGTTGCTCTCCAAGGCTCCTACATATCTGAGAGCGTCGAGAGCTAAACCTAGAATTGAAGAAACTAGATGGGTTATTTGCGAGTCTTAAGCCACTATGAGATAAATCTGAGGCCCTAACACCGGTGGAGCTGACCTGGCTCTCCGGGATCGCCGCGGCCGGCTTGATCTGCCCCCTCGCGGACATGTGTGGTACTGCAGCTCTGGACTCCCGCCGCCGGAAAGCTGGCCACCTTCACACAGCGCCGCGTGCTGACGCTGTCTGCGCACAACCTGGAAACCGCTCTTTGCCTGCGGTCGGCATCCAGCCACCGGCCAAGCTGCAGGCTAGAGGATTGTGGAGACGCTGGGATCTACTCGTGGTGTCACCGAGAGTGGCGCCGGCAGCTCTCCCATCCTGCGGGGGAGAGCCCGCGCATCTCTGAGGCTACCCACTGCGGTGCAACTTCCCCGGTGGCGAGGCAACTTTGGGCTAACCTGCCGGCTCACTTCAGGTGGCTGGGTCCTGCGCACCGTGGGGACAGGATGGTTAGGACCAATGGGACCATCAGCTTCTGAGGCAAGCCTCTGGCGCCTCTCCCGCTTCTGGTTCCCCGAGGCGCTCAGGATGCTCCGAGGGACTGAAAAGTGACAGCTCGGACGATGACACAGAGCCCCTGAAGCAGCTTTGAGGCTGCTGGGCTGGGGGATTCCTGTTTGAGGCGTCTAACCCAGGAGTCTCTCTCTCATAGCAGCCTTGCGTTCGCGGGGGAGGCGGAGGAAGGGGGCGCTAGGCTCGCAGGCAGGAGTCCCTCCTGGAGCGAGCGGATTCGGGGAGTTCCGGAGCCGAGGCTGAGTGTCTTGGAACAGAAGGAGGTGAAGAAGGATGTGCAGGAACTGAGCTTTTGGGGGACCCCAGGAAGACGTACTTGAAGTAAAGCTTACTAAGACGGGGGCTGCCTTGGGTGTCCATTAGAAGGTGCCTGTGCTGCGTCCTGAGGGGAGAGGTGTATGTAGGTTTGGGGCTTCTTTGGGAGGGGATGCTGGGGAAGGGGATCCCTGTTCTCCGGAAAGCGGTTAATCGCGAGGCTCCTCTCTCCGCAGGCAGAGCGGCCGACCCTTTCCTGGGACCCACGCTCAAGTGCATCTGCAGAGGTTCAAAAGAAGTACGGCAACCCCGCAACCCGGGATTTCTGCAGTGGTGGCTGAGCGGCCCGGTGGCTGGGCTTGTGTCCTGAGACTCAGGTAACTTCAGATTCCCAGGAAGGGGGCCAAGGACACCCCACGTGCGAACTAAGAGAAGCATAAAGGTCTTCTCACTGCCCTCCTGGTTTGTTTCAGGGCGGGAAGAGGCAGATCAGTGCTGGGGGTGCTCCCGTAGACACCTGGACGGCGCATCGGGCCCCGCCCCTCGCGCCACACATTAAAAAGCAGCAAGGCCAGCCGCTCCGTCGCGGTCCAGGTCACGGTCATGGAGGGCACGCCCGCAGCCAACTGGAGCATCGAGTTGGACCTCGGGAGTGGAGTGCCGCCCGGGGTGGAGGGGAACCTCACGGCTGGGCCGCCCCGGCGCAACGAGGCCCTGGCGCGCGTGGAGGTGGCGGTGCTGTGCCTCATTCTGTTCCTGGCGCTGAGCGGCAATGCGTGCGTGCTGCTGGCGCTGCGCACCACGCGCCACAAGCACTCGCGCCTCTTCTTCTTCATGAAGCACCTGAGCATCGCCGACCTGGTGGTGGCTGTGTTCCAGGTGCTCCCGCAGCTGCTGTGGGACATCACCTTCCGCTTCTACGGGCCCGACCTGTTGTGTCGTCTAGTCAAATACTTGCAGGTGGTGGGCATGTTCGCCTCCACCTACCTGCTGCTGCTCATGTCGCTCGACCGCTGCCTGGCCATCTGCCAGCCGCTGCGCTCGCTGCGCCGCCGAACTGACCGCCTGGCGGTGCTGGCGACGTGGCTCGGCTGCCTGGTGGCCAGCGCGCCGCAGGTGCACATTTTCTCGCTGCGCGAAGTGGCGGACGGCGTCTTTGACTGCTGGGCTGAGTTCATCCAGCCCTGGGGACCCAAGGCTTACGTCACGTGGATCACGCTCGCCGTCTACATTGTGCCTGTCATCGTGCTGGCCGCCTGCTATGGCCTCATCAGTTTCAAGATCTGGCAGAACTTGCGACTCAAGACGGCAGCGGCTGCGGCGGAGGCCGAGGGGACTGAAGGATCTGCGGCCGGTGGAGCTGGGCGTGCGGCGCTGGCTCGGGTCAGTAGCGTCAAGCTCATCTCCAAGGCGAAGATCCGCACAGTGAAGATGACCTTTATCATCGTCCTGGCCTTCATCGTGTGCTGGACCCCTTTCTTCTTCGTGCAGATGTGGAGTGTCTGGGACGTCAATGCGCCCAAGGAAGGTAGTGTGGGTGGAGAGGAAAGAGGGTGGTAGGGGTAGGCCCTAGTTCTGCTATCTCTGTACTTTCAAAGTTCTGGGGTCCTCCTGGGGGCATGGTTTGATATCCTAATTCCCTGGTCCATAATCTTTGAGGAAGATAACCTCTCTGAGTCTTTAGGACTTAATGGTTCTGCAGCATGGAAATTCCCGTTAAAGTACCACCTCTTGCCAGAGTGCAGGCAAAATCCCCAGCATAGGCCTTGGGCAACTTTGAGTGCAAAAATCCTTGTTATGGAGGGGGAAACTGAGGCAGGTGACTGTCTTTCCCACAGAGAGACAGAAGAGAGCTTGGTTTCCATTGAACTACTTTAAGTTAAGTTGCCTTGGATCCATAAGGTCAGTGTTGGAGAGGGTCAACCTCAGGAAGGGACAGCTGGTCCTGTGAAAGGTGAAGGAGTGTCCAATGAAGGTTGAATGGATCTCCCGAGGGACCTTTATGGAGGTCAAGACAAGTTCCAGAGCCTCTCATCTGGTAGCAGTCATGGAGAGGTAAATATTTTAGAGGCCCTGGGCAGGGACAGGGCTGGGGTGCCCAGGACTGAGCCTTGTTTTTGGGAGAGAGGAAGGGAGCCAAGAGGACAGTCATCAGCTTTGACCCGGAGGCTGTGTGATAGCCACACAGAAGGGAAGAGCCTTCTGCCCTGGAGACCCCTGAGGTTATAGGATAGTGACCTGCATTTGTTAGAAGCCTGGAGGGAGTGATACATCTGGAGGAGGGAGCTGGGGAAACAGAGCAGTCTGAGCTCCAGGCCCCTCCATCCTACCAGCCCCAGTGACTTACTTGGAAACAGCAGGAGCCATCATCGGGGGTAGCCCTGCCTTGTACCTTTGTTTTGAAGATTAGCACAGCCCATATCTGGGAAGGACTGGTCTCACTGCACAGGCCTGCCAGAAAGGACTTAGCTGTTCTAACCCTAGACAGTGCAAAATGGTATTATGGATATAATCACCATATCCCTCTGCTTGGGAAGCTAGGTTCTCTCTGCAGGTGACCTGAGTTTCACAGCTCTGTTCCTTTCTGGAAACCACAGACCCCTGAATTCACAGAGCCCCACTGTTTGCTTCATAGTGGTCAGGACACCTATCACTCGGCATGTACTGATGGCCTATGGTAGTCAGGGCAAAGATTGCTGCGTGGATTCTGTCCATTGTGTGGCCTCTGGTCACACATTCCAAGGGCCCAGAAAAGGGGAAGCATTTCTACTGGGCCATAGAGAAAGTTTGAGCAGAGCAACAGCTAGAACTGGGGTTTCCTGAACCAGGGGTCTTTGGAAGGGCCATGGCCAGGGAGCCAAGTGAGGTGTAAGACTAAAGTGGGAGTTCCTAAATAAGGCCTCAGGCCTAGCTGCTTCCTCAGCAGCAGAGCTGGAGGATCTTAGCCCATGTGGCACAGAGGGACCTCCAATACCAATGGCTGCAGAGACTAGATGGGCAAGGCTGGGGGATGCCGGCTATACTGGTAATTTTCTTGTCTCTATGACTAAAGCAGTTTAAGAAAGAAGGGTTGTCTTTGGCTCACAATGTGAGGGGACAGTCATTGGGGGGATGTGGAACAGCAGGGGTGAGAGGGCTGGTCACATTGCACCCACTGGCAGAAGGCAGATGGAAATGAGCCCTGTTGCTCAGCTCGGATTCTCCTTATTTGGTCCAGGCCCCAGCCTATGGACAGTGCCACCCATGTTCAGGGTGGGTCTTTCATCCACATGTAAACCTGGAAAGTCACCCTCACAGACATGTCCAGAGGTGTATTTCCTAAGTGACTAATCCTGTCAAGTTGAAAATGAGAGTCGACCATCACACATGACATCTGGCCCTGCCTCCTGCACTAACTGATTGTGAGACACTGGGTCCCTTGACCCTCCGTGTCTACCTCTGAGGATGAGGCCTCTTCAGTGCCTGTAGTGGCAGTGGTGGGAACACCTTGGAGGGCCTGGCTCTTCAGTGGCCTACCCCTGTGGAAAGCCATGGGGGAGGTGGACCCTCCAGCTTGATTCTGCAGGTTATCCATCACAATCTGATGGACAGTTCTCAACTGTCTTGGCTCCTGGAGGAGGGTGATTGTGAGGAGGGTGGTTGTGAGCACTTTTGTGCTTTGGGCTTGTATTGTGCTGTTTTCCTGGGTTCTGCTGTAAGTGACTTTAGCCCTCCAGCTCCCAGAGGGTTCATTAATGGTTGGAAAGAAAATTTGTGAGTGGAGGCTTGCTCTGGAGACTTTCCCATTTGACAGGTGTCTGAGTGGGCTGGGAACAGTGAGGAGGGAAAGGCCGCATGGGGGCCTTGGATCTGGAAGCTAGCCTGCAGCTTGGGAGACCTTGGATTTGGGGAGCTAATCCTAGAGGCTGGGCCACAGCATACTCTCCACAGAGCCTGGGTTGGGGCTGGGCCTGCAGCCTGCTTGCTTTTACCCCACCACCTTGTCCTGGCAAGTTAGAAGCCAAGAGCACCCGATGGCTCCTTCTAGTGCCAGGGCTGAAAGGGGGAGCCCCTAGACTTCATTAGGCCCTGCTGACAGAAGTCCTCAAGCACAGGAAGGAGCAAGTCCCTGCCAGAGACTTGTTGCCACCTGAGGGCCTGAGGTCTCTCAATAGTGTCACGTCCATCCCTGTCTAAGCTACAGGAATAATAGCCACGATGGAGCAAGACTCCCTTTCTGGGTGTTAGTTTGGGTTAAGTGAGGGGTTAGATGAGTGCTTACCTATGTGTCAACCGTACATGTCTGGACTCTCTCCAGTTCTCATCAAAGTCAGCATGTATGTAGATATGCCCAGCCCGATCATGAGGAGACTGATGCTCTGAGAGACACCTTCAAGACTGGTTCTGAGCCAATAGCAGGGCCAAGATCTGACCCCATGGAATCTCCCACTGGAGACACACAGACTGAATTGTCCCCCTGTACCCACTGCACCCACTGAGGGAAACCTCAGCATCAGGATTTCCTGGGCCCTTGACAAAATGCTGGTTTAGACCCACAGAAACAGGAAACACTGCCTGGCTGGTCCCATCATCCTGACATCCAGGTTCACCCCATCCCACCTGACCATGTCCACCCCCACTGGACCCCTAAAGCCATGCACGGCCTCTGCTGTCTTAGCCTCAGCCCTCATCATCCGTGTTTCCCTTTCTCTTTCCGTCTCTGCCTTCTTGGCTAGAAGCATGGCCTCACCACTCTTGGTAGTTTGGGACAGATCACCTTGTGTGTTCATATTATACATGTGAATGTCTGCATGTATGTGTGTCAGTACATGTCTGTGTGCATGTGTTCATGTGGGTATGGGTGCATAAGTGAAGATGTGTTTGTATGTGTTCATATTGGTGTGTGTGTGTGTGTGTGTGTGTGTGTGTGTGTGTGTGTGTATGTGTGTGTGTTTGTTTATGTGGGTGGGTGTGCGCTTGTGGGTAAACCCCTGTATATGTGTATTCATGTTGGTATGTGATTATATGTGTAAGTGTTGTGTGTTCATATGTGTGTTGATATGGGTGTTGTATAATTTTGTCTTTGTGTATGCATGTGTGTTCATGTTGGTGTAGGTGCATGTATGTGTATACATTGTGTGTTTGCTTATGTAGGTGTTAGTTCATTTGAATTTGGGCATGTATCTGTGTGTGTATGTGTATGTTCATGTGTATGTGCGTACGTTATATGCTTGCTTGTTCGTGTGTGTGCATGCTATGTTCACGTGAGGGTGGGTACATGTGTATGAGTGGTTATGCATGCGTGTATAGGTTCTCATACACTTGTATACATGTGCGTATGGAAGCCAGAGGTCAACCTTATACAGTGGCTCAGGTGCCTTCTTCTGGGTTTTTGAGCCATTGTCTCTCGCTGGCCTGGAACCCACTGATTCAGCTAGGCTGCCTGGCCAGTCAGATCCCCCGTTTCCAGTTCCATCTCCTCAGCAGTGGGGTTGCAAGCATGTTCCACTGTGCTGGCCTTTCAACATGGTTGCTGCCTATCTAACACAGATCCTTACACTTGGAAGACAAGCACTTTAACAGCTGAGCTGTCTCCTCAGCCTAAGATGTTGTCTGCTTCTGAAAAATAAGAAGCAAATTTTAACAAGTACCCGGGCTTCAGGGAGCCAGCATGGGGTGGGAGTGGTTTTGAGAGCAGGGGTAGCATGGTGAGCAGTGGGTGGTGGCTGGCTGGCCTGGGATGCTGAGAGGCAGGGTAAAAGTGGAGGGGGGAGAGTCTTGCTTCCCCACACGGGTAAGGCTGGTGGGGCAGCCTAGCTCTGGGTCTTGGAAGTGTCCGAGTTGGACCCTTGGTGAGGGAGAGAGGAAGAGACCAGGTGTCCACAGTGTCCACTCCCTGGGCTGCTTGCTCCTTGGGTCCTAGCCACAGGGAGCAGTTTCTACTGGCCCTTTGAAGCCATGCATGGCCAGGAGATGGCGCTTCTGTGCCAGGCTTCTGTCCTCTTGGCCACACCTCCCACCTGAACAATCCCTCTCTCTTGTTCTCTCCCCATTCACCTCACTATCCGAGGGTAAACTTAATTTTCCCAGAGGGAATTGCATTTGAGTCCAGTCACCCCGTTAGCAGGCCATGTCCTGTCATCTAACAGGGAGATTGTCTTTTTTGCCTTTTTGGTGTGCTAGAGGAGGTGGCTGATTTATCAAGGCTTCCTGTCTGCTAATTTCATGCTTCAATTCAGGTCAGTCCCTTATCGACCTCTTCTTATTTTCCAGTTTCTGCTTGTAGTTAGGGACATGGCCACAAATGGGACAGAGTCCCCAGCCGAGAAGTATTAAAGAGAAAAAACGAGAACATGATGGGATGACTCCACACTAGAAGCACTCACTCATTTACCATGTACAGTGAATGTTCCTAGGAGGCAGTGGCTGACCGTTTCCCTGGGGGAAGAAATGGGGAGGGTTTCAGAGAGGAAGCAGTGTTTGAAAAGGTTTCTGAAGGTTGAAAAGGAACTTACTGTACAAAGAAGCAGGTTCATATTTCATAGTTGGAAGCATAGACTGTTACTTTATTATTTCTTCCCATTCTCTACCCATATGAGTTGGGGCTAGTTGGAAAGAATTTTAGTTGTACAAAAATCACTGAGATCCTGGTTAAAAGACTGGTCTGACTGGGCATATCGGGGGGTGGAACCTCAGAGCCTGTATCTTTGGTACCTGTACAGGTGATGCTGAGTGGTACCCATGCAGCCGGGCCACCACACTTTGAGTAGCAGAACTTTAAGACATAGTCTGTGACCTAAACCTGCCATGTGCCTCCCATGTGCTTCTTGTTCCTTGAGAATGGCATGACGTGGAACATGCAAGAAGATCTGCCTTTTCTTCATCATTCGAGCCCACCAGCCTTCCATGTTGCCCACATGTGACCAGAGCCTGAAGAAAGGCCATTTTAACCCCAGTAACCCCAGCTGCTCCTCACATGCTCCTGAAATGCATGGAGCTAGAATACCACAGAGAGTTCTAGAAGAATCATGGTTGTGAAAGGTCAGTCTTTGCAAAGATTTATCCCGTGGCATATCCTGGGACTCCATCTTGATGTTAACATACATTTAGAAGGGATATTGTGAAGGGCCTCTCAGAACCCTCCTACTATACCCTACCCTGTAGTAATAGGGACTCTCCCCCCCACCCCTGGCTTCCTGGGTGGGAATTTTAGGAAGTTGCTGGTGAATGTGAGTCAGAGGAGAGGAGCCATAAGCCTTTGTTTGCACAGTGTGCAAATGCCTGGATTACCTCAGGAACAACACAGCCTGTGGGGGCTGTGGCCAGCTGCCTGCCAGCTGTCCTGGGCTAATTTGGGCCCTCAATGCAGGCCATAGTGAGTGCCAGGAAGTCCAAAGAGGGGAGTTATAGGGGTGTGGGTGAAGCTGGTTTGATGGTGATAGAAACCCTGGTGCTGCCCCTCCACAACCTACTGTGATATCCCCCCCCACCTCCCAATGAATCACAACTGTGAGGCAAATGCACAGGCGCCCAGCACCAGACTCTGGCTAGTGATGTGTGGATGCTTCTGCCCATTACCATGTAGTGAGCGGCCCCCACTTGCAGATGTCCCCGACCCTAGTCCACCCAGCCTCTCCCTCCAATGCCGTCACTCTCATTTAGACCAGAGCTGGTCATTTCACCCAGTGTGTGAATCCCCGTGCCCAGGAACTTGATGAGTCAATGTGGGTCCCCAGCGCCAGCTTGATTCTGGCAAGGCTAAATGAACTGGATTCAGAGGCTAGGTAGATGTTTGGTCTCTTCCTCCCCAACGTAGCTTCTGGGCAAGTGGATGGACCAGTACTTCCTCTCCTCGTTCCTTTCTGGCAGGGACCAGCCAGACCAGGCTGATAGGCTGGGAGCCTGCCAGTACCTCTGTTCATAGGGGAGAGTGTGATTTTTATTTCAGGAGAGAGGAAGACAGGATTTGATAGCTGACTTTTCTGGACAGTCCCCTCAAGGCCGGCTCACCCTGTTTGCAGAGACCTACCCTGCTGGGCTAATTATGTTGCTGGCAGTGAAAGTTTCCCCAGATGGATTCTCTTGTGTTTCTCTCATGTATACATTCAATCCCAGGGCTCTGTTTTTCCTTCTTTTAATTTCTGAGAAACGCTAGAGGAAAGGAACTAAGGGCAGCTTCTTTAACTGACCTCTGATCATGACCCCTGACCATGGACTTAAACACACAACAACAGCTGACCGCCATCTTTTATCCTTTACCATCAGCCACAGCAACGGAAGTCTTCACACTGGCTTTAGACCCTCTCCATTTTCCCACTTCCCTTTGGTGTCCAGATGACAGAAATAACACTCAGAGGACAGATGTGGCTTAGAGAAGGACCACGAGGGACTCAGACCTGGGGATTTGGGAGGGGGTCCTGTCTTCCAGACACCTTCCTCCTCAGGGTAGTTTCTCTGGGCTCAGGTCTCCTTCTGTGAACTGTGTCTGCTCCCAGGTGACTTTTGTGAATGCTTCCATCTCTGGTTCTCTCTTATCTCTTTCCTCGCTCCATGATGTCTCTGTCTTCTGGAAAATGTGGCAGGAGACTAGGCTTACCGGGATCTTGCAATCTGGGATGGCCCTGAAACGAAGATAGGTGAAGGCTGGCTTCCTGGCCTTGGAGAATCTTGAATCACTGAGCATTCCTGAAATGTGGCCGCTCCTTTGTCCAGAGACAACAAGAGGTCCCCACTGTGAGCACTGAGTAGCCTGCACTCTGGCAGCTGAAGAGTGAGCTCTGAGTCCTGAAGGGTTGAGACTGTAGCATTCCCTTTTTAAAGAGGTGGGACCACAGCATCTTACAGCCTACTTGACTTGCCTAAAGGCAGAGATAGGTCAGTCAGCACCCCTAGACTGAAGATGTATCCAACCTTTTGGCTTCTCTTGGCAACACCGGACAAAGGAAAAATTGTCTTGGGTTACATGTTTAGATTTCAAGGATGTCCAATTCACAGCCTGCAGGTTTTGAGAACATACATGTAGTGGATAGCCATCCCAGCATTGGCCTGGAAGTTTCAACCTCCATTGAGGCTTCGGTAATGGTCACGCCCACAAGGCAGGGCGGAGGAGGAAGCGGAAGACGAAGGATCAGGAAGAGGGCTCTCTCTTGGTTCCCGGACTCTGGCAAGGGTATCGTGCAGTCCGGCGGTGTTCTCTGGAGAACTCTGCTCGGTCTACCTCCAGCGTCCAGAGTCCGGGAACCAAGAGAGAGCCCTCTTCCCGATCCTTCGTCTTCCGCTTCCTCCTCCGCCCTGCCTTGTGGGCGTGACCATTACCGAAGCCTCAATGGGGGTTGAAACTTCCAGGCCAATGCTGGGATGGCTATCCACTACACATACATATGTTTATTTTGTGTGGCACTGAGACATGGTGTTGTCATTGACAGAGTTCATACTCGAGTAGTGCAGTCAAGCTTCAAAAAAAAAAAAAAAAAATAGTGTGATGTCTTAAGTAAGTTTACAACTGTGTAAGTCTGCATTCATAGCTTTCCTGGGCTGCATATAGCCTATGGGCTGTAGGTTGGATATCTCTGCAAGCTTTACATAACTAGTCTGTGTGTTGGGAAAAAACATAAACGTGGGCAGGATCTCAGTGTGGGGGAGCACCAAGGATTGATGTGGGCCTGGACCTCCAGGAGGTAAGGCTGGTGAGCAGAAGGCAGAGGGTTTGGCTGCACATGTACTCACAACAGGCAAGTCCTGGCTTATGCCCCAGCTGAAGAAAGTCTTGGCATTTCCCAGCGATGTAGGTCCCCCAAATCTGCAGTACAAGGTTAGATATTTCCCGGGCACTGAGAAAAACAGCGAGAGCCAAGGGTGCTTGTGTCCCCCGTGAGTTATTTGTTCTGTGGTGGAGCTGAGAGCACATGTCAAAGTGCTTAAACCTTCTAGAAACTGATGAGCTGGTAGAGTTGAGCACTCTCACCATGCAGGCTTCAGGGTGTGGGCCTTTTATGCCAGCACAAGTGTCTACGTGTCTGCTGATGTTCTTGGCCCAGGAGCCACACTCTGGAATCAGTCAGTGACAGACACAGCCATATGGCTGTGAACCTTCGAGACGCTCAGCTACGGACAGGGTCTTGTATCTTTGCCCCGCCCAGGGTGCTTCACATTCCCCGACACACCCCAGCCTGGGGGATACAAGCATGCCTGTTTCCCATGCAGCAGGCTAACTCTGTTGGGAATTACTAAAGCAACGTGTGCATGAAGTGCATCCCCATCGTTGTGGCAGGGATGTGATGATGTGGAGGCTGTGCTTGCTGTGGAGGAATTTGAATTCTGAACCACACTTGCTACATTCCTACGAGGAGGAAAGCTTTGGCTTCCATCTCATGAGGAAACAGAGGTACAGAGATGTTGAGTAACCTCCTCAAGAACACACAGCTCCAAAATATGGAGCCAGATCCTTGCCCAGATCTGTGTGACTCAGAACCAAAGACACAAGTTGATTCTGTTAACTGTAGTGTGAGGAGGAGCTTCTTTCTGTGGCCTACACTGCCCTAAGTGCACTT